>NC_080481.1:15290000-15890000 GCF_030265055.1 Doryrhamphus excisus | reverse complement strand
TGACAGATGTGGAGCAGAACAAGCTGGAAACTATTGTCCCAAAAGGAGATTATGATGCCATAATGGTTGTACTTGGTGAACACCGAGGACAGGTGAGCAAGGACTCATCTTCATTTTCCACCCATTTGAATGTGTTTTAATGATGCAGTGCCTCAACTTCATATCTAAATGTGTGTACAGGTGGGTCGTATTCTGCAGCGGGACAAGAACAAGTGCAAAGCAATGGTTCAGCTTGAAAGATACGAAAAGAAAGTGTTTACTTTGGATTATGACTGCATTTGTCACTATTTGGGCGCGGCAGACCACTGCTGAATTTAAGTAGTTTTTATCCCACTTGAAGTGTTTTATTTCAATGCCAAAATATATTGTTTTGTAATGTTTGTAATAAAATCATGCATACATTACAAGAAAATAATTGTTTGGAACAGGCTCATTCTCCTTTGTGGTTGCACTGAATGAAAATAATGTCATCAGTTGTTAAACCAATTGGTTTGAAAACACTCAGTCACAAAGTTCTTTTTGAATTTATTAGCATACCATGTCTATGATGATCCTAGTGACAAGGTATCCACTCCTTTACATCATATCAAAACATATTTACATATTTTTGTCTAGTTTCTAATCCAAGCACATCATATTCCACACCAACTAGCCCCTCTCCTTAGGAACAAAGTGGTATTGCAAGGTCAGATACAATTGGAGCTTATTACAAACCTCAGACAAATGTTCTTATGAACTTATGAGTTACCAGTAAAGTAAAATGACATCCAAGTACAGCCGGGACTTGATGTTACTCTTTAGGAATTTGATTAGCAGCATTAGCCCGCAGTACAGCTCCTGGACTGGGGTACGGTCGCTGCTGGAACAGAGGCCCAGCCGCTGTGGTATCGGCTCCTGTCTTGGCTTCGTTGCGTTTGGGAAGACCACTTGACCATGAGCCCCTGTAAAAAAGAGAAAATGTTTATGGTCAACTGGGATTACATTCACTCGGAGACAACAGGAGCGAGAATTCATGGGATACTGTACTTTGGAGCATCAGAATATGCACTTGGATCCATTGGATCCAGTTCATCGTCTTTTCTGCCTGGAATTGCATAGAAGACAAGCAAGTAAGAGGCAAGCAAAGAGGGCAGGCACTTAAAAAAAAAATAAAGAAAACCTGGAAAAATCTTTACCTCTTTTGCCCTTATTATAAGGTGCTGTGTCTTCTCGCCTTTGCTTCCTTCTGTCTCGGTCCCTTCTATCGTCCCTCTCGCGATCTCGGTCCCTCTCCCGGTCTCTGTCTCTGTACCGCTCTCTGTCTCTGTCCCGCTCTCTATCGGACTTCTCAAATTGACGCTCGCCTCTGTCATCTCCCTCTGCTGAACATCCATTCAAGACATTGGTAAGAAAAAGAACTCCCAAAATCTTAAATATTTTTTTTTTCCTGACCTTTTTGTTTCTTTGCAGCTTTTGTTATCTGAGCAGATGGGTCATTTGGGGATAGCCAGGCTACCAAATCTGTCTCCACATTCCAGTAATAAGGAAGACCACTACAGAGAACAGAGAGAATGTGTATTTACACCTGCAATTTGTTATTGTAAAATGCAGTTGAACTATAGTCCGCTGTCTGACAGTTAAAGATGTCTGCCTAACCTGTTTATCCACTTTTAAATCCTAAAAGTAACATTTTTGTGAAGGGAAAAATGATCAAACGTCAACAATGTCAGTGTATTGCTGGAATCAAGTACACATACCAAGCAGGGTCAAAGACTTTATACCAGTTGGGTGGCAGATTTTCTATCCTGGTGGCTTCATAATCTACATTGTTGTCATCATAATCTTCAGCAATAATCTCTTCATCTGCCCCTGGAGAAAAAAAATGTCATATGGCACAAGAATTAAAAAAACTGAATTCAGGCTGGGACGTTTCTGGGTTTTTTTTTCCCCCTCCCAACCTTGCTCTGACGGTTTCACAATCCCTCTCTTGGCCAAGCGGGCCAGTAATGCCGGAGGAAGAGGCATTCTGCAACAGGGAGCAAACATTTATGCATGTTAACAATTTAGATGTTTACGTTATTTCACTAAAGTGTTATTTGACACATCCGGTAGTGTTATAGTTTGATCAAAAGCCCCAAAAACTAACAATAATCATAACATTGTGCGCCAAAGGCCAAGTATTTAAAACAAGTGTGTGAACGGAACTAATTTCATCTCAGCTGTTTGTGTTCTCACATTTTGACTGCAGATTAATTTGTCAAATTTAACAAATAAGAAAACAGTAACAATTAGGCAAACTACTAAACTGCAAATTCAGTTTAACAGTACTACAACAGAGAGGTAAACACGAATTCAACAATGGCAGAGGGCTCACGTCGAAGCTTTCCTCAAGCTGGTAGCTGAAAGTTCCATCAAATAATGCGTGAATATTTGTAATACCAAAAATGATATGAATGAATAATAAAGAAGTTTCACCTTATTAAGATAATCGCCTCTTTGGTGCAGAAATTTCGGATACGATGCAGCGGCACAGGCTGCGCACATTGATGACGTAGTAGCCTTTCAATGGCTCCATGAGGTATGACTTTCTAGTTATTTAAAAAAAAACTTTAAAAGACACGCACACACACACAAATTAAACAAAGTTATTTTTTTCCAATTAAATATAAATTACCATATATAACATTAAAATATTATTTGAGACCCTAGTTTGAATGATTGCTATATACTCCAGACCACTAGATGGCATCTTCAAAGCGGCATGTCAAATCGCCCCTCAATGCAGTCGAAATAATGAGGAAGATCGCGCGGCAGAGGACGAGATGATAATGCCAGTGACGTCACACATTTCTTGGCAACAACAAATATGGAGGAATACGCTCGTGAACCTTGGTAAGAGAGTACTTTGATATCTGTATGTTAAACCATTCAGTCAATTATTACGCGTTTTGCTGTTCTGTGTTTTTATCGAAGCTGTCCTATAAATTAACACCGAGGACGGCCAGTCGGTTGGTGAGCTCAGTTAGTTAAGAGATTGGCAAATTAAAAGCTCAAACTGTGGTCGGTGAGCGCTCACGCAAGCTACCGGTTGGCAACTTTGCTAACATACAATTCGTTTATTGTGCCGGTTAATTCGTATCTGAATAAAGGTTAAAGCTAATATACATGACATTGTCTGGCAGGATTTGATAGCTGTTGAGTTTGACTTTTGTTTGACACAATTTAAAGTTCACGCTTTTAATAACGAATGTGTTGACTCTTATTTTCCAAGATCCTCAATTTGTCCCACAGTGGGGCATTTGATAATATCAGTATATAAAGCAAATCCTGAGCATACCATTGTCAGTCATCAATAATAAAGGTTATATACCATTCGAATGCAATTATCCTGTTGTTTATTGTTGCTCATGTTAGCCCCTGGAGGATAGTGGATGACTGCGGGGGTGCCTTCACCATGGGTGCAATTGGAGGAGGGGTGTTCCAGGCTATCAAGGGCTTTCGAAATGCCCCGGCTGTAAGTACATCTCCTAATGCTTTCCCCCTTCACTTTGTATTTTTTATGTCAAGAAAGACAATACTGTCAAATTTCAGGGTGTTGCACACAGGCTGAAGGGTAGTGGAAAAGCAGTAAGGATAAGAGCTCCACAGATCGGAGGTGAGAAAGTCTTATAAGCTCACACAAGACTGAGTTGTCCATGGTACTGATTGTTTGTTTTTTTTCTCCCTGATTAATTTTGCAGGCAGCTTTGCGGTATGGGGAGGCATGTTCTCCACAATTGACTGTGGTTTAGTTCGCCTCAGAGGAAAAGAGGATCCGTGGAACTCTATAAGTAGTGGTGCTATGACAGGGGCCATACTGGCTGCACGCAGTGAGATAAAACTCAAATAGGTCACAGCCAAGTTGACCTTACCATTGACACTGCCGGCCCTGTTTGTGTCACCATATTCAGTTATTTGTTGCCATTGAATGGATTTTGTGTTTGTATTTGTTTTTGTCCAGGTGGACCTTTAACCATGATGGGTTCTGCCATGATGGGAGGGGTTTTGCTTGCCCTCATTGAAGGTTTCGGAATCCTGCTAACAAGATACACAGCGCAACAGTTTCAGAATCGTGAGTTGTTTACATGTTTCGCAAAGGAAACAACATTGTACTCCATTCAGTCTGATTAGTGTTTGCAACACAGAGTAGTGTATGTCAAGTTATGCTTTCAATTCTGATGATCATAACCAGCTTCCCCTGTCAGACACTTTATTTGTTAACTTTAACACCCGATGCAATTAAATGTACATTTGTTTGGACAGATATAGTGATGATAACATAAATAGCTCATTTTAGAGATGATATCTTGCAACTTCCACTGGATTATTGTAAGCTCTGATAAAATATTCCACTTTTCTCAAATATCTTACTTTTTATTTTTCAACACAAAATAAGATGAAAAATAAATAAACAAATTAAGAATAAAGAAAATCAATCAATCAGTAATAAATAAATAAATAAATATAATAATAATAATAATAAAACGGCAAATAATAAAAACTTAAGAAACCACATATAGTTGGTGGGTAGACAAAACACGACTATAGTCACATTTATACTCTTTTTATTTACAACATATTGCGCAACTGCAGGGTCTTGAGACACATGCTAACTCGCAAACTAGAGAGCTAGCGACCTAAACGGTGGCCTTCAAGTTATTTCCTTTAAAATTAAATAGCCAAAAACTTACCACTTCCACACGGATAGGGAGGATAACTATTAACAGTTATTTAACCTTTAACATGAACATTAATCAAACGTAATAATTTTTTCTGGGTACATGATACCATACAGCATCCATATCAAACTTGCGCGGGCCGCACTAACATTAAACTTTCATATCAAGGCGGGGGCCTCAAACTAGTGTCCTACGGGCCACATTTGGCCCGCGGGCCGCGTGTTTGAGACCCCTGATTTACAGTGATTTGAAAATGTATTCACCCCTTTCCTGATGTCTCATTTTTTTGGCAGATTTGTCACACTTAAATGTTTCAGATCATTAAAGAAATTTAAATATTAGTCAATGACAACACAACTGAACACAAAATGCAGTTTTTAAATTAAACAATTTATTATTAACGGAGAAAAAAATGGAAGCTACATGGCCCTGTGTTAAAAAGTGATGGGTTGGGCCACACTCTTACAAGCACTGTGTAGGAATCTTTGCAGAATTGTTGGAATTCAGCCTCATCGGATGGTTTTCCAGCTTGAGCCAGGGGTCATGCCACAACTTCTCAATAGGTTTCAGGTCAGGACTTCAACTAGGCCACTCCAAAGTATTTTTCTCAGCCATTCAGAGGTGGACTTCCTGGTGTGTTTTACATCGTTATCCTGCTGCAGAACCCAAGTTGGTTCCAGCTTGAGGTCACAAACAGATGGTCGGACATTGTCCTTCTCCTTTTTTCGTAGCTAGCAGAATTTGTGGTTTTATTTTTAATCTTCCAGGTCCTGAAGCAGCAAAACACCCCCAGACCTTCACATGTCTGGGGGTTTATGTCTGGGGGTCTGGGGGTCTATGTTTTACTGTTGGTATGATGTTCTTTTAATGAAATGCCGCGTTACTTTTCACAAAGGGTCACGTGGGTTTGGATTTTTTTTTCTTCTTGAATCATAAAGTTTCATTTAAAAACTGCATTTTGTGTATTTTTAGAGACCCTCTCAAAGATTAGATTCACAATCAAACCCTGCTTGTTTCCCCTTTTCCTTCAGCCGTTCCCTTTGCAGAAGATCCCAGTCAGTTGCCGCCAAAGCATGATGGTCATCAGTCAGCAGCCAAGGGTCAGTTTCAGTAGACCCAACAAAGGATAGATGTTGACACGAGGACTCGAATCTAGCAAGGAAGCACTTGAACTTGGCAGCAGGTACCAAACATGGTGAGATGGAGAAGGGGTCTTCTACTTTGGTGTGGAATTGTTGCACTGTGTATTTATTTACCTCAGGGGGAAAATGACTGTGAATGTTAGTCACTAATAAGTGAATATTTTTGTGTGACTACGGTTTGTTTGTTTTTAGAATATGCAGTGTCGGCATGATCAAGATGAGATCATTCCGAAAAGTCAGGCCATCAGCTAGTTTCATATTATGAAATATATTCTTATCTACTTTTTTTCAGATGAAGATTTACCATTTAAAGAAATAATATTCATTTGTAAAGTTTTGCATTGTTTGCTACAACAGACCAGAGGAAATGTTGCAAATTTGACCTGATTGCCGATGTATATTGCTGTAGCCGATGCAATAGCTATCAAACACAAAGCACTTTAAGAAAAATCTTGGTCTTCAAAAGGCGCAAAAAGATAATTTAACAAGATGATCACGTGATTGACATGTTTATTATATTGATTGGATATATTTGTATGAGTGGTTAAAAAAAATAAAGACATCAAATGTTCTTTAAAAGACTTTTTTTTTTGTTGTCCTTGGCCAAATCGACGGATAACTAGTGAAAGTGCACCTCCTGTCTTCTCGTAAGAGTACTGCATCCACTATTTCTATGGTCACAAATCTGGCTTCAAACTTGGAAAAACATCCCTCAACTTGAGACTGCTTATTAGTTTTTTTTAATCCTATATTTGACCACAATTTAGACAAAAACTGATCCAAATTAATAGGTTCCTCCTCACCGGCTTTGCTTCCCCCTTGAAGATTTCCACACTGTCATCCCTCTAAACGGCTCAACTGGTTTAATCCCAACGGTTGGCCACAGCCAGCGGGTGTGGAGACACGGTCATACCTGGTCCTAAGTCCCAGTACGGATGAAAGCAATTATACCTTCCAATAAGACTCATCTGAAATCAAAAGAAACCATCTTGAATTGGATTCCTTCATGCAGGAGACGAGACGGGTTGCGGATGCATCTCGGAACTCTGTGTGGACGTGCGATGAGACGCTGCAGGCGGACTGGACCTCTGTAGCTCTCCAAAGTTCTAGATTTCTGTCTCCGTGTGACCTATTTAGGTATCACACAAACCTAGAGGAATTAATGGTGGTTCTTCTCGGATACATCTTGTGGTGTTGAACAGCAGACATGGAAGGGGCGAAGAAAGGTAAGACGACTTAAATAAAGTTATGCACACAGTACTCCATTTGTGAATATACTGCATCAATTGAATAGCTTTAGATATACTGATATATATATATATATTTTTTTTTACATAGGTTGATATATTTGTTCTGGCACACAGTCCAGGGCCTTCTGAGTAGGTGTACCTGGTTCTCCAACTAGGTCACATCTGGTCTTATCGGAAGGCACCAGGACTGAATGCTGGCCTGCAGCCACATTATTCCCCAAATACTATAGTGAAGAGTACTTGATTTTGTGTAAATATGCATGCATAGATATGAATGTGAGTGTGAAGGATCCAGCCTGAAGTCAGCTGGGATAGGCTCCAGCATACCCCCGCTACCTTAGTTGAATAAGCAGTATATATAAGATGGATGGATGTATAGTTTATGTATATGCTTACTTGCACCGCAATCACTTTTTATGCTTTTAACCTTCTTGATTCCATTGTTTCCGTCCGTGGCAGATGCCCCTCCAGGGGGGGATGGAGGCAAGTCCGACACCCTGGGGTCAACCGGCTCGGCCAGAAAAAGAGGAGGGGGGGCCAAGAAGGCTATGCAGGCCAACAAGTCTGCCCTCAGAGCCCCTCGTGCCCTCTGCTGCCTCACCCTCAGCAACCCCATACGCATGGCAGCGCTGGCTCTAGTGGAGTGGAAATATCCTTCAGCGTGTGGTCTTGTGGACAGTTTCACATGTGACATGTCTTAAATGTATATATATTTATATATGAGGCCTTAACTAGCACCTTTACGCCATTTGATATCTTCATTCTTCTTGCCATCTTTGCAAACTGTGTGGCCATGGGTGTGACCAAGCCGTACCCTGATGACGACTCCAATGCTACTAATCACAAACTGGTGAGTTCTCCTCCGGTTGGGTCCAGGGTGTACGCCGCCTCTCAGCCAAAGACATCTGGGATAGGCTCCTGCATACCCCAGTGAGGATAAGTGGCATAGAAAATGAATGGGTCTTTCAGTGTGGGACCTGTGGTGATGGTTAGAACCATTATGCTACGTGATCAAGAGTAATTGCATTAGAAGGGAAATGTTGCGTTTGGACCTCAGGGAAACTTTGGAGCTACAGCTGCTATTGACGGGTCGTCAATGTGAAATCCTGTGTTGTGCTAGCTTTAGCAATTTAGCATCAAACTACCGCAATTATGCACACTAGCACTCAAAGTCATCAAATCTTACTTTTATGCATTCCCACATAGTGCATTCTGTGCATCGGAGAATGTTGATGGTGCGTTCAATGACCGCCAAAAAGTAGGACAAATCGCAGTTCACATTCAACATTCAAAAACTTGGGAATTTACATTTAATTGTAATTGTAGTATTGTAATGAAATAATATTTACTGTAATATAATGATGAATTTCTATGTATTTTAATGTGTTTTAAAAGAGAAATCTAATTACATTGAGTTTGCAATTTTGATGAAATATTTTAATGACTTTTGTCCTGTGTTTTAGGTATTTTCATTTCTACATTTCATGAAGGAAAGTTGCATTTTGGCAAATCCTTAACAATAATAATTTCTGAATGTTCCTAAATAGGAAAACCAGCATCGTAAATAAACAAATCTTATTTTGAGCTGACACAAATAAACAAAAACGTGTTTGTGTCAGTGTGAGAGGTCTCACTCGCTCACATTTTGTATTTGCTGAATGTTTGTGGGCGAGTTTAAGCGCTGATATGCTAATAATAAAGACAAAAGTAGTGCAAAAATATACTTAATGACTGCATTGTTTTAAATAATGACCCACGGTTCCAAAATTGGTGTCCTTTTACCGAAAATGTTGTTGTAGTTGCACATCAAATCATTTACCACAAAGAGATTTCCCCTACTTAATATAGCTAAAAACATATTTCTATCTGCGATTAAATGTGATTAATTGTGAGTTAACTATTTACACAAATGTGATTAATCGTGAGTTAACTGTGGACTTTAAAATGTGATTAATTTCGATCGAATAGTTAAATCGATTGACACCCCTACTTAAACTCTGGGCAAATTATTTCCTGAATTTTAGCTGATTAATCACCTAAAAGGCAAATCACAAAAAAGGTCATAAGAATTAATTCTGATTTAGATTCAGATTGATGATGCATCAAAGTTAAATTTTAAAAAGTATCGATATCAGTGATACTAGCCCTGTATTTACTTGGTATCACGTTGATACCAAGTAAATAAAATAGGATTAAATAGGATAAATGAATAAATCGGATAAAATGACTGAGTTGAATTTAATTTCTGCTTTTTTTTTTGTTTTTCCTTTATTGTGAACACCAGTCCTCTATCTGTATATCAACCCGTTTCACCTGGCCTGTTAGTCTGCAGCATTAAGCCAAGTGGTAGCACTTCTAAGACGCTTTAAGCTGAAGGTTTCACAAAAAGGATTGGGTTACGGGCTTAAGCATATGTTAGGCAGTAGGTTAAGGGGTTAGAACGCCACCATAGCCAGTACCTAACAATATATTTCATGTACTGTATTCTTCTGTAATATCATATTTCCTGGCAATCTCTACATGTTTTCTTCTGCTCTCAGGAACAAGTGGAGTATGTCTTTCTCGTTATTTTCACCATCGAGACGTTCACTAAAATTCTTGCCTACGGCTTGGTCATGCACCCCAGCGCCTACATACGCAGTGGATGGAACTTGCTTGATTTTATTATCGTCATCGTCGGGTGGGTCTTCATGTGCTCTTTTCACCCATAAATATAAATCTGTTAAGAAGTATCCAGTTATATAAGTATACAGTATATACATACTATCTGTCTGTGCAGGCTTTTCAGTGTCATAGCAGAGGCCATGACAGACCACAAGCCAGGAGAGGCCCATCATGCCGCAGGAAAACCTGGAGGCCTGGACGTCAAAGCTCTCAGAGCGTTCAGGGTGTTGCGACCCCTCCGACTTGTATCCGGAGTTCCAAGTTTGTTTCTTTGAATATTGCATTTTCACTTGTTTCATCACGCAGCGAGCTAAAATTTTGTTTTCAACGATCAGGTCTGCAAATTGTGTTGAACTCCATCATGAAAGCCATGGTCCCGCTCCTTCACATCGGCATGCTGGTCATGTTCGTCATCATCATCTACGCCATCATCGGTTTGGAACTTTTCATCGGCCGGATGCACAAGACGTGTTACGCTACGAGCACAGGTGTGTTTTGTAACACGTGTAAAAATATTATACAGACATGTCGACTCATTGTATGTTTTTTTTTTTTTTCAGGTCTCATGATTGAAGACGACCCATCACCTTGTGCGTTCGCAGGGAACGGGCGCTTCTGCGATGGCAATGGCACCGAGTGCAGGGGCAAGTGGGAGGGTCCCAACGGTGGCATCACAAATTTCGACAACATCTTCTTTGCCATGTTGGCTGTGTTCCAGTGCATTACGATGGAGGGATGGACCGATGTGCTGTACTGGGTAACAAATACACCGTCCTCAGTCAACCTCTTTCACCGTATTTTCTCTTCAACAATTCTCACATTCTCTCTTTCTGTCCGGAAAGATGAACGACGCCATTGGATATGAGATTCCTTGGATCTATTTTGTTTCTCTCGTCATCTTTGGTTCATTTTTCATCATCAATCTTGTATTGGGTGTACTGAGCGGGTAGGTCGATTGGGGTAATATTTATCCCACTGCAAGTCAGAATTCAATCTTTACTCTTTGTTTATCCGGGTGTGCTCAGAGAGTTCTCCAAGGAAAGAGAAAAGGCAGTGGCTCGCGGTGAACTACAGAAGGCGCAGGAGAGTAAGCAGATGGAAGAGGACATGATCGGTTACATGGACTGGCTCATAGAAGCCGAGGATGTGGATGAAGAAGGAAACAAACGTAAGTTTATTAAAGCGCACGTTTACAGACTTGATGAAAGGGGTATAAGTGACGTGCTTGTGTTTGTTCATCCCCCCCCCCCCCCCCCCCAAGGAGCTGCTATTGCCAAGAAAAAGATGATGAAGAAGTTTGGCTGGTACAAACACAGTGAGGATGGAGGTACGTACGTCCGATGTCACTCCGCATTCTTTTGGTGTTCTTCTTCTTCTCTAACAGCCTCTACCTTCTCATAGAGTCCGACTCGGATGATGATATCGCATACCTTGATGACGACAACGGCTGCTGTGCATCTCTTATGTAAGATATCAAATCAAATGTTGATTCTTTGTTTCATGTAATGAAATATACATTATTTTAATGTGCAGTCAAATTACAGTACAGTACAGCACAGTAACATCAGCTTTCATGCAAATGCAAATGCATCATTATCCTTTAGCATTATTGCAGTGTGACCAACCACATCGTAGTGGGGCGTGTTTGAAATCCAAGCAGTACTGCTGGAATAGGTGCAGATTCTGGAAGATCTAGAAAACTTTCTGTTCTGGTTATTGTGTGTAGCTGCTCTATAGGAGTCCACAACTCAATACAAAGGGACGAAAAATGAGCATAATTTAGGCTACAAGGCAGTCGAGTGGTTAGCGCGCAAGCCTCACAGCTAGGAGACCCGAGTTCAATTCCACCCTCGGCCATCTCTGTGTGGAGTTTGCATGTTCTCCGGGTACTGTGGGTTCCTCCCACATTCCAAAAACATGCTAGGCTAATTGGTGACTCCAAATTGTCCATAGGTATGAATGTGAGTGTGAATGGTTGTTTGTCTATATGTGCCCTGTGATTGGCTGGCGACCAGTCCAGGGTGTACCCCGCCTCTCGCCCGAAGACAGCTAGCTAGGATAGGCTCCAGCACGGCCGTGACCCTGATGATAAGCAGTATAGAAAACGGATGGATATCAGTGTACGGAATCAAATGATTGAGCGAAGAACACAAACAATAAACGGTACATGTTGAACACAGGAAGTGCACAAATAAATGAGTTATTGACGTGAAATGGAAAGTGGGTAGAATGAAATAAGCTTTGCTTTTTCCGACTCCTTGTCCATGTGGAACTGTCACTTGTAACTTGTGATGGATTCCAATGTAACCTGCATCTCCAAAATACCATTACCCAATACCATTACCCTAATCACATATATTATTTGTTTTCCAGGGCCAAGATGATGGCAAATAGCTTCTGGTAAGATCTTGACACAACCTACTTATTTTGCTCATAACCATAACCATTTTTGTTGTTTTACTTTTACAGTATAAAGGTTACAATAATATTAAAACTATATATAATATTAAATCTGGTGGAGATGCCACGTAAAAAAACCTAATGTTCCATCTTCTCTTCAGTGACCAGTTGTGCCAGTTGAACCACACGTTCAGGAAGAACTGCCGCGTGGCTGTCAAGACCACTAACTTCTACTGGTTGGTTCTTCTTCTGGTGTTTCTCAACACGGTGGCGAGTGCTTCGGAGCATTACGGGCAGCCCAAGTGGCTCACAGAAATGCAAGGTAGAAATCCATCCTCCATCCTCCGCCCCTTGGATTTTTCAAACTGTAAAGCACTGCAGAAACATTTTTGTGAACGTACTGTCTTGTTTCCTCAGAGCGAGCCAATAAGATCCTGCTGTTACTTTTCACTCTGGAGATGCTGATGAAGATGTACGCCTTTGGGCTGCAGATCTACTTCATGGCTCTCTTCAATCGTTTTGATTGCTTTGTGGTGTGTGGAGGCATCCTGGAGACACTGCTCGTGGAGTCAGATTTCATCCCGCCTATCGGCATCTCCGTGCTCCGTTGCATCCGACTGCTCAGAATCTTCAAGATGACTCGGTGATCCCTCACGCTCACACGCAACTCGACAAGATTCCATGGAATCCAATGGATGTATCATCTTCACATGTTCTTTCCCAGGCATTGGGCTGCTTTGTCCGACTTGGTCAACTCTCTGCTCAACTCCATGAAAGCTATCTGCTCCCTTCTGCTGCTGCTGTTCCTCTTCCTCATCATCTTCGCCCTGCTGGGCATGCAGCTCTTTGGAGGCAAATTCAACTTTGATGAGACACAAATGAAGAGGAGCACTTTTGACTCCTTCCCTCAGGCTCTGCTCACTTGCTTTCAGGTGAATTCATGCAGCGACACGATGCACTCCTCTTCTATGTTTGATTGGGATTAAATTGTCCTCCTCGGTTTCTTTAGATTCTCACTGGAGAGGACTGGAACGCTGTGATGTATGATGGCATCATGGCCTATGGAGGACCCGTCTTCCCCAATATGGTGGTGTGCATTTACTTTGTCATCCTGTTTGTCTGTGGTAACTGTATCCTTTCCCGCTATACCGTACAGAAAGCGTACAAATACTGTAGTAGTACAAAGTACAAAAAGGCGCAAAATTGACTTAATTTCCCGTGCGATCAGACATCCTGCTCAATGTCTTCTTGGCTATCGCTGTTGACAACTTGGCTGGAGGTGGCGGAGAAAAAAAAGTAGAGTAGGTTTGAAACCTCATTGTTCACGATCCGCTATTCATAGGAAAGTATTAAAACACATTCAGACGATCGATGCTTGTTTTGGACTTTTCAGAGAGAAAAAAGATGACGAAGAAGAGTGGGATGACGATGAAGAGAAAGAAGACGAGGACGCAGGGGTAATCATAAAGCATAAATGACTTCACTTTGGACATGAATGCGGAATTAAGTGGCTATGACCGCTGTTTCCTTGTGTCATGCCATGCAGAACGAGGACGACGACTGGCAAGAGAATGAGGAGCTGAGGGCCATTGAGGGCCTGGAGGGTAAGTGGTTGCTACGATTTCAAGCAAGTTTATGTGGGTTCCTGGCACAGTTCATGAATTCAAAGGTAGGTGAACAGATATGGAGCTGTGTTGTAATATTGTTCCTGACCAAACCTTCAGAAATTAAGTATATGAAATCCATACCCGTTACCAGTATTCTATCAGAAGTGTGGATAGATACGTAGCACACAGTATAATTACCCTATGATAGTTACATCAAGCGGGCTGCACGGTGTTGGAGTCGTTGGTGTGCAGACCTCACAGCTAGGAGACACTGGTTCGATTCCCCCATCGGGCATCTCTGCGTGGAGTTTGCATGTTCTACAGGTACTCTGGTTTCCTCCTACATTCCAAAAACATGCTAGTTGTCCATTCATATTCATGTATGAATGTGAATGTGAATGGTTTGTTGACCTTCCCACCTTCTAAAAACCCACCTGTTTAAATCAGTCTTAACTTTTTATACCTGACTGCTGTGCCCCCGCCCTGCTTTTAGTTTTGTTTTTAGCTCTGAATGGTAATGGGAATGGTTATATTTCATTTGAACATGCATCAGATTACAATTGAATGCATCCCATAATCAGTTCCCAGTTCCACATGTCCAAAAGGAGTAGGAAGAAGCAAAGCTTATTAAATCCTACCCCTCCATCTGGTACTTTTACAATCAGTCACTGTTACATTTGTTCACTTCCTGCTTTCCATAATACAGTTTAAGTATTAAGTAAGGGTTTTTTTTTTTGTTTTTTTTTTATTTTGTACCTCGTAACGAAGTACAAGGTGATATGACCATACAATGACATAATGGGTACCATAGTAACTGTCAGTGATATATAAAACACAATCAGTAACTGTTACATTTGTTCACTTCCTGCTTTCCTAATATAGTTTTAGTTTAGTTTTTTGTTTTTTTTTAATTTTATTTTTGTCGCGTACCAAAGTACGAGGTGAATGTATGGATATTGTATTTTAATGCATCTTTTACTCATTTTTTACTCAACTCTATTTTTTATTTCTTTTTTCGTCACTTTGAGTACTTTGAAAAGCGCTATATAAATAAAATGTATTATTATTATTATTATTATTATTATTATTATTATTATTATTATTATTATTATTATTATTATTATTATTATTATTATTATTATTATTATTATTATTATTATTATTATTATTATTATTATTATTATTATTATTATTATTATTATTATATGTGCCCTGTGATTGGCTGGCTACCAGTCAGCCAATCACCAGTCTTTTTCAAACCCCCAGGAATGATTTCTCTTTGCTAGAAGAGTGTAATTGATGAAAATATCTGACTTAAAGAAGCTAGGTCAAAGCTAGGTCAAAGGTCATATAAGTCCCCGTTTCTTATCAGGGCTCCTTTTTTGGTTTCAGAGCTCTAAGGTTAGATTTGTCATCCTGTCTGTGACAATGAGGACAGTGTTTGTGACCTATGACCTGTTTTAGGTCTTAATTGACCTAACAAATCCTGCATTGTAATTGTAGGAGTTGCCCCATTAAAGCCCGAGTTCTCTGGACCCAAAGAAAAGATTGTTCCCATCCCGGATGGAAGCTCCTTCTTTATTCTCGGCAAAAAAAACTGGTGAGTCTAAATCACACACAACACAAGAATCATCGCGTCTCCTTTCTCATGTGATCTTCTGATCTCCTTTCATTTCCTAGCTTGCGAGTGGCCTGTCACAACCTCATCCATCACCCCTACTTCACCAATTTCATCCTCATCTTTATCATCCTGAGCAGCATCTCCCTGGCTGCTGAGGATCCTATCAAATCTCACTCATTCAGAAACATTGTAAGCAAACATCATTACATTCTCATCCTCTCACTCATCCCAGCTGATGCCGACTTTGTCTTTCTCAGGTGCTGGGTTATGCAGACTACGTTTTCACTTCAGTTTTTACCGTGGAGATTGTACTCAAGGTAAGTGCTGCGTCACATTCGCTCTCGTCGCTAAATTGGACGTCCATTGCGTTAGTACAGTAAACCTCGGATATATCGGATTCAATTGTTCCCACTGGTTTTGTCCGATATAAGCGAAATCCGTTATATGCGTATACCGGAAAATGTCCGTTTTACGCATATATCGGATTTATATCCGGTATATGCGTAAATCGGATTTTATCCGTTATAAAAAAGGCACTTCCTTGACTATGTTTCCAATGTACCTGGACGCGCAGGCAACGCTGCAAACGCTGCAAATGACGTCGTATAGCGGCCTGTCACGATTCGGCGAATCGGAGCGCCACGATGCGGCCATCCGATATATGCGAGGGAAATTTAATGGAAATGCACTGGAACGGGACTGGAGATTTTGTCCGAAATAGGCGAAATCCGTTATAAAAAATCCAATATAATAATTAAGCTAGGCCCTGTTACGCCCGTCAGGCCTACGTTATTTCCAATAGTGAGGTTAAGATCTCATTCACTGCTGTGCTAGTATTATTGACGTCACTCACTTTTATATTTGTCCTAAATCTGGAGCCAGGAGAAAGACAATAGCCAGTGACATCAACAAGATTAGCATAACGATGCGGCCATCCGATATATGCCAGGGAAATTTCATGGAAATGCATTGGAACGGGACTGGAGATTTTGTCCGAAATAGGCGAAATCCGTTATAAAAAAATCCGATATTCATTCATTCATTTTCTACCGCTTTTTCCTCACGAGGGTCGCGGGGGGTGCTGGAGCCTATCCCAGCTGTCTTCGGGCGTAAGGCGGGGTACACCCCGGACTGGTCGCCAGCCAATCACAGGGCACATATAGACAAACAACCATTCACACTCACATTCATACCTATGGACAATTTGGAGTCGCCAATTAACCTAGCATGTTTTTTGGAATGTGGGAGGAAACCGGAGTACCCGGAGAAAACCCACGCATGCACGGGGAGAACATGCAAACTCCACACAGAGATGCCCGAGGGTGGGATTGAACCCTGGTCTCCTAGCTGTGAGGTCTGCGCGCTAACCCCTAGACCACCGTGCCGCCCAAAATCCGATATATGCAATGAATTTTTATTGGAAATGCATTACAGAAAAATCGGTTCTTTTTTATCTGTCCGTTGTGAGCGAATTTCCGATATATCCGAGTCCGATATATCCGAGGTTTACTGTATGACACCATCGGTTAGAAATACAGAATCATTAAACACAGCCTTTTGAAGCATTTTATGGATAACAGCAAGAAGAGTTTCTCACCTCTTTCCATGTCCTATAATGTCCAAGATGACCGTGTATGGAGCTTTTCTGCACACTGGTTCCTTCTGCAGAAATGCCTTCAACCTTCTGGACTTGCTCGTGGTCAGTGTGTCGCTCACTTCTTTCTTTCTTCAGTAAGTAAATCGGCCATTCATTGAAAAGCTCGAAATGTCCAGACTCACCCCGCTTGTTACTTGAATGTTTCTAATCTCACCCTATTTAGCTCGAGCGCTATCTCTGTGGTTAAGATTCTCAGAGTGCTTCGTGTGCTCAGACCTCTACGAGCCATCAACAGAGCCAAAGGACTGAAAGTAAGAAAGCTTGTTTTGTTGTAAGGGTGTATTAATTATGAATACCTCTATATGGCAAAACACAACATATAAATAAATACTCAATGTTGTCTCCTGTTGTTGATTCCAATTGTGCCAAAGTATGTACCTAATGTACCTTGTCTTTTCAAAGAATGTGGTGCAGTGTGTCTTTGTTGCCATACGCACCATCGGCAACATCTTGATCGTCACAACACTACTTCAGTTCATGTTCGCCTGCATCGGGGTGCAGCTTTTTAAGGTCTATTCTCTCATTTGAATACGTTTGTTTTTGCTGTAAGTAAAAAAAAAAACTTATTTGTTGTTTTGTGTTTGATGTTTCAGGGCAGGTTCTATAGCTGCACAGATGAAGCCAAGCACACTCCTGATGAGTGCAAGTTAGTTTTCTTTTGTTTAGTCCCCGCATAGTGACAGAACCGATCCTTTGTATAGAGGTTTAATGTTGGTACATTATGGGCAGGGCAAGTGTAGGCCTATTATATGCCAATCACAGGGCACATATAGACAAACAACCATTCACACTCACATTCATACCTATGGACAATTTGGAGTCGCCAATTAACCTAGCATGTTTTTGCATGTTTTTTTAGCATGTGGGAGGAAACCAAAGTACCCGGAGAAAACCCACACATGCACGGGGAGAACTGTGTATTAAAATATCATGCTTATTTAACTGCATTTTACAAATAAAAGCGATTTAAAAAATCATGAAAAATAGTGGTTAGAGTGGTTAACGCACAGGCCTCACAGCTAGGAGACCCGAGTTCAATTCCACCCTCAGCCATCTTTGTGTGGAGTTTGCATGTTCTCCCCGTGCATGCGTGGGTTTTCTCCGGGTACTTCGGTTTCCTCCCACATGCTAAAAACATGCTAGGTTATTGATATATGTTATTGATGTGATGACCGTGTTGAGTTAAGTTGAGTTCTCTGCTAGCATTAGCATCGACCTAGCTAGGGAAAGATTTTTCAACATCTGGGTAAAACCTGCCCACACGCAAAACTTTAAATTATTATTATTATTATTATTTATCCAAAATTATTTGTGCAATTTACTGTTTACGCTCTACATTGTTGTTCATATTTGATGTCATCTATTTATTCTCCACATATTAATATTATTATTTATTATAATACGGGAGCGGCACGGCTTCTGGAAGAACTAGAAAGCTTTCTGTTCTGGTTATTGTGTGTAGCTGCTCTATAGGAGTCCACAACTCAATACAAAGGGATGAAAAATGAGCATAATAGGTCCCCTTTGGGCTGCACGGCGGTCGAGTGGTTAGCGCGCAGACCTCACAGCTAGGAGACCAGGGTTCAATTCCACCCTCGGCCATCTCTGTGTGGAGTTTGCATGTTCTCCCCGTGCATGCGTGGGTTTTCTTCCGGGTACTCCGGTTTCCTCCCACATTCCAAAAACATGCTAGGTTAATTGGCGACTCCAAATTGTCCATAGGTATGAATGTGAGTGTGAATGGTTGTTTGTCTATATGTGCCCTGTGATTGGCTGGCGACCAGTCCGGCGTGTACCCCACCTGATATAGGCCCCAGCACCCTTGTTACCCTCATGAGGATAAGGGGTAGAAAATGAATGAAAAATAGTCTCAATAGTACTGGCAATGATTCTTTCTGAGGTGTGATATTACGTACAATTTGCATGCTGTATCATTATTGGCAGAAAAAATGATACTGATATGAACCGATATCTAATTTTATGTCAATCAGTCAGCCAATAGAAGTCCATCCAAAAGTGTGACATTGTATAAAAACCACGGTGGTTCAGCAAAAACAGTCAATATCAGCGACTCAATGGCAATTGCGTTGAAAGACTTAGTTCTACTCAATAGTATTCAAGAAATGTATACATTTTATGGGGATATCTGATGTAAAATGCTAAGGCACCTTGTCTTAGCACCAGCTGTTGTTAAAATATTCACAACAATGCGTCATTTCAGGGGCTCATTTGTGGTCTATAAAGACGGGGATATGAACCATCCGATGGTGAGAGAAAGGATCTGGGAAAACAGCGACTTCAACTTTGACAATGTGCTGATGGGCATGCTGGCTTTGTTCACCGTGTCCACATTCGAAGGATGGCCACAGTAAGTCTAACGACTTCAAGCTAGTGTTTTGTTCATTCTTTCCATTCTGATTTCCTGCTTTGTATAAAGGCTCCTTTACCGGGCGGTGGATGCCAATGCCATAAACCACGGGCCCATTTACAACTACCGAGTGGAAATCTCCATCTTTTTCATCATCTATATTATCATTATTGCCTTTTTTATGATGAACATTTTTGTGGGTTTTGTCATCATCACCTTCCGAGAACAAGGAGAGGCTGAATTCAAAAACTGTGAACTCAACAAAAACCAGGTCAGTTGTGGCACAAACCTGAACAATCGTCATGTTTTCTGTTTTTGCTTACACGTCAACCTGTTGGCTCTCGTTGACAGCGCCAGTGCGTCTACTACGCCTTGAAAGCTCAACCTATAAAAATTTACATTCCCAAAAACCCATCCCAGCTCAAATTCTGGAGGATAATAAATTCCAGCCAGTTTGAGTATGTCATGTTTGTGCTTATTCTGGGCAACACGCTCACCCTGGCAGTGCAGGTACTCTTGTCCAGTCCACATATATTCATAAAATACAGAAACGTTGTCCTAACTGGAGGTTTTATATTGTCACTCAGCATTACGAGCAGTCCAAACTTTTCACCTCCGTTATGGACATCCTCAACATGATCTTCACTGTGGTGTTCACCATTGAGATGATCATCAAGTTGCTGGCTCTTCGGGCTCACGTGAGGTTTCACCCGTTGTTGACTATGAAGATGAAAACTTCCTGACACTCACTGTTTTTTGTTTTTTTTTCTTCATCTGCAGCACTATTTTATTGATCCATGGAATTCCTTCGATGCCTTAATTGTAGTGGGGAGCGTGTTGGACATCGCAGTCTCTGAGTTTAGTGTAAGTCTGTTCACTCACATTTCCGAGAGTGTTATTCTTTCACGTGGTCGCTCGGCATACAACCCCCAAGTTGGACTAGAAGTGTATAATTTATCATTTTTAGCTCCTCTGATTGCTAAATGTTTTATGGCTTATACACTATAAGTTCCGACCAAGAGAATAAACATAATGTTCTCAAACAACCCAGATAAGGTCAACTGTCCCTGGCACAGTAGCAAGACCGTAACAGAGCCACTCAAGGCTGAGACTGGGCAGTACTGGAATAACATCTGGGAAAATATTTATTACACGATTAAAAACAAATATTTATAGGCCTAAGTAATAACCTATTGAGTGTTATTGACCTGTCACAATATTTTAGGAAACTTAGGAAATATTTTAGGAAATACAGTTTATGATTGGAACGTAGCTCTCTAGTCATCATGCCAGTCTTGGATGCAGTTATGAAAAGTATGAGAATTAATTAGATTAGAAGTTTGGGCTTCCTTTATCCCCCTGCTTTCATTTCAATCCCGAATCTTTATAATAATAATAATAATAATAATAATAATAATAATAATAATAATAATAATAATAATAATAATAATAATAATAATAATAATAATAATAATGTAGCAGAGCATTGAATGTGACATGTGGAATTGCTGTTTGTGACATATTTTTGTCTCACAGGCAATTCACACTGTCTGTGAAACGTTTGCAGCATTTCTCATACTGCTGTCTTTTCCAACTGTATTAAAGAACAGCATTTCTTTTGCAATGTTTCTATATACATACATATATACAAACTAATAATAATAATAATGGAGCAGAGCATTGAATTTGGCATATGGAATTGCTGTTTGTGACATATTTTGTCTCACAGGCAATTCACACTGTCTGTGAAACATTTGCAGCATTTCTCATTCTGCTGGCTTTTCCAACTGTATTAAAGAACAGCATTTCTTTTGCAATATTTCTATATACATACATATATACAAATTAATAATAATAATAATAATAATAATAATGGAGCAGAGCATTGAATTTGGCATATGGAATTGCTGTTTGTGACATATTTTGTCTCACAGGCAATTCACACTGTCTGTGAAACGTTTGCAGCATTTCTCATACTTCTGGCTTTTCCAACTGTATTAAAGAACAGCATTTCTTTTGCAATGTTTCTAGATACATTGTCAACCAAACATCTCAGTGAGTGTTGACTGTAGGCTCATCTTGCTCATTTGGTGTGGGGGGGCAAAATATTCCCACATCGGGGCAGTGGAATTTGTCTTTGCGGTCATCTTTTTACCTCCTAACGTCTACTATGTTACCTTGCATTGCTCCTCACGAGGCAACACGAGACAGACTATATAATTGACAAGAAGTCTCACTTCATTCAAGCCCTTGTTTTGTGAAGCAACTGCGCCCACGGGCTGAAAACAAGCAAGCAAAGCATGAGTTCAATGTTGTTGTTTGTCGGTTCAATGTTTTGTTCACTGATCCATGTCTTTATGTCGCTTCCTTTCTTATGTCAATCAATGCGGATGTCACCCCAGGGAGGGGGAGGCCATAGTGAGGTGAGATGTCGATAAACTCTTCGTTTTTTCTAAGACTTGTCTTTGACGTTCGGATGTTCGAGCGTTGTTGCACACTGTCTTTGTTGTCTTTGGGCTGCTGCAGGGAAAAGGTGAAAGCGGAAAGGTTTCCATCACTTTCTTCCGTTTGTTTCGAGTGCTGCGATTGGTCAAACTGCTCAGCAAAGGAGAAGGCATCCGAACCCTCCTGTGGACTTTTGTTAAGTCCCTCCAGGTGAGTAGAAAATATAATGGGACATTTTGGCGGTATAAAAATACTTCTTGTACATTCAGGCTTTACCTTACGTTGGTCTGCTCATCGCAATGATCTTTTTCATCTACGCCGTGATCGGCATGCAGGTAAAGTCTGTACAATTATTCCATAATTTGATGAAGTAACAGCCGGAACAACAGTTGATTATCACTCTGCTTACTTCCTGGTAGACATTTGGGAAAGTGGCCATTGATGACAACACACATATTAACAGAAACTGCAATTTTCAGACTTTCTTCATGGCTGTTTTGGTGCTATTCAGGTGATTTTATTGTGCTAACGTTTCTTTTCATTGGACTCCGCCCCTGTAATTGGCAAATAACAGAAAACTCCACGTTCTCCTCGTAGGTGTGCCACCGGAGAGCAGTGGCAGGAGATCATGTTGGCCGCCCTGCCCGGCAGACGCTGCGACCCCGAGTCAGACACGGAGCCCGGTGAAGAGTTCTCCTGCGGCAGCAACTTGTCCTACATCTACTTCATCAGCTTCTTCATGCTCTGTGCTTACTTGGTGAGTGAGGCCAAACGGGATACCGTAGCGTTCACTTAATAATAATAATAATAATAATAATAAATTTTATTTGTATAGCGCTTTTCAAAATACTCAAAGACACTTTACAGAAGAATGGAGTTGAATAAAAGCAAGTAAACAGAATAGAAGACACACCAAAATACAACATTCATTGGTTAATACACAGTTAAAACATGAGTAAAAGCGGGGGGGGGGGCACAACAGTCAGATATAAAAAGTTAGACCTTAAAAACAGATTTAAAGAGGTGGGTTTTTAGTTGTTTTTTGAAGGTGGGAAGGTCAGGGCAAGCACGGAGTGAATGGGGCAAAGAGTTCCAGAGGGTGGGGGCAGCGATGGAGAGAAGGCTCTGTCACCCCAGGTTTGGAGCTTGGTCTTACAGGGGAGTGCCAGGAGATTTGAGTCTGAGGAGCGAAGGGGACGCGGGGGATTGTGTGGATGGAGCAGGTCTGTGAGATATGGGGGGTGGGGGTCAGATCGTGGAGGGCTTTGTAGGTGATGAGAAGAATTTTGAAGTCAATGCGTTGGGGAATGGGAAGCCAGTGGAGGTTTTTAAGGCCTTAATTTCATTATTTCATTATTCATTTCATTATTTCAAGCTCTTTCCTGCATTTGTAGAGTTAATTAATACACAAAGCAGAACCGAATCTCTAATATAATATATAATATATTATATATATATTAGATAATATGCAGTTGGACTAGATCTGACATTGGAAAATTAATTCACATCGCAGATGAAACAACATCAGTTTTATGTTGTCCATGCTTTTTCACTCTGTCCAGATTATCAATTTGTTCATTGCTGTCATCATGGACAACTTTGAGTACCTGACAAGAGACTGGACGGTACTTGGTACCCACCACCTGGACGAGTTTAAGAGAGTTTGGTCGGATTATGATCCAGAAGCCACGTAATAACTCTTTTTCTTTTCACTTGTGTCACATGCTGTCAAAATGCAGTTTTTTGTCCTCACTGTATGTTTTTTTTGTTTTCTCCCAGCGGCCGCATTAAGCACATCGATGTCATCACATTGCTGCGGAGAATACAGCCACCTTTAGGTTTTGGAAAAATGTGTCCTCACCGTGTTGCTTGCAAAGTAAGTTTTTGCATGTAATACAGTGTACACGGATATGAATACAAATGTGCCTCTGTGTACTACTCCTCCCAGAGGTTGGTTTCTATGAATGTTCCACTGCATCCTGATGGGACGGTCACCTTCAACGCGACCTTGTTTGCTCTGGTGCGAACTTCCCTTAAGATCAAGACTGAAGGTTATACCTTTTTTTCAACACTATCTCTCACACATAAACATGCATGGAAATTGAACATTTTTGTTCCTTTCAGGGCCGATCGATCAGCAGAATGAAGAACTGAAGCTCATCATCAAGAAACTCTGGAAGCGGACCAAGCCTAAGCTCATAGATGAAATTATTCCTCCCCCTAGAGGTGCGTTCAAGCTTTACAATACTACAAAAGTATTTACTGTATGTTTCTTTTCCTCAAACTCTCCGTTGCTTTCTTAGGGGATGAGGTGACTTGTGGCAAGTTTTATGCCAGCTTCTTGATTCAGGACTATTTCAAGAAATACCGCAAGAGAAAAGAGAGGGAAAGAAAGTCTAAAAAGAAGGACAAGGCTGCTTCTCTTCAGGTAACCAGACTGTTTCAGTAGAACTATGAATAATTGTGTGTCCAAAAAAATGCACAGCTATATTAAACATATTATGCTTTTTCCACCTATAAATGTAATTAGAATGTCGTATTCCCATGTTAAACTATGCCAAAGTTTCAATAATGAGGTTTTTGCATTTGGAAGTGAGCCCTGAAATAAGTTTGGGATGGCTCAAAACGCTGGGTTTCAGAGGGCGCGGTAAAACTATTATTTTGTGATGTCACAGAGTAGTGGGATTCTTTATGGGCGTGGCTGTAGGCGAGATACAGTACAATCTCTGCCCCTCCCCCAAGCTCTGCTTCTCTGTTGACGTTGTTAGCAAGGGAAAGCCACATTTGTTTACAATTCCTGAAGACGCCACCATCAGGCACAAGTGGTTGGAGTTCCTGATTCCCTACCAGCAAAAGAAATGTATTTTAATGTGTCAACAACATGGGCCACTATGCAGCTGGACTAGCCAACAAACTTTTACTGAAGCCTTACGCCTTTCCAACGTTACTTTGTTGTGTCAAAGAGTCAGAAGTGCAAGCAGTAAGTAACAATTTATCAGTGTTCTAACTGTGTTTATTTTGTGTAAGTCATGGAACAAAAAGCATTTGTCTGTGTAGCATTATAGAGTGTGCATACAAGTTGGGTTGCTAATCGCCATTTCCCACAACAATCAATGGGTCTACCCGAGTTTTTTTAAACACTGGTAGTCCTGCAAAAATCATGTAAAGACCATATTACACGTTAGCGATGCTGTAGAAAACGACACCGAAGCACTTGGGCGTGTGACCAACCACAGCAGAGTGGGGCGTGTTTGAAATCCCAAGAAATACTGCTGGAATAGGTGCAGATTCTGGAAGATCTAGAAAGCTTTCTGTCCTGGTTATTGTGTGTAGCTGCTCTATAGGAGTCCACAACTCAATACAAAGGGATGAAAAATTTGCACAATAGGTCCCCTTAAGGCTGCACGGCCGTCGAGTGGTTAGCGCGCAGGCCTCACAGCTTGGAGACCCGAGTTCAATTCCACCCTCGACCATCTCTGTGTGGAGTTTGCATGCGTGGGTTTTCTCTGGGTACTCCGGTTTCCTCCCACATTCCCAAAAAACATGCTAGGTTAATTGGCGACTCCAAATTGTCCATAGGTATGAATGTGAGTGTGAATGGTTGTTTGTGTATATGTGCCCTGTGATTGGCTGGCGACCAGTCCAGGGTGTACCCCGCCTCTCGCCTGAAGACAGCTGGGATAGGCTCCAGCACCCCCACAACCCTTGTGAGGATAAGTAGTAGAAAATGAATGAATGAATGAATGAATGAATGAAAACTCCCCTTTAAGGAAATTGTCGAATCAGCCTAACTTTGCCAAGTGTAATTATTTGTATACAATTTGTATAAATCATATTACATCACAAAATTGTAACATTCTACATGAATTCATATTTTTCATCATCCCCTAATGTCCATTGTGCGGCACGGTGGTTAGCGCGCAGACCTCACAGCTAGGAGACCTGGGTTCAATCCCACCCTCGGGCATCTCTGTGTGGAGTTTGCATGTTCTCCCCGTGCATGCGTGGGTTTTCTCCGGGTACTCCGGTTTCCTCCCACATTCCAAAAACATGCTAGGTTAATTGGCGACTCCAAATTGTCCATAGGTATGAATGTGAGTGTGAATGGTTGTTTGTCTATATGTGCCCTGTGATTGGCTGGCGACCAGTCCAGGGTGTACCCCGCCTCTCGCCTGAAGACAGCTGGGATAGGCTCCAGCACCCCCACAACCCTTGTGAGGATAAGTAGCAGAAAATGAATGAATGAATGAAAACTCCCCTTTAAGGAAATTGTCGAATCAGCCTAACTGTAATTACCAAGTGTAATTATTTGTATTTGTATACAATTTGTATACATCATATGACATTAGAAAATTGTAACATTCTACATGAATTCATATTTTTCATCATCCCCTAATGTCCATTGTGATCCAGGCAAACCTCAAGAAAAAGGGTTTTGCACTTCAACTTCATGGAAAGTGTGAATACATTTTCCTCCACACTATCAGGAACGCATCAACTATTAAACTGTACTAAATTTCTTGGCCATTTTGCTTGCATGTCAGTAGTTTGTTCTACCACCTGCTTGCTGAAATGGACTATATGAACTGTACTCCCTTCAAAACAGTTTGTTCCCTGCATGTATCGTTTTGTTTCTACGCTCTGATAAGATGTTTTTTTTTTTTTTTGTCAGAAAGTTAACAATTCTTTATGTACTTTGTTATTAGCAAGGACTGCGGACACTTCAGGATCTGGCTCCGGAGATGCGCCTTGCTATGGCGTGCGACCTGGAAGAGGAAGAGGGTCTAGATGGAGAGATGACAGGCGACGAGATATTCGACAGTGAGCACGGAACCTCGGCCCCCACCACACCTGCCACGACACCGATGCCGCCCCTGGAAGTGCTGGTGCAACAAACCGCTGTCGTTGTTGAACCAGACCCCAAAGTGGACGTGATCACCGAGCAGGTGGTGGGCCTACAGGAAGCCCAAAGACCCGGATCAGAGCTGACAGGCGTGAGCGTTGTCACAGAGCAGCCAGTACGGTCCATGGCCCCGCCCATCAGGTTTGGTTCGGTTTCATGTCCGGGTTTTGTTTGTAGCTTCTAAAATAACTCCTGTGTTTGCTTTGGAACAGGGCGGAATCCATCAGCGACCTGCATCCCCCTCCTCCTCCAGATATTCCAGTTGAACCTGAGTTTGTAGCACCTGAGTCAACTCCAACTCCAGCTCCAGTAGCTGAGCAGTTTTACAGCAATGAGGGAGATGCTGCAAGTCTTGCATCTGTCGACCAGTAAGGAACAAGAAGCGCTAAAATGTAGCCATCTTGTTTTTGCATTAATACATATCGTTATCTTCTAGGTATTCTTATCCCGAGGCCCCTTCTCCTTTACCACCTGAACCAGTTTACAATAACCAGAGCGTCGATCAATCCAGCGGCGTTGCCGAGATGCCATGTGACCCTCGCAATACCAACGGCTTCAGTAACGGTTACAACGGAAGCGCCACCATGAATGGGGAGAGCGTTTCCGTGAGCCCCTACCCAACAAACGAATACACTGGCAACAGATACTCGGCTTACAACGAAAACCGGAGCGTCCTCTCCACAAATGGCAACAGCAGCACTGGGAGCGGAGGTTACACTGGGAATGGTTACAACGGGAATGGTTACAACGGGGATGAGAGCGGTGGTGCGCAGTTTGTTCGGAGAAGGCTCCTTCCTTCCATACCAAAAGGTGAATCATCTACATTTCTCCTCAAGTAGTTGGACCGCATATAGTAATACTATAGGCCAGTGGTTCCCAAAGTGTGGGCCGCGGCCCCCTGGTGGGCTGTGGTGGTACTGCAGGTGGGCCATGAGAGGTCATTAAAAATATTCCTTTTTCCAAATATTATTTTTATTGTAAAATATTTATTGCACAATTAAAAACAAATATTTATAGGCCTAAGTAATAACCTATTGAGTGTTATTGACCTGTCACAATATTTTAGGAAACGTATACAGTTTATGATTGGAACGTAGCTCTCTGGTCATCATGCCAGTCTTATGTCAGTTATGAAAAGTATGAGAATTAATTAGATTAGAAGTTTGGGCTTCCTTTATCCCCCTGCTTTCATTTCAATCCTGAATCTTTATAATAATAATAATATTAATAATCTTTGTTCTATAAACTGTACATAGACGAAATGCTGTGTTCTCAGAGCACTTAACTTAATAATAATAATAATAATGATAATAATAATATTGTTATTGTTATTAATATAATGTAAGATCATTATTTTTTATTAATAACAATAATAATAATAATATTAGAATTTTAATATTATTAATATATTGTATATTATTATTATTACTATTAATCACTTAACTAATAATAACAATAATAATAATAATATAATACAATATATTATTATATGTAATATAATGTATTATATGTAATATTATGTAATGTATTATTATTATTACTATTAAGCACTTAACTAATAATAATAATACTAATTAATAATACTAATATTATTATTATTATTACTATTGAGCACTTAACTAATAATAATAATAATAATATAATGATAATGATAATAAAAATAAATAAATAAATATTATAAATAATAATAATCATTATTATTATTATTAAAATCAATAATAATATATATACTATATTATTATTAATATTGTATATTCATTATAATATTATTAATATAATATTTTTATGATGATGATGATGATTATTATTAGTTAATTGCTCTGAGAACGCAGCATTTTGTCTATGTACTGTTTATAGGACAAATTTCTTATTGCTACTATCGTAAGTATTTGCTTACACTTTTAGGACGCAAGCCCGCCTTCAACTTCCAGTGTCTGAGGCCACAGAGCAGTGGGGACGACATTCCCGTCCCAGGAAACTATAGAGGCAACACATCCCCATCCAGATCTCGCCTCCAGGTAAACAGACGGAACGCACACCCTCTCAGAGTCGCGTATTACCTTGTTTCACTGGTCTGTGTCTGCTGTATCAGACCCAGCCAAGCCTGGACTCCCGGCGCAGTAGCGTGTCCTCCTTGTCATCCGTCTCTTGGGCCAACACAACGGCAGCCGGCAACACTCCTGCTCCCGGATTGATCAGCGCCTCAGGACGCCGGGGAAAACTGATCTACACGCCGATGATCCTGGTGGATGGAGCCACAGGGACTACCCAGCCACTGTGGAGCGATGGCTCAGCCAGTCTTCCTGCAGGAAGACATCCCAGCTGGTACTCGGGTCAGAACAGGGCCGGCAGCTTGAGGGTGCCACCGGTCAACCAGGGCTTTGTGGACAAAGGCAGCGCGGACAGTCTGGTGGAGTCGGTGAGTGTCAATCGGCGACAGTACTGGTATTACTGGTATTTACTGTTTTTTTGGTGCGGTATCTTCTGTGATGGATTGAAATTGTGCGATTCCTCATGAAACTTCACAACTAAAATGGAGTTTTAGCCTTTTAAAAGATGCAAATCTGCACTGCAAAGACTATGACGCATTTATTTCATGTGTATAATCACAGATATTAGACAGAAAAATAATTTGACTAAGTATAAAATCATGCTGTTCTACTCTGTCTTTTCTTTCCTAATGTCAGATCCTGATCTCCGAGGGTCTGGGAATCTACGCCAAGGACCCAAAGTTTGTGAATTTTGCCAAGCGGGAGATCGCTGAAGCTTGTCACATGAGCCTGGATGACATGGAGAGCGCTGCCGCTGACCTGATCTCTCGGGGAGCCAGCCATCGAATTTCCCGCTTTGAGGATGAACTGGCTGATGAAATGAACTGTGTGATTTCTTACTGACATGAGAAATATCACATGAGAATATGAGGTACTTTGTGTCATTATAAAAAAATCATTTTTAATGTTTCTATCGGTTATTGATTAGAGTGTGTGGACCCAACAAAGACCTTTATGGACATTATAACTTATACATTCATTCATTCATTTTTCTACCGCTCTTTCCTCACGAGGGTCGCAGGGGGGTGCTGGAGCCTATCCCGAGAGGCGGGGTACACCCTGGACTGGTGGCCAGCCAATCACAGGGCACATATAGACAAACAACCATTCACACTCACATTCATACCTATGGACAATTTGGAGTCGCCAATTAACCTAGCATGTTTTTTTGGAATGTGGGAGGAAACCGGAGTACCCGGAGAAAACCCACGCATGCACGGGGAGAACATGCAAACTCCACACAGAGATTGAACCCTGGTCCCCTAGCTGTGAGGTCTGCGCGCTAACCACTAGACCGCCGTGCCGCCCTATAACTTATACATGTTTTATAATGATTACTATGCAGTTTTTGCGTCGGCTTCTCATTTTGTACTCTTGAATAGCCACTTTCCATACTGTTATGTTAATATGCTGTTTATTAATCTTTGGCAATCTTTGGACTAGATCTGTGGACTCCCGACTCAATCCACTTTCAGTCATAGCATTAGCAAATTATTGCATTTGTTTATTCAAATTAATAGCAACAATTTCGAGGGGGTTTGTGTCTGGCATACTCAAATAAAGAAATGAGTTTTCTTTCATTTTTTTTTAATGTGATAATGTGCGTTATGAACATTTAATCCCACAGTGGCGGCTTAATAGAAAAGATTGAATGATGTAATGTTTTATTATTGTGCCAACAGATGGAGAACGAACATCTGGCTTCCATTTCTCCTTTTCAGAGTAAACAATGTTATTGAAATGTCTGCCAGGTCCTTATTTTTACCACATTCACCATTTTATATCGCAGGATGAGTCTACTAAAGCGTTAACCGTCTCCATGCTATCCTAGCTTGATTTTAACCCCGGGGGGTGGGGGGTGGGGAGAGGGTAGCTCTCTGCTCCCTTGTGATTGGTCAATAATTCCGAAGCGTCATGTGACGTTACTACGCTTGTGACGCAGTCCCCGGCTGTTCCTCCTGGGCGTCTTCCTCCCCCTGAGCTGTTCAGATGAAACGTCTCCACCCCCTCCGCCCCTCTGATCCTCTTATCAGCGAGTAAGCGGCCAAGATGGATGTCGTAAACCAGGTAAGGCTTTCACAGCAAATCATATAATTTATTATTTTGTATCGTTTACAGATGAGCGGATTTATTTCATTTAATGCTCCATTTTGACGTTCTTTATTATAGATTTTTTTTAGTCATATCGACACACGAATGTTTCAATGAAAAGATATCAGTTCAAGCAAGCGTCGGGGATGCTTGCTTTAGCAATGGTGCGTTTTATTCCACTATGTAAAAAAAATTAAAAATCACACGACAGCGCGATGCAAATGAGATTATTTTCTCGTGTGATGCTGCAGTACAGGACATGATGGAGGAGCGGCCCGACGACTCTTTGCGAATGTGTGAAGGATGCCCAGAGATTAACCGCAGCCATGACTATTAGCATGGCGTTCATAGGATATCATTTGCTAACATTGGATGGAAATGATGAACCACAGATTTCTCACGACTCAATTAGCCTGCTGTTGCTACGACAACAAGCAGGATTCATTTTCCGTGGAGGCCCCTTGCGTGGTGCTGCATATATACCCGCAGTACAGGCCCCTCTGAATAAGCAGCATTTCCACAGCCACTGACGGCTGTTTTTATTAATACAGATAATTTTCCGAAGTGATATCTGTCATCCATCACGATTCCCACTGTGTCGTGCTTCGTGGATGTGATCGCCATGGTGTGACCCCCTCCTCAGCCACGGACGGAGAAATAGCCATGATTGCTTGCTTCTTCTCTGCGCGGCCATTTATTGACGCTGCGCCTATTCTGCGGTGTCGCATTCACCTGCGCACAAATGCAACTACCCCCCCACCCCCCATCCGCCTATATAAATATGACATATATTGCGTGCTGAATATTTAGCATGTTTGTAAACACATGCTACAGATGGCTGCTGTTAATCAGCTTTGTGTATGTGTCTCTCACACACAAACATTTTTTTTTTACCATCCATCTATACATGCTGGAGCCTATCCCAGCATGCGGGAAGCAGAGTAGACCTTGGACCGGTCGCCAGCCAATCACAGGGCACTTATAGATAAACATTCCCACTCCTATTCATACCTATGGATAATTTAGTGTACATTATGTGCCCTATGATTGACTGGGGACCGGTGCCGGGGTGTACACCGCCTCTTGCAAAACGGCGGCTGGGATAGGCTCCAGCATACCCCCGCGACCACAGTGAACATGATTAGTATAGAAGATACAATACAATAATAATAATAATGTGATCCTGAAGTAATTGGGTTCTTCTTTTATTATTGAAGGTGGAATCATTTTTCAATGTGACAATTTCTGATTTTTTTTAATTTTTTTATATATGTGTGTGTTTAACAGTTGGTGGCCCAAGGACAGTTCACAATAATCAAGCAGCCATTGGGATTTATAAAAGTCCTCCAATGGGTAAGTCCTGTCTAATATCATTTAATTGAGATGTGAAGCATTCATGGAAAATGGGTTGCACTACTTGGTTGCAGCACAACCAGCAGTGGCGCTGTTGAGTCATTGTTAAGTGGTTTGTCTATTGAACATGCATTTAGAGAATGAATGAATGAATGAATGAATGATTCTGAGACAAGGCTGGCATTGAAAACAGCACTTCATAGTATTCATTGAGATTTTCCCATCACATTAAAAATAAGGAAATAATAAGGAAATGTTGCAAAGGTGACCACTGTACCTTTGAGGCAGACTTGTGTCTTTCTACCATGCAGGCCATCCAATGAGGAACATAGCATAGTGCAGTGTTTTTCAACTTTCTTTGAGCCACGGCACGTTTTTTTTTTACGTTGGAAAAATTTTGCGGCACGCCAATAACCAACATTATTTGCTTCCTTCAGTTTTTTCCCGATTACGGACTCGCCACAGCAGACCCTTTTGATCCGCATACTAATTTAACTAACAATGTTACAACATGTCACCACTACCTCTCACGTGCATCACTAAGTTTATTAGAGGAACGAGGCAATCAGCTACGTGTTGCCACACGGACGAATATTACATTGCTCTGCCAGTCTTTACACCAGGGGTCTCAAACTCAATTTACTTGGGGGCCACTGGAGCTAGGGTCTGGGCGAGACTGGGCTGCATCAGGTTTTCCAAAAAAAAACAAAAAAATGAATAAACTTTGCTTTGATTTTTTTTTTTTCGATTTTATTATTCTACACAAAATGAGATGAAAAATAAATAAACAAATCAAGAATAAAGAAAATCAATCAGTAATAAATAAATAAATATAATAATAATAATAAAACGGCAAATAATAAAAACTTAAGAAACCACATATAGTTGGTGGGTAGACAAATTATTTTTTTCAGATTAAAATGAACAAAGCATTATTAGAGCCCTGTAGACATGACAAAACACGACTATAGTCACATTTATACTCTTTTTATTTACAACATATTGCGCAACTGCAGGGTCTTGAGACACATGCTAACTCGCAAACTAGAGGGCTAGCGACCTAAACGGTAGCCTTCAAGTTATTTCCTTAAAATTTAAATAGCCAAAAACTTACCACTTCCACACGGATAGGGAGGATAACTATTAACAGTTATTTAACCTTTAACATGAACATTAATCAAACGTAATAATTTTTTCTGGGTACATGATACCATACAGCATCCATATCAAACTTGCGCGGGGCCGCACTAACATTAAACTTTCATATCAAGGCGGGGGCCTCAAAATAGTGTCCTGCGTACCACATTTGGCCCGCAGGCTGCATGTTTGAGACCCGCGACAATGAAATAATATTTGCAGAAAATTATTAATACATGTTAATTAAAAAAAGTGACATTGAATAATTCCTCGTGGCACAGTTGTTGAAAATCACTGGCATAGTGTCTTCTCAGAGGACACGACCTCTGTGTTATAGTGCACTTCATTTCATTTCCTGTGTCGCTTGTGCACCACATGAAGTAGTAAACTACAGCGTTGACTTCTCTGAGGATATTGCACGTAGGTGAAGGAAGCCATTTTTATTCTTAAGGGGGACAATTAACAAGCACAGCTGTGGTTGTGCGGCGTCCTTCACAAGGTGTTAGTGAAATCCACATGTCAAAGGTTGTGTTTTCGCCTCTCCGGATGCATCGGCTTGAACAGCAGCACGCTCACGGAAGAGCCTTCAGGGTTGAAAGTGGATGTTTGTTTGCAAGTGGGGCATCACACAGACAGTGAATATCAAAGCTAAGATTGGCATCAATTAGATTTTCTGTTTACAATCGAACAAAATGTCATTATTTTCGCTCTACAAGTACAAGAAATGAAAATAATATCCTTAAAAATGCAGCGAAACAATCTAAAAATATACAAAGGTTAGATTTACCCAAATTAGAAATAGAAACGCATCTTCTAATTGATGATTGAAGATGTGCACACAACCCTTGTGGTGCTGACAGAGTCCCGCACTTTATTAGGCTCTGCAGCTTCACAGTCTGAGGCACGAGTGCTCTGCATGACTCCGTAGTCCTTCCCTGGAGCTGTGCGAGTGTGCCAGCAGCTCAGCGCTGCCTCCCCGGGTCACTTGGAGCCAAGCACCAATCAGAATCCTCACACAGGAGCCAGGGTGCATGAATCATGTGTCAGACCAGAGGAGGAGCTGCTGCTCTTTGTGGATTAATATGGGCATGCATAAGCAGCACTGTACAGTGTCTTTTGAACGGTAGGGAAAAAAACCAGACCCCCGTCTTGGGTGGCTTTTTATTTTACAGTTCTATTATCGCAAGATATTATATGTTTTGATATAAAATAAATACAAAGCAGTAGTTTACATTAGTGTAAAAATGTATTGGATAAAATGTAGCCTGAGGTTGTCGCCATTTAAGTGTGAAAATGCTACTTTTGCACACATGCTTCTCAAGGCAGTTCTGTGCAACAGCATCCTGTATGTGTGACTCATGTAGCGTTGCCCACCTACCCACCCTCTTCCTGTCTCCGGAGGGGGGAATTGTGCTGACAAAGCAGTGGTTTGACGGATGTAAGAAGACATTGAGTTCCCAAATAAAGCTGATGTGAAGCTCGACGACACACTTTGTTTTATGGCGGGTTTCAAACTGATTTTACACTGACCTAGCAAGCATTTAAAGGGGCGGTTATCTGTGGCTTTCTAGTTATTCCTTTGCTTTGTTGTTATTTTCGTTTGCTGCACCTGAGCCTACTTAAATTTTAAATTAATCTTGAATGGTATACGTGTGATGCAAATTGTTATGCTACAAGACCACCCGCAAATGGCAAAAAAAAAAGTGTCAAATTTTCTCCTCCCCCTCCAAACCCTTCTGCTAGCTTAACTTTGACTTTCTGCTTTGATTTCGGATCAACAATTTCAATAAAAGTGATTAGATTTGACTCAGCACCAGAACCCTCCCTGTCTGGTTTCAGTTGCCATTGTTATCCTCACGAGGGTTGCGACTTATATTTTGTACCAAAAATGTACTCAACCGAACCGTGAATTTTTTGTTGCACCTCTACACCTACTGTGTGTGTATCAAGATACACACACACACACACACACACACACACACACAAAATAGGGGCCTCAAAGTTAATATATTGTTTCAGAGCACAGAAACAGAGACGCAATCATGGTTGACTTGCTAACCTGACGACCAGGCTAAAGGCTAGACGAGGGGGTCGGCAACCTTTCCTATCAAAAGAGCCATTTTACCTCCTTGCTCACTAAAGGAAAATAGACTGGAGCCGAAAAACATAATTCAAAAACAATATCTTATAAACTTTATACCGATGTATAAAGTTCATACCTGATGCCTGAAGAAGGGATATCAAAGTTCAGAGGAGAAAAAGCGGAATTGATGGAGTACTCTTGCTAGTGTCGGATCTTGCTAATATAAAAGATAAATGTACATAAATATGTGTGTAAATTAAACATGAACTTTGTTCACATTTGTTGACAAACATGTTTACTCTGGCCCCTACAAGTTCATGTGTTAAATACTTGAGCATTGCAAAGGGAGCCACAACAAAGAGGCTGAAGTGCCACATGCGGCTCTGGAGCCATGGGTTGCTGACCCCTGGGCTAGCCTGTGACTCTGATTCCATCTGTTCATCCATTATCTTACATTATCATTCATAAGTAGTGATCACATTTTACACTTGAAATTGCTCGGTGACCGAGCGGTTAGCATACAGGCCACAAAGCTAGGAGACCCGGGTTCAATTCCCTGCACGGGCATCTCTGTGTGAGGTTTGCATGTTCTCCCTGTGCATGCGTGGGTTTTCTCCGGGTACTCCGGTTTCCACCCACATTCCAAAAACATGCTAGGTTAATTGGCCACTCCAAATTGTCCATAGGTATGAATGTGAGTGTGAATGGTTGTTTGTCTATATGTGCCCTGTGATTGGCTGGTGACCAGTTCGGGGTGTACCCTGCCTCTCGCCCGAAGTCAGCTGGGATAGGCTCCAGCATACCCCCTGCGACCCTAATGAGGATAATCGGCATGTATGGATAATTGAATAATTGCATGCACGACTGAAAACAGACCTGTTTTCTGGTAGGTAAAAACAAAAACTGAAAGTTTCAAATTGAAGGAAAAGTTTTTAAAATTATAATTTTTGTTCTTCTGCGCTGTGATACTTAGATTAACTTTTTGTTTCACGCTATTTGCACTGTGGTAAGTTTTTGTCAATTTAGGAGTAACTGCTGGATGCACAGTTGCGCTTGCCAAATCGTTCCCCTGTCCCGCCGCAGAATGTCAACTTCGGCTCTGATTCGCGGTTCAATATCATCAAGGTCATGTGATGGTGTCACATACACTTTTGTTTGTGTCCAGCGATGTCAAATCAGGCGATCAGCCCCAGACTATCACACTACCACCACCATATTTTACTATTGGTGATAGTCTGAAAAGAAAAAGCGTTCTTTTTACACCAGATGAGACCACAGGGTATTGGACCACAGGTCCTGGGGATCATCTAGATGATTTCTGGCAAAATTGAAATGAGCCTTAATGTTCTTTTTCTTCAGCAGTGTCTTCCTTATGGTGGAGTTATTAATTGAGGCAAGCGAGGCCTCATTAATGTTGTGCACTAATTGACTACAACCAGCAGAGGCCGTGTGCTCATTCTCAGCTACGTTGTGACATGATGTCCACCATGGAGAGCATTATTCTGCTCAGTAGAACACAAGCCTTATTGATTTTTGTCTGTGATTGACTTCCATTTTTGCAAAAAGGAAGCTAAAGTGTGATAAAAGCAGTAGCAGGCAGATGGTTTGGGTTTGAGTCTTGGGGAGTAGGAGGGCGACTGCGTGTCTTCTCACCACAGTAGAGCTGACACCCGTCCAGCATGCCAGCACGGATAGAAACCAGCCTCCTCGCTGTGTGTGGTGCTGCCAGTAGCGTTACCATGGCACCAAACACCATCGCTTCTCTCATCCTGGCGCCCTCCTCCATCACTCCTCCTTGCACTCATTCATCACCATAAACGTTAAGCTCTTGGATTGCTGCCTTTTTACGTTCAACTTCACCCGCTATGACTCTCGCCATTACTGTAACAAGGTTGAACTGCTCGACGTAATATCACATCATGGCGATCCCATCCACTCGTGCATAACATAACCTTACTCTGCCACGATAGATTTAAAGTATTACATGTTGCAGTCATAATCTTTTTGTGTTGTTCCGTGAGGGTTTTTTTTTATTATCTCAGAGGTCGGTTTCTGCTGTTTTTAAAAGGTCTAATTCATAAAGCTCTGATAAAAAAGCCTTTAAATTACTTTCAGATTCAGAAGAACAACCAGGTTTAGAGACAGCTACTTGCCCCTGGCCATCAGACTGCTCAATGCCAAATAAGCCCCTCTACCGGCCCACACGCATAACCAAAACTTTAAATTATTGTTATTTAGTCTAAATTATTTAAATTATTTGTACAAATTACAGTTTATGCTGTACATTGTTCATATTTGATGTAATCTATTTATTCTCTACATTATTATTTATTATTCTAAATTATTTAAATTATTTGTACAAATTACAGTTCACGCTGTACATTGTTGTTCATATTTGATGTAATCTATTTATTCTCTACATTATTTATTATTTATTATTTATTATTTATTATTTATTATTTATTATTTATTATTTATTATTTATTATTTATTATTTATTATTTATTATTTATTATTTATTATTTATTATTTATTATTTATTATTTATTATTTATTATTTATTACTACACGGGCGCCAGGCAACGACATTTAAATTATTTGTACAAATGACAGTTTACGCTGTACATCGTTCATATTTGATGTAATATATTTATTCTCCACATTATTATTTATTATTTATTATTTATTCACTGCATCAAAGATGTGCTTTCTGCGGTCTTGCAATAAATAAATGAACGTCTGAAGTTGTTGCTGAAAAATGATGCATTTATCCACCACATCATTTTGGACAACAGACATTATATTTTTTATGGTTTTCAAGTTCCTAGTATACCTAAGAAATTCATTATCTCTCCAACAACAGCCCACTTTGAAATGGGAGGAAACAACTGCTTAAAGTGACCCCGGATATTGTTATGTTGTGTTTTGTGTGTGTGTGTGTGTGTTGTGTGTGTGTTGTGGCTGGTTTTATTGTTGAGTATTTGGTGACAGATGGTAGAGCACCTCAGTCAGATTAATAGCTGGATTTTCCATCCAATCGGATCTGGCTTGCGGTGTAGAGAGGCTGTGGTAAAAATAGTCAGCCTCATAATCTCTTATGTGTGTGTTTGTGTGTGTGTTTGTGTATGAGTGCATCTTCATGCATGTCCCTTTTTGACACATAATGCTAATCTGTATAAACGTAAAATACACTGTAACTGAAGTCATTAAAAAAAAAGCACAAAAGCAAAATATGTGGACTATAGCGGTAACCATGACAACAGTCATGCAAAGTGGCAATCGCGCTGCATTTATTAGCAGGTTGCCATAGTTTGGTGGCGCTTCGGGTCTGCTCCATGCTATGGAGAACGATCTGGCGAAAAAGTAGTCTAACCGTGAGAAAAAATATTAATGTGGTTTTCCTTTCCCGCTTTCTCTTGCAGATCTTTGCGATCTTTGCCTTCTCAACATGCGGCAGTTACTCCGGCATGTTCAAGATGAGCGTGGAGTGTAAAAACCGGTCAGAGAGTGACCTCGGCATCGAAGTAGAATTTGAATATCCATTCAGGTATGGTATTTTTTTTTTATTCTTGTGATTTTGCAAATAAGACCCGAGTTCAATTCCATCTCTGTGTGGAGTTTGCATGTTCTCACCGTGCATGCGTGGGTTTTCTCCGGGTACTCCGGTTTCCTCCCACATTCCAAAAACATGCTAGGTTAATTGGCCACTCCAAATTGTCCATAGGTATGAATGTGACACAACACAGAAGCACTTGGGAGTGTGACCAACCACAGCGTAGTGGGGCGTGTTTGAAATCCAAAAAGTACTGCTGGAATAGGTGCTAATTCTGGAAGATCTAGAAAGCTTTCTGTTCTGGTTATTGTGTGTAGCTGCTCTATAGGAGTCCACAACTCAATACAAAGGAACGAAAAATGAGCATAATAAGTCCCCTTTAGGCTGCAAGGCGCACGGGTGGTTAGCGCGCAGGTCTCACAGCTAGGAGACCCGAGTTCAATTCCACCTTCGGCCATCTCTGTGTGGAGTTTGCATGTTCTCCCCGTGCATGCGTGGGTTTTCTCCGGGTACTCCGGTTTCCTCCCACATTCCAAAAACATGCTAGGTTAATTAGCGACTCCAAATTGTCCATAGGTATGAATGTGAGTGTGAATGGTTGTTTGTCTATATGTGCCCTGTGATTGGCTGGCGACCAGTCCAGGGTGTCCCCCGCCTCTCGCCTGAAGACAGCTGGGATAGGCCCCAGCACCCCCCACGACCCTTGTGAGGATCAATGGTAGAAAATGAATGAAAATCCCTGTCCCTCGCGCCCACCCCTCCGGGTGGCAACCACTCCCCTATCAATGGTTCCGGGGTGAATTATGTACCGGTAACCAAGTACTAAAACCTGCAATAAAAAGCTGTTGTTCCAGCAATCGAGTCTGGTGTGTGTGTCTCATCGAATATTTCAGTAACTTTACTGATACCTAGTGACCAATGTAAAGTACTGTATATTATTTATATATTTGAATGTGTGTTCTGAATGCCTTATCTATAGTATGCAAAGTAATAATAATAAGCCATGAAACAGCATGAATATTACTTTTTTTTTTTGTCCCGTCCAGCCATTGGGGCAGATAGTATTGTTTATCTAAATGCCCTTACATGCTAAACAGATTTGCTCTGTGTCAGGAAAAGTGTAAGCTACAACTTTATTTACAAATTTTATTTGCCGTTATTTGATGTTTTTGTTATATATTATATTATTATACATATATTACATTTTTGAAAAACTGATGAAGTGATTTGAACCGCAAAGTTGCATGGGGCTAATGTATTTATATTCAGTTTCTTCCATTCTTATGTGCTTGTCTGTTGCCGAGTGCAGCTTAGCATGAAGCTTAGAGAAAAAAACAATGGATTGTTGACTGCCGGAGAAAATCCCTCAACCTTGCAGGCTTATTTTGTTTACTTTAACCACAGTATCGTTGCTGGTAATATTCATATTTTGTGGCATAAATCTCCTCAAACAATGTGCTATGTTTTTTTTATTGAATTTATTAACTTAGCAAAGAAAGATACTGAGGGACGTTTGAGGATAACGGGCTTCCCCGTAATAAGAAATAATCTTACGCAACTTGCTATTTGTGTCTTCACCCAGGCTCCATCAGGTTTACTTTGATGCCCCCACCTGTAAGGGAGGGAACCCCGAGCGTCTATTCCTGGTCGGCGACTACTCCTCCTCGGCGGAGTTCTTTGTCACCATCGGTGTCTTTTCCTTCCTCTACTCCATGGCAGCCCTCTCTGTGTACTGTTTCATCTTGGAGAAGTACCGCGAAAACAACAAAGGCGCCCAGATTGTGAGTCTTCCTGCTGCCGAGCGACGTCTCAGAAGGCATAGTCTCATCTTAAACATGATCTCGATTGATTGGCAGGACTTTGTAGTGACCGCAGTGTTCGCCTTCATGTGGCTGGTGTCATCGTGTGCGTGGGCCAAAGGTCTGTCCGACGTCAAGACGGCCACTGATCCGGAGAGCGTCATCACGCTCATCACGGCATGTGACGAACGCGAGAATCGCTGCCGTGAGGTCTACGACCCCAAAGTATCTGGCCTCAACACCTCTGTGGTAGGTTCAGTGGGTCATCTTCTGGTTTTCACTTGTGCAAGTAATTCCTATGATGACCATCTTCTTTCAAATATGCATTTTATATTCACTACAGAAATATAGTAGCATGGTTGTGCTGCATTTCCACTCCTCCGCAGGCTTTCGGCTTCTGCAACCTGATCCTGTGGATAGGAAACCTGTGGTTCGTCTTCAAGGAGACAGGCTGGATGGCCGCCTTCGCCGGTACATACATGCCATCGCAGGAAAAGCAGCCCGCTCCCGATTCCTTTGCGCAGGGTGGCTACGGTCAGCAGGACCCGTATGCCGGCTCCCAGGGAGGCTACCAGCCAGAATACGGCCAGCAGGGAGGCTACAATGAGGATGGAGGCTACAGCCAGGGCTATGAACAGCAGCCCACTTCCTACTCCAATCAAATGTGAGCCTGTGCGGTGACAACACAGCTGCAGGAGGGTGAGTGACAACAGAGAGGGATCATCACGTCATTGTGCTGTGGGACATCGCTCAAAACGGCAGTTTATGGAATTGGATGGAGAGTCTGTCCACACTCCACTCCACTGAAATATACTCTTAATCTTATATTTATCTTATAGATCTTATATATCTATAATCTTATATTTAATGAATGATTATTTAAAGAGACAGTACGCTTTGAATTTGAGGTAGTGTAAAATAACACAGTGTGCTAGCACAATCAACATTTGAACATGAAACACATTCAACAAATGCACTAGCTCTATGCTAATTTACATTGAAAATCCCATAGAGGCGCTAGCAATTAGCGGATGAAGAGTCCCTCCACACTCCACTCCACTCAAATGTCTGAAATACTCTATCTTATATTTAATGAATGATTATTTAAAGAGACAGTACGCTTTGAATTTGAGGTAGTGTAAAATAACACAATGTGCTAGCACAATGAACATTTCATGTATAACACACAAACTCTCTCTACTTGCTAGCTCCGCTGACAAATAACAGGTTCACAACTAACTTTAGTACCATTTTTTCAGAGCCTTTACAGTATAAAACTGAATATACAGAAATAAAATGTCAGTGACATTCAATATAAATGAAACACATTCAACAAATGCATTCGCTCTATGCTAATTTACATTGGAAATCCCATAGAGGCGCTAGCGATTAGCGGATGAAGAGTCACACTCCACTCCATCTTATATTTAATGAATGATTATTTAAAGAGACAGTACGCTTTGAATTTGAGGTAGTGTAAAATAACACAGAGTGCTAGCACAATGAACATTTCATGTATAACACTTTTTTAGCCCCAAACTCTCTCCACTTGCTAGCTCCGCTGACAAATAACAGGTTCACAACTAACTTTAGTACCATTTTTTCAGAGCCTTTACAGTATAAAACTGAACATACAGAAATAAAATGTCAGTGACATTCAATATAAATGAAACACATTCAACAAATGCATTCGCTCTATGCTAATTTACATTGGAAATCCCATAGAGGCGCTAGCGATTAGCGGATGAAGAGTCACACTCCACTCCATCTTATATTTAATGAATGATTATTTAAAGAGACAGTACGCTTTGAATTTGAGGTAGTGTAAAATAACACAGAGTGCTAGCACAATGAACATTTCATGTATAACACTTTTTTAGCCCCAAACTCTCTCCACTTGCTAGCTCCGTTGACAAATAACAGGTTCACAACTAACTTTAGTACCATTTTTTCAGAGCCTTTACAGTATAAAACTGAATATACAGAAATAAAATGTCAGTGACATTCAATATAAATGAAACACACTCAACAAATGCACTAGCTCTATGCTAATTTACATTGAGAATCCCATAGAGGCGCTAGCGATTAGCGGATGAAGAGTCTCTCCACACTCCACTCCTCTCAAATATCTGAAATACTCTATCTTATATTTAATGAATGATTATTTAAAGAGACAGTACAGTTTGAATTTGAGGTAGTGTAAAATAACACAGAGTGCTAGCACAATCAACATTTCATGTATAACACTTTTTTAGCCACAAACTCTCCACTTGCTAGCTCCGCTGACAAATAACAGGTTCACAACTAACTTTAGTACCATTTTTCAGAGCCTTTACAGTATAAAACTGAATATACAGAAATAAAATGTCAGTGACATTCAATATAAATGAAACACATTCAACAAATGCACTAGCTCTATGCTAATTTACATTGAGAATCCCATAGAGGCGCTAGCGATTAGCGGATTAAGCGTCACACTCCACTCCATCTTATATTTAATAAATGATTATTTAAAGAGACATGAATTTGAGGTAGTGTAAAATAACACAGTATAACACCTTTTTTTTAGCCACAAACTCTCTCCACTTGCTAGCTCCGCTGACAAATAACAGGTTCACAACTAAGTTTAGTACCATTTTTTCAGAGCCTTTACAGCATAAAACTTAATATACAGAAATAAAATGTCCATGACATTCAATATAAATGAAACACATTCAACAAATGCACTAGCTCTATGCTAATTTACATTGAAAATCCCATAGAGGCGCTAGCGATTAGCGGATGAAGAGTCACACTCCACTCCATCTTATATTTAATGAATGATTATTTAAAGAGACAGTACAGTTTGAATTTGAGGTAGTGTAAAATAACACAGTGTGCTAGCACAATCAACATTTCATGTATAACACTTTTTTAGCCCCAAACTCTCTCCACTTGCTAGCTCCGCTGACAAATAACAGGTTCACAACTAACTTTAGTACCATTTTTTCAGAGCCTTTACAGTATAAAACTGAACATACAGTAATAAAATGTCAGTGACATTCAATATAAATGAAACACATTCAAAAAATGCACTAGCTCTTTGCTAATTTACATTGAAAATCCCATAGAGGCGCTAGCGATTAGCGGATGAAGAGTCTCTCCACACTCCACTCCTCTCAAATATCTGAAATACTCTATTTTATATTTAATGAATGATTATTTAAAGAGACAGTACGCTTTGAATGCACTGTTATATCTGAGGTAGTGTAATGTCTTTTCCATGTAACATTACTGTTGCCTAGTGACCACAATACTACATATGACTTGTCTTGTTTTGGACTAATAATAGTCCCAATAATAATTGGCCATAGTCAACCAATAAACAGCGACCATACAGTGAAAATACCTTTCAGAATAAAAGTGTAAGATTAAGACCCGTGGACCCCTTGAGAATAACGGCTCTAATTGGATCCAATTCAATATTATATTCGATATTGCATTGATAAGGTTAATTAATTCCTCTGCAATCATTTCTTTGACCCAAAACAGTACAATAAAATGCAACCACCTCCCCCTCCTTGCGGTAAAAAGAGTTTGACCTTGAATGTGACCTCAGTGATTCACTTACTCTTCATAACATGTGGGAAGTCAAAACAAACCACAGACATTCAAAAGCTAGAATCAACATCGTAACACATAATATCCGTTTCAGTCAATTACCAGCTATTAAAAAAAGGGGAAAAAGTCACATTTTTTCTATTCATATTTGCATATTCATGAGCAGTAGTTTCTTACCTCTGACTTCTTGTTTTTTTCTCCTCCCTCATTTCCAATATTAGTGCGACAATATCAAAGTTACACAGTTGACCTGACAAATGAAAAAATACATAATTCTGTTTCATAACAGATCATAAAACATTTAACGGTTGTTTGCGATTGATAGCCTGTGATCATAAATGCGCTCCCGTCTGCCCCTTATCTGCTTTCTGTATACTTCACAGATGATTTATGCGTGTTCTTTCATCCTCTTCCTCCCAGGGTGACCTTGTGATTCCGGCGCTCAACCACCGCCTGCATTTCTGCACTCGTCTGTTAGTCTGTTTGTGTACTTGTGAGTTTGGCAAGTGGCGGGAGGGAAGGTAGGGGACACGGTGGACCGGGCGTTGGGGGTTGGGTGGGTGGAGGGGGGGCTAAATGGGAGTGGGATCTTTGCTGTAATATGATGTTTATTCTCGTGATGTATTTAACTGTAGAAGACAACAGAGGATTGTCTGTTTGGTTATACGAGAAAAACTTGAATACAAATACCAAAACATACATTGACGAACATTTAAGAGAAATCTTGTAATGGAAAAAGACTTACATTTATTGAGGCGGGGGGGGGGGGGGGGGGGGTGGAACAAAACATTGTAGTAATATTTAACTTGAGAGAATGTATTGTCTGTGCTGTGTAAATATCGACATGCTAATATATACAGTATGATTCTATGTACTCGGTTGAATAATTGTGCACTCCATATGAGTTGTTATACAACAAATGTTGAGCACAGAGTTATTCAATTGGATTTACTTTGGTTCTGTCTCAGAGCACATAGTTTGGCCTTTGCCCTAGAACTCCTCTCCCAATCACACCAATGTCTTTTTTTTTTTTTATTTATTCATCGCAACAAGTCTATTTTATTGTTATTTTTTGATGTGCTCAGCATTAGCAACAGGAGTGAGAGCCAGGGGGAAAGGCTAATTATATTAAAAAGAATATGAAAGAGAAAGATGTGTATAAAAGGTGATATATATAGCAATAGCAGTAAGTGGTTTCAACTTTATTTGTCTTTGTGGGTGTTTTTTTTTTTTTTTTTTCCATCATTGTCAAGAAAATGTGCAAAATATTCCTGACCCTCCAGTTGAAGATGACTTTAGTGAGCTTGATTATATTTCCTGTGCTGTTATACACAAACTGCTGTTGTGTGCTTTGAACGTTATTAATCAGGGCGGTGAGTGTCCATTTTAGAAGTGCGTGTTTATTTGTGGGTATCGGCCAGGTTTTGTCAGTGAATCTTGTCCTGTTTCCGTGGTTCAGAAAGTTGTAAGACACAGTCATATACAGTAGTCCCCCCCCCCACCCCCACACTCCTTACATAAACTTGAACTATGACTACGTTTAAGACCTTGTCCCTGGTAAACGTTTGAAAGCAGTCTGAACAAAAAAATGCCAGCTGCATCTTAAATCCTTCTTTCTTGCTTTCTACTGCATGCATCTTCTTCCTCAAGTATCCCTTTAACATATTTAAGAAGCTTCGGGATGGTGACAAAACTCCATAGGTGAAAAACAACAGCATGTTAAGATCCATCTAAAGCACAATTTAGGCAATAAATACTCCGGATAATGCACCCACCCCTGACAGTTGTGTTGGAAAATGGTCAGAGATGTGTTATCGTTTGTAGTTTTGCTTCCACAGACAGCATCTGAATTAACTCTTGTCCATTTCCGGTATTTTTGGTACAACGCTCAGCCTTGGATTCACTCTTCGGTTCGTCCTTTTTCTCCCATCCCCATACACAATTTTATTCTCTCTGTAGCTCTTATAAATATGCTGAAATGAAATATACTCTGTTGTTAGTGGTGAATGACGTCTTGTGATACTCTACACCTTTGGATAGTGCTGTGTTTATTGTGTATGATGTATACATATTAGTATTTATGATAATGATAAGACAGAGAAGAAAAATATCCAAGACTCCAGAATTCTGCTGTATTCTTACTGTATGGGCTCCATGTGAAACAAAAATGAAATAAACTTGAAATTATTCTGTTGAAGGTTAAAACGCGTGCTTCTGTTCAAATTGGTGGGTATATTTTGTTCTTTGGATTTTATTTTCTGTATTAAATGTGAATGAGTATGTGAGGAGCTGCGATGCGTACATTTTGGTGTGGAGTCATCCACAAATATTTATCTGTTTTTTATGCCTCTGATCATCTCTATGGAGCCTATCCCAGCAGACTTTGGGTGGGAGGTGGGGTACACCCTGGACTGGTCGCCAGCCAATCGCAGGGTACATACACAGTAAACAATAACAACAACCAACTATTTCTATAATACAAGGACTCATCTAAATATGCTAATTATGCTAATATTCGATGATATAGTGGCCAACGAAGTATCTAAAATCAAACACACACAGTGTATGTATATTAAGAGACCACAACTCAATACAAAGGGTCGAAAAATGAGCATAATATGTACCTTTAAAGGGGACCTATACAAACACTAACCCGCACTTTGAGTTGTGCTTCCTGCCAAATCGGTCTGTTTTAATTTATTCCACCCACGGGCACGCCCACTCTACTGTGATTGGTTAAAAGTCCAAAGTTCTTCCCAAGTATGCTCTTTTAAAATAAGTAAATGATTCGATAAATAAATAAACGGGCAAAAATGTCACCCCCCCACCCCCTCCCAATGGCAGACCCAGTGTTACGGATTGAACGTTTCTTCTCATGGTGGAAGTTAGTCATTAAGATTGCTGAAGTTCCCAGATGACCCTGAAGGCAGCATAGTTCCCCCATGATAAAAGTGAAAGCCAACGCCCAACTGGCAGCCTCTCCGCTCCGCCCTCCTTCTTCAAACAGCTCGTACGGCTTCTGGAGACTCGATCCACTGTAGCCGTGACACATTTTTACCAGCACATTTTGTGTTTTCGTGGAAGGGAACTTGGTGTGCTAGCTAGCAGGGAGACAACCTAGCGTGTGTGCGGCGAGCAGCGGTGCACTCTGGGACATTAAAACTTTTTTTTTCTCCCCCTGAAGCAAGACAAAGTTTATTCGTGTTCTTCAGATTTGGGACTCTGATCTAAAAGAAGCCAACCAGAAGTAAGAATGGCTGATACGTCTGCGTCCAGCTCTGGTGCCAACTGCCTGGAGAAGCTGAAAACGTACGTGAAGACCCCAAAAGGTTTTATCCTCGCTGCAGAAATAGTAAGTTACAAACCATGATCACTGATCTTTCCCACAGTTGTGAAGTATGCTTTACAAGCGAGTTACCGTATTTACTTTGAATAATGTTACTTACGGTAATTCCTCTATTAGCGTTTGAGCTAGGTGACTTCAACAAAGTTTGCTTCCTTTTGAGGTTAAAATGGAGGATTTGTACTTTCGACTACATTTGTCACTGCACTATTGTTATGTTTAATTCAGTTTTTTCCCCTACATATCAATTTAAAAATTACAACTTACTACGAGGTCGTATGAGGTCTCGTTTTTTTGTGCCAGACTTCATTTCTATGTGGAAGTACTTGAATTTAACTTTCTTATTAAAGCCACTTAAAATTCCTTTCACTGTACTACACAAATATGTGTGTGTATGACACGTATATGTATCTAAATACAGTATGTGTGTACAGTCATGGAAAAAATGATTCGACCATTTTTTTTCTTCATCTGTCCAAACAAATATAACTTTGGTTGTATCAGGCTGTAAAGTCAACAAATAAAGTGAAGAGTCTAATATTTTTTTATCCATGACTGTATGTATTTATGAACATTGTGTCATTAAACACTTCGCATTCTTGCTTGAAAGAATTTCAAACTCCAGTCCAACAGGGGGCAGTGCATCACAGAGTCGGAGTATTCTATTAAAAACAACATTCTTGACATTTCTGTATTTACTTAGGGTCCAATGAAATCAGTTTTTACATTTTCCACTTATTTTACCATTATAGAATGTGTGGTATTTCGGTTAGTCCCTACATTTATTGATGCAGTATATCATTGGCTCATTTTGTCCAGTCATTGAGATATGGATGTAGCTTAGCTAACTGTTCTAATGGCATGTAAACTTCAGCACAAACATCTTAAACATACTGTAATGCTTGTGATTTAAGGAGGGTAGTCACAAAAGTAATTCCAATTGTGATATAAATATATTTAGTTTACATAATTAGACACGGCTGGAAGTCTGTTGTGTGTGTGCTGAGAATGGCAAATGACGGTTGATACGAGCTGCGTTCAAGAATAAACATGCCTGACATCAGTAGGCATTGTAAAATGGTTCTTATATCAAAGCGGAATATTTAAAATAAAAAAGAAAATAAGATTATCATTCAGAGATTATTGTGTAATGTCACATTTGAGCCCCTAGATACTATACTATACTATACTATGCTATACTTTTAGCTGCGACTCCACAACCATTCTAAGTCGTGGTGTCAAAGCACCTACACACAGCAACACAATAGGTACATAAAACAGACACTACTAACGTATAATGCAGAATTTTCATATACAGTAAGCGTTGACTGTAATATAATAACATAATTACCGACCTGATTTTTTTTTTATCGTTCGATATATCGAATATTGCTTGGCTTTTTGAGCCTTTTTAAACAAATCCATTCTTCGGTGTGTTACGTATGCGAGTGACGTTAAGACGCGCAAGTCGTTGTTGTTTTTTTGTTTTTCGTGTTAGCTGCTACAGTAGCAATATCGCTGTCGTTTTTTCGTAATGTACTAATCAGTTATGTCAATTGAACACTGTTGGTGTGTTTTTGATTTTTTTTGGTTAGTGTTTAGCATCAAAATATAAAATGACGTCCATTGTTAGCTAGCTCAAACTAATTTTGTGAATGATATGGGCAACATTCCAAAAAAGGTTCAGTTTTCCTTAAAGACTGTCCTCTGTTTGATGGCTATATATAACTGTTTGCAGTGGCAGAGTCAAGCTCGTTGTTAGCTATTGGTTGCAAATGAATCTACGTGACGTTGCTATCGGCATGAAGCCACCTTGTGGCCTAAATTGTAATGACAAGCCGGTCAGTCATATTGTTACAATCAAAATGTGAGCATGCGTGAACACCGAGACCTAAATTAAAAAAAAAAACATTAAATATAGCACTAAATGTATTTGTGGCGGCCCAAATGTAATTGTGGCAGGCTGCTATAAAAATAAATGCATTTTTAGGAGGTTAATTAACTTCAGTCATCATTCTCAATGTAGTAAGTTTCTCACCTTTCGTTTTTTTTTTTTTTTGTGGCAGTCTAGAGAGTGTGGAATGAAAAGCATGTGTTGTGGGGGTTGCGGGATCACGGGCAGGGGTTAAAGGTTTCCACCTGTCACTTGTGCGCCTCTGTTTTCTCATTTGGCACCACGGCGCCAAATGCTGAGCGTTTATGACACATGGACAGAGCCCTGTGTAAAAAAAAAAAAAGGTTTCTACTTATCACCTCCCGGTCTGAACCATGAGGACCGTCTCCACTCATTTAAGGAAAATTCCTAACGATCGCCTTTTGTTTATATTTTATCAGCTTTACACCACAAGTGTGGACTGTTATCAGGTATCTCACAGCTGTCAGTTAAGTGCTGCAAATATAAAAAGAAGACTATTTGTCCTGCCAAGCCTTTTTAAGTCAAAGTAAAGTCGGAAATTCCTACCGGGGTGTGAAGTTTGGGCTTGGGAACAAAGAATTGCTTCTTTACTAAAAGTCGGGATTCACAAGATTTTTTTTTTTTTTTCTCCTTCACTCAACTTTACTGCCTGATAAATGCTTAAGGATAAAACTGCCTCATATGTACGTACATTCTATTGTTTAGAATTTATATAATCTGCAATAGCCATACTCTAGTCACTTCATTGCAATACTGTACATATTACTATTATTATTATATATTGTCACATCCATACTGTACATACTGTTTATAATCTGCAATAGCCATATTATAGTCATTTATATCCCTGTACATATCCTCACTGGATTATACAGTAAACCTCGGATATATCGGACTCGGATATATCGGAAATTCGCTCACAACGGACAGATAAAAAAGAACCGATTTTTCTGTAATGCATTTCCAATAAAAATTCATTGCATATATCGGATTTTTTATAACGGATTTCGCCTATTTCGGACAAAATCTCCAGTCCCGTTCCAATGCATTTCCATTAAATTTCCCTCGCATATATCGGATGGCCGCATCGTGGCGCTCCGATTCGCCGAATCGTGACAGGCCGCTATACGACGTCATTTGCAGCGTTTGCAGCGTTGCCTGCGCGTCCAGGTACATTGGAAACATAGTCAAGGAAGTGCCTTTTTATAACGGATAAAATCCGATTTACGCATATACCGGATATAAATCCGATATATGTGTAAAACGGACATTTTCCGGTATACGCATATAACGGATTTCGCTTATATCGGACAAAACCAGTGGGAACAATTGAATCCGATATATCCGAGGTTTACTGTACTAAGGTACTTATAAAATTGCACTTCTGGTTGGATGCTAACTGCATTTTGTCGCCCTGTACCAGTGACATGAGCAATAACAATAAAGTTGAATCTAATCTAATGTATTAGGAAAAAGAATAGTCGAGAAAGCCAAAATTCTTATGCCATGTTTATTTGTTGACTTTGGCAGAAGCACCAGTAGTATGTTTATTCAGTCTCCCTGTTAAAGGCATGACCATACATGATACAGTACATTCTCTCCATAGAACAATGTACTAAGTCACGGTCACACACACCCATGTACTACATGCCTAGTAGATGGTAAATACTGTAAAGTTGAGTCAGCGGGCCAATAATGTTGCCAATATGACATGCTCGCGTACACTCAGAAACAGTAAAAGTTCATTGACGCTTGGAGGAAGATTGTTTTTTAGGTCCGTGAACAACACTGAACTTTCCATTTTATGCTGCACACATATGCCGCATGGAGGACCAAAACTGCCAAAATAATAAATAAATAAATATATATATAAAATATAAAAGCAAAAATAAATCCAAAAATAAAAAACAAGATTCAAAAATTGAAGTGGCCGTTTGCAGGCATACCTAGTCGATTTTCGCACTCACATGTCGATCAACCAATAGGCGAACAGTTCAACCCAAGACACACTTAGGACCGCCCCCTCATTTGAATAGTTTTTCCTTCTGCATTTCAAGCTGACATTGTCTGCAGCATGAAATAAATACATATGAGAGCAGAGTGCTTTTATTTATTTATTGATATGTCATTCTATTTATATATTTATTTTTGTATTTATTTCTACATTTATTTTTTTATTTATTTTTAATTTTTGAATCTTGTTTTTTATTTTTGTATTTATTTTTGCATTTATTTATTTATGTATATATTTTGTATTTTTGTTTTTATTTGCATTTATGTTATTTTTTTGTATTTAATTTTTGGATTTTTTTTTTCATTTTTGTTTTTATTTCCACATTTATTTATTTATTTATTTATTATTTTGGCAGTTTTGGTCCTCCATAATGCCGTTCTCTTTATTGACCGTAATGGTTGGAGAAAGACGACGAAGGGGGAAAAAAAAAAACGCCCCAAAATGCATGTTACTTCCCTAGCAACTGTTGCTGTTTGGGGAGTCTCCGAGCAGCGGACCAGCCCTTTGACTCTCATGTATCTGCTGACTATAATTAGCCAACCATTCACAACAGCTTCCCTCCAGTCATTTTGCAAGAGGAGCTAATTATGCTGATGATGCATAAAAGGGCTGCAGTGGACCTTTTCTCTTGGGCTCCATGCCAACAGATGTGCCAATGTGTTGACTACTTTAAAGGTGTCGGCGGCATCTCAGAAGGCGCTCTTGTTTTCGGAGGGGAGTCTTGTGTAGTGGGTGTTTTTTTTTCTATGTGGGACGGTCACAGCTGCCGGCTCTATTCCAGAATAGAGCCTCTTTTGTGTAGCATCGTGTCGGTCTTCAAGTACTCCCTGTCCCTCCAACTGAGGCAGCCTGTGCCAGGCTGAGAACACGTGAACTAGTGTGGTGGCTGGCTGAGCGGGCGGCGTGCTTGCGTAAGAGTTGCACGCTGAGGGGAAGCAGTAGCGACAGATGCGGGCTGGTGTCGAGTGCGTTACGTCATGCGTGGATCATATAGAGGCTGCAAGGACTTGACACTGGTGTGGCTCTTAGAATAAAATGTAACAATGTGCAACGCATGCTTTTTTTTTTTTTTTTTTAAACCCACGTCGAGAATAAATCAAATGTAGCAGGCAGATATTTGAATCATTCTATGCTATATTGTATAAGTTACTTTTTGTTATGATAGTAATACCTCGTTTATCTCAGTTAATTTATTTCAGACCCGACCGTGATAAATGGATTTCTGCAAAGTAGAATGCCTTATTAATAAATAGAATATTTTCATAATTAGAGCATAAAAACCTGTTTATTATCTTCTAAATATGGTGTTTATTCGAGCTCTGTAAACATGAACTAACACACATATTACCCAATATAGTAGACATAATAAGAGTAAATAAGCCGTTTAGACATAAATGGTTGTGGTTAGCGCGCAGGCCACACAGCTAGATAGACTCGGGTTCGATTCCCCCGTTCGGCCGTCTCTGTGTGGAGTTTGCATGTTCTTCCCGTGCATGCAAACTCCAAAAACATGCTAGTTGTCCATAGGTATGAATGTGAGTGTGAATGGTTGTTTGACTATATGTGCCCTGTGATTGGCTGGCCGACCAGTCCAGGGTGTACCCCGCCTCTCGCCTGAAGACAGCTGGGATAGGCTCCAGCATGCCCAGCGACCCTCCTGAGAATAAGCAGTATAGAAAACGGATGGATGGATGGTTGTGTGTGTTGTGATAAATGTGTTCCCCGGCGGAGTAGAGTGGCGAGTGGACAGGAAGTGACGTCGGCGGTTGAGAGTTGAGTTTTAAATCTTGTCCTGGGTTGAGGGCACAAAAACAGCCCGTGTTTTTATTAGAGAATGTTGTACCTGCTGTGACATAATAAAAACTAGTGGTTCTGGCAAATATTACAGTAACATTATACTCGTATTTTAGTTTATTTAGCCGTTTTTATGCTTGAAAATGCTTAATTTAGGTAAAAAAAAAACCCTGTAACATTACCGTAAATATGCATGTGTTTTGAAAAGTGCACTTACATAGAATGAATGATGCCATTTGTGTCTTTTATAGGCCATCTTAATGTTACACATTGCTGTACAGTAATGCTCAATAGTCACTCCCTTTTGAAGACATACCACCAAACTCCAGTGATTTTTAAGGAGTGGTCCATGCAGGGATACATGTGTGATGTCAATAATGTTTTTTATTAGGAGGCGTGACATGGAAACTTTGCACTCAAACCCCTTGACCGTAAAAAAACAGCCACAACAAAAATAGACCTTCAGTATTTGTTTGAAATACCGTGATGGAGTTCATTTTGAACAGCAAAGTGACGAGAAACTATTGAAATTAATTCCACATGCTTTTGGATCCAATTAATCCAGTCTAGACACCCCAAAATATTAACAAAAAATGCATTTGATTGAAAATTATTTTACATGCAGAAAACAATGTGAACAATTCAAAATGAGAAATGGATGCAACTTATTGTTGACGCAGACTTCCTGTACTTCCTGTACAAGATTGAATTCAGTAGCATTTCACACCTACGCCAAGTGCAGCGCAGTGGTTATGTTTTGGGTGGCGATTGTTGTCTGTTTGTGTTCAAAATCAATTGCAACATCTTGAATGGATTTTGATGACATGTCAGAAATTGCCTATGGAAGAATTTTGGGGGTTATGTCAGGTCACCGTCTGGATCCAGGATTCTTTAACATTGCCAGATAGGACCGTGTTTCGACACTCGGAGAAAAATACAGGACAAAGTTTCCAACAGGTTCTACAAAATATCAAGGACTGATCCAAAAAGATGTGGGATTATTATTTATTTGGCCCCATGGCGGGTTACTTAGCAGTGACATTCAATTCACTCATAGGCTGCTTTGTTCGGGCACTCGACTGTTTTGGTACGTGCAGTACTGTACAAAGGAAGGAAGAAGACTTTGACTGTTATTCTTAAACGCTTTAAAGGGGAACTGCACTTTTTTTATTTGTATTTTATTTTTTTTTAGAATTTAGCCCATCTGTCAATCCTTATATGAAACATGAACACATATTTATTTCCCTTTTCTGTGCATTGCAGCATGAGAAAACAAGTTAATATGAGGTAGCTAACAATGCACATCATTTGGGACACACTATGAAGCCCTAAAAAAAAAAAAAAACTTCAGACAACACTGCATCGTTTGGATAGATTGGGGGGTGGGGGGGTCACAGAAAACCTTTCAACAACTCACAGAAACGCACCATTTAGAGAAACTGGACTTTTATCGATACCTACAGCTAAGATCCAACCAATCAAGAATACTGACACGCTAATTGGGACAATGGTGAAAGAAACCCATGGGACCCCCCCCCCCCCCCCCCATCGGTTTTGTCCGATATAAGCGAAATCCGTTATATGCGTATACCGGAAAATGTCCGTTTTACGCATATATCGGATTTATATCCGGTATATGCGTAAATCGGATTTTATCCGTTATAAAAAGGCACTTCCTTGACTATGTTTCCAATGTACCTGGACGCGCAGGCAACGCTGCAAACGCTGCAAATGACGTCGTATAGCGGCCTGTCACGATTCGGCGAATCGGAGCGCCACGATGCGGCCATCCGATATATACGAGGGAAATTTAATGGAAATGCATTGGAACGGGACTGGAGATTTTGTCCGAAATAGGCGAAATCCGTTATAAAAAATCCGATATATGCAATGAATTTTTATTGGAAATGCATTACTGAAAAATCGGTTCTTTTTTTATCTGTCCGTTGTGAGCGAATTTCCGATATATCCGAGTCCGATATATCCGAGGTTTACTGTATATTCTGTACCTACGTGTACTTGGCCATAGATGCTGGCTATTGACTGACTGTCAGGGTTATTGTTTATAAATGAGCTTTATATTTTGATTGAAAATCAATAGAATGCAGCACTGCTACAAAAGTCCAGGCTTTAAAATGGATGTGTAAGCTTTTGTGCATGTTGTTGTTTGAATGTGCCCACACACTTAGCGCACACAATAGCGCGATTGAAAGTGGGCTGATTGTAGGCCGCTGTCATATTTGATGTATTGTTTTTCTTCCATACTGGCAAGACTTTTAGCGGAAAGGATCGAGAAGAATGCAGGCCTTTTCTCCTCATATGGAAAAAACAAATAACGCAATAATCAGTTATAGAGCGTTATAGAGTACCGTCATAGTTTGTGGGAACTCTTACGATGTAGACATGGATGCCTCATAGGGTGTGATAATGACTATTACCCTCCTTCGTCCGCCCTCGCAGCTCATCAGCTTCATCATCATCATCTGCTACGCCGCATCGCTCTATGGAGGCTACTCGGCTGTGGCCATCTGCGAGATGGTCTTCGCTATGGTCTTTTTTGGCATCTTTATGATGGAGCTGGACAAGCAGATCCAAGTGGTCAACTGGGTGTGGAGTGTAAGAGTTGCTGTCATACATGCATGCATACATACATGCATACATACATGCATACATACGCATTGACACACTCGCTGAGCAAAAACCTCACCTTCTGCTTTTTTTTTTTTTTTTTCTCGTAGGATCTCTTCAGAGCCGGCATTGGTGCAATCCTTTACGTCATCACTTCTCTAGTGTGTGTGATCGGAGGAGCCGGGGACGGTGCTCGCATCGCAGGCGGGGTCAGTTAAGCCGATGCTTCGTATGCGAACGACCTTTTGTGAGATTGTGACAACATGAAGCTATTTACATGAATTATTCATTCATTTTCTACCGCTTTTCCTCACGAGGGTGCTGGAGCCTATCCCAGCTGTCTTTGGGTACACCCTGGACTGGTCGGCAGCCAATCACAGGGCACATACAGACAAACAACCATTCACACTCACATTCATACCTATGGACAATTTGGAGTCGCTAATTAACCTAGCATATTTTTGGAATGTGGGAGGAAACCGGAGTACCCGGAGAAAACCCACGCATGCACGAGTAAAACATGCAAACTCCACACAGAGATGGCCGAGGGTGGAATTGAACTCAGGTCTCCTAGCTGTGAGGTCTGCGCGCTAACCACTCAACCGCTGTGCCGCTCACAACAAGAAACTATTTACATGAATTATTCATTCATTCATTCATTTTCTACCACTTTTCCTCACGAGGGTCGCGGGGGGTGCTGGAGCCTATCCCAGCTGTCTTTTGGTACACCCTGGACTGGTCGCCAGCCAATCACAGGGCACATATAGACAAACAACCATTCACACTCACATTCATACCTATGGACAATTTGGAGTCACCAATTAACCTAGCAAGGAGGAATTGAACCCAGGTCTCCTAGCTGTGAGGTCTGCGCGCTAACCACTCAACCGATGTGCCGCCTAAAGGGGATCTATTATGCTCATTTTTCGTTCCTTTGTATTGAGTTGTGGACTCCTATAGAGCAGCTACACACAATAACCAGAACAGAAAGCTTTCTAGATCTTCCAGAATCTGCACCTATTCCAGCAGTACTTCTTGGATTTCAAACACGCCCCACTATGCTGTGGTTGGTTACACACCCAAGTGCTTCGGTGTTGTGTCACATTCATACCTATGGACAATTTGGAGTCGCTAATTAACCTAGCATGTTTTTGGAATGTGGGAGGAAACCGGAGTACCCGGAGAAAACCCACGCATGCACACAAGGAGAACATGCAATGTTCTCCCCGTGCATGTGTGGGTTTTGGCGACCAGTCCAGGGTGTACCCCGCCTCTCGCCCGAAGACAGCTGGGATAGGCTCTAGCACCCCCGCGACCCTCGTGAGGAAAAAGCGGTAGAAAATGAATGAATGAATGAATGAATTGCTGTGTTGTTCCTCAGGTGTTTGGTTTGATTGCCGCTCTACTGTTTGCGTACGACACCTACACCATCTTCTTGCAAATCAAGAGCACCAGGCAGCACACGGCCGCCGCTACCGGTGAGCGGGAACATGTTTCATTACAAAATGCACTTTAAAAATTTGAATTTGAAATATATTTTCCTGTTTTGTTTTGTTTTTAGACGACAGAGTTTAAGAATTTCAACACATGTCCCTCCGTTGAGTATGCAGCGGAACAACAAGAGGACCTTTTTTTTGCAGAAGAGGGGAGGGGATGATGGACAGTTTAAAAAGAACAGGTCACAAATAAATCCGTGTCACTGTCGGGTGTCAACTGAAGCAATTTCTTCTTTTTATGAGGAGGATGACGGAAGGAGCGCTATACGCATCTGTGCTCGCACGTCACTTTGCTATGGGAGGAACGCCCCTCCATAAGCCTCAACGCACCACTAAAACTCAACGTGTTATGCCATCTTAAAAGGGAAAACTGTAAGTAATAGGCCATGTAAGACGTCGCCCGATGTTGTTTCAGCAGCTTGTGTCATATGAATTTCTACTTTAAAAGGACTACTGCACTTGGTAGTGATTGTATCGTTGAAACATGTGTATTGGTACCTTACTGATTATTTAACATCAGATTTGAGTGTCATTTTTTCCTCATGAAGCTTTTTTTTTTTTAATGCTTTAGTTTTTAACCGATGTCGATCTCATTTTCAGTCATTCTAAATTTCAGAATTCTAAACACTTGAAGTCATGTACCAGCTTCGATCTAGACATGTTAGACCGCCACCATTTGAACCGCTGACTCATTTTGTTTTGTTTCTAGAGCATATTTAGAATGTAAAATGACTTTCTGTTCATTTCTGTAGTCCCTCTAGTTCACTGGTTCCTAAAGTGTGGTACCAATTGCCATATGGGGTACGTGCATGAAAATGAAAAAAACAATTGGCGCCTAACATTCAAAATTACCAGTGCACCTGAACGCCTCACAGTGCAAGGAGACCGCAGAAGGACGGAGACAGAGCGGCAAGTTGTTCCTTGAATCATATCAACAAATAGGTATGTCTGAATGATTACTTTGTGCATTTATAGTGTTTCATTATGAAGATTTAATTCAAATTGGCGTTCTAATTAATCCCCACACGGCCAGGTAGTGGTTCTTTTAGAGTTGGGACGTCATTTCAACGTCAAAACTAGCAAACTGCTTTCAGTGCTGCTCCTCGGACAAATTGCCGCTGCATTCAGGAACACTAGTAAATCACAGAAAACACACCCAAACAAGCACACGCAGCCCAAAATAAATGATATTTACAAAATAAACCACTTGTTGCTCATACAGCAATAAGACAATGTTATAAAAACAGGCGTCGATGTTAAACAAACCTTGGTACAGATACTGCTGTATCATGATTTTGACTTTCCCCTTTAAATGGGTATGAAATGAATACGCCGACTTAAACCATAGCCAGTGGACAAAAATGGCGGAGCTCAAATTAAGTCAATTCAAAGAGAAGGATACCAACATCAGAGTGGAATAAAATATATCAGCAAGTTGTCACTATGCAAAATACACATTTTTGACACGGAATTGTTATAAAATCGATTAATTATGTTATCAATACCTCAACGTAATTATAATGAATATAAGTGTGCAGGAGTAGGGGGGTACATGGCTTCAAGTTACAGTCACGTGACTGTAAAAAGTCTGGGAACCTTTTTATTCAAGCTGTCTGTGGACACATGTCACATATTATTTAGTGGAATTATTTGATTTGAATAATGAGATATGGAAATGTGTGACTTTTTATCTTCTTTGTTGGTGGTTTATTCAAGAAAACGTTGCTTTATGTTGCTTTATAACATGCTTTACAAGAGTCATCACAATGTAATATCACAAGTCAAAGTAGCTGTGTTTTTGGGAAATAAAAGCCATTGTTGCAACAAAGGAAAACGCCCTTGTTGTTTTCACAGGTGATGGAACTATAATGAAATACACTTGCTAATTGCATTTAGAATTGGAGCTCCAGAAAATTCAAAATAAACATGCATAAATCAACAGTGTATTTAAAAATATCACATAAAATCAATAACATGTAGGATTTAATATACACAAAACTTCTTAAAACCCAAATATTACTGGGGAGGAAAAAGGCAGCTATTTTGTGCTCCACTTGCCTTCTACCAAATCGCCACTTGGTGGCAGCAGATTACAGCAGAGTACAGTATACGGTCCCTAGCGCTTGAATCCGGTCCCACAAAATGCTTATTAGGTGGTGAGTATGACAAATATTATACTGTTAGATGTATTTAATCAATGACGTTCATATCACCAAGTCATTTTTCCACGTACCTGTTTTTTTTAATATAATTTATCGCGAAATTAATTACATCTGCATGACTTAATCAGCCGTGTCCGATTCAAGTTTCCGTACCAAATGTTAAATGCTCAGTGATACAGACTATTTTTCAGACATTGAAGTGGTGAGTCTTGTATAAAAGCACTTCCTGTACTGTCCGTGTGGAAGCACAGGCCGAGCTGCACACCTCTACGAACTACAGGTATAGCTGGAGGGAAGTCACGTTTTGCCGGTAGTTACATTGTCACACTTTCAAATTAAAAGTCGCTATTGTGTCATATTATCGCAGTTAAATCGTTCGCTGCTTCTTTAAAATGTAAATGTGATCAGTGAATGTTTACTCCACGTGTACGCTTCGTTGTTTGGGCATTTTCTTATTAAAATTGTTAACAGTGATGCTTCCGTATATTTAACGTTGAAATACCGAACAGGATGTTGTTTTTTGTAGTGACGCCAACTTGTTAAGTTACTGAAGTAGTTGGCAAAGACGGTGCGACGTAGTTTGAGGAAACATCATGTAGTTTATTACATACTGTCTACTGACTACAATCATACGTCTTTGTCTTCCCATTATATGTATTTAGTGGGATATTATACAATACTTATAACCAAAAACGTCCATTATGTTTCTACGCGGGTCTAAAAAGCGACGGTCAAACCGCTCGGTAAGTGTGCTATTTAAACACTTTTATGTTCACCTACGACTTTAGTCACTTAAATGAGCATGTTCTTTAAATGTTCACGATTATTACCATTGTTTAATTACGTTTTTTCTGTTCGTTGTCATTTGAAACTTGCCCTGGACTGCCTGAACTTTCTTCTACCCTCACCTGTGCAATCGTATTGTTTGTTTTTAAAGCGCACCATGTTTCATTTTAAGCTAAACTCCTGTTGATTTTTCAGCTTTTCTCTCCGAGTTCTTTGTTACTTGAGTCATTACGGGCGTCCCAGGTGAGTCAGGGGAGCGGTGACATAATGGCCTCTTTACCTGTGCAGGATGGGACGATGCCGATAAAACGTGTTGCAACAGTCCTAATATAGTCATCACGGCAACAGTTGATAATAGATTGTGTTACTATTTGGAAGTGTGTTTTAGTATCGTGTAATGAGCAGATGTGTTGTGTCACCCAACCAGCAGCTGTGCCGCCATCATGAGACATCTGGCGGTGCAGCACACATGGGATTTGTCCCAGACTGTCTCCATCAATTATATCATGATCTGTCTTGTCCAATTCACATATGGGGGTGACACATTTGAATGCAAACCACACCGCATTTGTCCATTTCTGTCTGTGCATCAATGTACAGCAGGGGTCTCAAACACGCGGGCCAAATGTGGCCCGCAGGACACTACTTTGAGGCCCTCACATTGATATGAAAGTTTAATGTTAGTGCGGCCCGCGCAAGTTTGATATGGATGCTGTATGGTATCATGTACCCAGAAAAAATTATTACGTTTGATTAAAGTTCATGTTAAAGGTTAAATAACTGTTAATAGTTATCCTCCCTATCCGTGTGGAAGTGGTAAGTTTTTGGCTATTTAAGTTGAAAGGAAATAACTTGAAGGCTACCGTTTAGGTCGCTAGCTCTCTAGTTTGCGAGTTAGCATGTGTCTCAAGACCCTGCAGTTACGCAATATGTCGTAAATAAAAAAAAGTATAAATGTGACTATAGTCGTTGTTTTGTCATGTCTACAGGGCTCTAATAATGCTTTGTTCATTTTAATCTGAAAAAAATAATTTGTCTACCCACCAACTATATGTGGTTTCTTAAGTTTTTATTATTTGCCGTTTTATTATTATTATTATTATATTTATTTATTACTGATTGATTTTCTTTATTCTTGATTTGTTATATTTGATATAGATATTTGAGAACAGTGGAATGTTTTATCAGAGCTTTTCTTGTAGAAAATCGGAACCAAAGCACTGAAAAAGTTTGTATATTTTTCTGTTTTTAATAAATGCGTTTTTTTTTTGTTTTTTTGTTTTTTAAACCTGATGCGGCCCAGCCTTGCCCAGACTCTAGCTCCAGTGGCCCCCAGGTAAATTGAGTTTGAGACCCCTGATCTACAGCATTAGAAACTCGTAACTGCATATTAAAACATTACTATCTTAACTCCAAAAACAACCCTAGTATTATTTTTGCATATGTTTTGACCTTTCATATTGCATCACAGTAAGTTGTGCACCTACTGCATGTAAGTCCAGATCAAATGACATGTCCCTTTTGTGTAAATACTTCAATTAGTAGTATTTAAGTAGTCAGAACATCTGTTCTGCTTACAGTCACCACACTTAAGTATTAATGTACTTCATCAGTACTTCATCAATATTTAACACTCACATCCACACTAGAAAAACGAGTTTGGCATTAGGCTGCAACAACTCGTATCTGCTGTTGTTGATTTTTATACCACTTGTGATATTTAAGAGTCCCTAACTCGAATATTAAACAAAGGTTTTTCAAAGTCTGAGTCAGTGAAACAGTGGGACTACTTTTACTCGCTTTAACATTTTGTGTTTGGTTCAAATATCGCTTTGGTCCGCCCCCGGGCCCAGGCGATTGCTCGATTAATCAAAACAATGGGCTTCAGATTAACCAACTAAGAAACCAAGCGTTAGCTGGAGCCCTACTGTACTTTATATATCCTTAAAATCAGTGTACAGTGTAACTAAATTATGTTTTAATTTAGGTATCATTTTAAATATATACTTGTATAGTTTGGACATACGTGACTTACATCGCAGTTGTAGGAATGAAACTCGTACTTTGACCAAGTGCGCAGAGCATTTCACTTTTAAAGGGAGCCTATTATGCTAATTTTAGCATTAGGTTTTCTACAGCATCGATAACGTGTAATGTTGTTTTTGCGGGACTACTCTGGTAAAGCCACTAATTGTGGTGGGAAACAGCTAGCAACCCCGCTCCCTGTATGCACACTCTATAATGCTACACAGACAACCGCTTTTGCTCCATGACGTGCACCAAATAAAGACAGTTAGGACATGGATAAATTGTTACTTAGTGCTTGCTCTTTCTGACTCTTCTTTTTTGACAGGCTTAAGCATTAGTTTGTTAGCTAGTCCAGCTGCACACCGGCCCATGTTCACGAAAGAGTCCAGTATGAAATAAAATACATTCATTTTGCTGGAAGGGAATCAGGAACTCCAACCACTTGTGCCTGATGGTGGCGTCTTTAGGAATTGTAAACAAATGTGGCTTTCCTTAACACCCAAAGAAACACTGTTTACAAAGCATTGCTAGCAAAATAAACACAGAAGCAGAGCTGGCCTACAGCCACGCCCATCCTCTGTGACATCACAAAGGAACAGTTTGGCAACACCCTTTGAAACTGAGCGTTTTGAGCCATCCCAAACTTTTTCAGGACTCACTTCCAAATGCAAAAACCTAATTTTTGAAACAAGAATACAACAGTCTAAGTACATTTATAGGTCAGAAAAGTGCAATAAGCACAATAGGTCCCCTTGAAAGGCAACTTTAATATGAATGATGTAAGTCGTGTATATTTGTGTTTTCCCCAGTTCACTTGAATATAAATAGAATAGAATAGAATAGAGCTGCTGTTATTGTACTTGATACATGTATGATTCGTCAAGCGCGGTTAGGGTTAAAGCAGCGATGAGCAAACATCCGAGCGCTAGCTAGAAAGTGGCACCTTTAGAAGTCTCTGGCATGAATGAATGTGGTCTGTTTGAACCTGCCCATTCAGGAGAGCGGTATCCACTCGACACGCCAAAGCAGAAACATCTGACCTCTCACCTCTTCTGTTAATGTTTACCCTCTCTGGGGCCACAACAGATGAGTCTAAGTGGATGGCTGCAGGGGACACTGTATTTATTACTTGCGTGAGCTAACCAATCACGTCATGTTGGGCCACTTCATAACACGCAACATACATGCAGCCCTTTTGCGTTTATTTGTTACTTTGGTCATCACTAGATGTTTGACACATTGTGCTCCTCAACCTTGATGCCAGCAGTCCTGCAGCCCCGGACCATGTTGCAACCGCTACCACGCATGACTGCAACCAATGCTATTTGGTGTCGTGTTGTATTGCTATGATTGATCATGATGATCATTTTCTGGGTTTGTACACAGTAAACCTCGGATATATCGGATTCAATTGTTCCCACTGGTTTTGTCCGATATAAGCGAAATCCGTTATATGCGTATACCGGAAAATGTCCGTTTTACGCATATATCGGATTTATATCCGGTATATGCGTAAATCGGATTTTATCCGTTATAAAAAAGGCACTTCCTTGACTATGTTTCCAATGTACCTGGACTGGGCAATGAAAAGAGACGTAAGGTAATGAGAATTTAACTTTATTGGACTCTGAGCATAACAAATTGTTAATTAAGCTAGGCCCTGTTACGCCCGTCAGGCCTACGTTATTTCCAATAGTGAGGTTAAGATCTCATTCACTGCTGTGCTAGTATTATTGACGTCACTCACTTTTATATTGGTCCTAAATCTGGAGCCAGGAGAAAGACAATAGACAGTGACATCAACAAGATTAGCATAACGATGCGGCCATCCGATATATGCCAGGGAAATTTCATGGAAATGCATTGGAACGGGACTGGAGATTTTGTCCGAAATAGGCGAAATCCGTTATAAAAAAAATCCGATATATGCAATGAATTTTTATTGGAAATGCATTACAGAAAAATCGGTTCTTTTTTATCTGTCCGTTGTGAGCGAATTTCCGATATATCCGAGACCGATATATCCGAGGTTTACAAAACTGAATGCATGCAAGTCGGAAATTCAAACATGATCATATCTTGTCATTTCATCTGTTCACTCTCTGAATGGCATGTCAACACTGTAGAGTATCCTGTAATCAAGCAGGGTGACTGCAGTTTGTTTTGGTTCCTGCGGCTGTTGACGCTCATTCTTGGACATCCTAATGATCATTCTGAGAGAGTTGAATGTACAGGCAATTTATCTTGTGTCAGAGTGTCAGGAAAATAACAGCTTAGGGCTCTTGTCATTTGCTTGTGTGTGCAACACAAATGATGAAGAGAATGAATCACGAGTAGTGCATCCACGTTTTAAGGGGACAACATTTCGGAATTATAAATGTTGTATTCTCAATGAAGTTTCAGATAATGAGGTTTGCTAATATGGAAGTGAGCCCTGAAAGAAGTTTGGGATGGCTCTAAACGCTCAGTTTTGAAGAGTTATTTTGAACACAGGCTCCCTGTGACATCACAGTGAGCCTTATATGAGCGTGTCAGGGGTAAGCCTGCCCTCCTCATCCGCTCTGCTGCACTTTTTTTATTTTGCACTATGTGGATACAGGACGCGTCTTACCTGCATGCATGCAAATTACAAGCTCGCCGATGTCTTTTTCACAACAACCGACGGGTAGTCCCGCAAAAAAAAACGTGTTATGACCACATTTTCCGACTGTTGTTGTGCCAAGATGGTCTGCACTTTGTAAATGCGGCACCCTCATGTCCGGCTTCTGAGCTCCACAGAACCACGGGTGCCTCTGACAAATTGTGTCCGACAATGAGTGTTCCTCCTCAGGCAGGAGAGGTGGACACAGCACCCTAACGTCCCGGTTCTTCTAAGCTCCACGGCACCATGGGTGCCTCTGACAAATTGTGTCCGACAATGAGTGTTCCTCCTCGGGCATGAGAGGTGGACACAGCACCCTAACGTCCCGGGTTCTTCTAAGCTCCACGGCACCATGGGTGCTTCTGACAAATTGTGTCCGACAATTAGTGTTCCTCCTCGGGCAGGCGAGATGGACACAGCACCCTAACGTCCTGGTTCTTCTAAGCTCCACGGCACCATGGGTGCCTCTGACAAATTGAGTCCGACAATGAGTGTTCCTCCTCGGGCAGGCGAGATGGACAGAGCACCCTAACGTCCCCTGTTCTTCTAAGCTCCACGGCACTATGGGTGCCTCTGACAAATTGTGTCCGACAATGAGTGTTCCTCCTCGGGCAGGCGAGGTGGACACAGCACCCTAACTTCCCGGGTTCTTCTAAGCTCCACGGCACCAGAGGTGTTTCTGACAAAGTGTGTCCGACAATGAGTGCTCGTCCTTGGGCAAGGCAGGGGTAATATACAACATTTTTTTACTTGCAATATTATACGATAACTGGGTCAGTGTATGAGAACCGAGAAACATTTTCGGACAAAAAAATTCTCCATGTGATGGAACTTTTGTTCACATACATGTCCACCCTAGAAACAGTTTACAATTTCTTGTAACCAAACAAAATATTATCCGTGTGCATATTGAACCACAGAGTCAGTGTTCAACTGTGCATAAAAACAGCGTTGAGCTCACTGCTGATTTAAATTATGGCTTCAGTCATCCATGTTAGGTGTGTACAGTCACACTGAGCAGGTAGGTACAGGCCTCCTCTTCAAATCATGTGATTTCCCCATTAAATTGTCTGTTGGCAAGCGCCATTCATCTGCAATTACAGTTTATCGGCACGTTTGGGAAGATCAGCAAATACTGTTTGTGTGTGTTTTGCTGGCGTGCAAATTCTGTCTGAGTCAAATCTGTTGAGTCAATTTTGAAGTGGAAAAGTATTCTGTGGATACGGTACTTTTAAAGTATTTTTTTTTTAAATGAAGAAAACTCACAACACCGGAGATACTATAGTTGTTAAAGCTGAATTAGAGGAAAAGAAAGTTGAGGGAAAGGGTGCAGCTCTCATCCTGTGGCTGCTTCCTTCCGCCCAGCTTTAAAATGAGGGAACCTAGACACTGTACAGACACACACACACACTCGCTCAGACGCTGGGTTTAATTCATACTCAGCAACTTTTATTGATTTTTTTTGTATGACCTGCAAGTCACACATCTGTGTTTTCTGCAAGCTCAGAGTAAAGTTCGGAATTCATTAATAAATCTGTTGCATTTGTTTGTTGTTTTTAAATGAAACCAGTGTTTACAACATTTGTGTTCGTGCGGACCTGGCCTGAAAACCTGTTTGACGTGAATGCACAGTGCTGATGTCTCAATGTACTTAAACATACTTATGTTATTGTATAGTGTTGGTCTCGGGGATCATATCCCTACCAGATCATATGCAGTAATAATGCTGATGCAGGATTTTGAGTGAATGCATGGAGAATCTTACGTGCCATTTAGTAATCCCTGTGCAATATAGCACATTTTCCACCACTTTGTGCTCGACTCTCATGATGCTATTGTTGCTATAAATGTGCCGATGCATACAAACCTAGTATGTAGCAGCCTCTCACACTGAACTCGAATTGTCTGCGTATGGTAGGAAAGGATGTGAACTAAGGTGTTTTGTTTCCAGCAGGAAGAAGATGACCCAGACAGAGGCCAGCCCTGCATACGCTGCGGAGACCAGTGTCCCGGCTTCCGTGTCCACGGCTGGAGGTATGAAGCCAAGGAGGTTTTAACGCTGATTGAGCCACGGCTATGACGCCTTGGCAGGAAATATTTGTTATTTTTTCTCACAATGTGTTTTTGACCTTTTGGGGGTCACATTTCTTTGTCCTTTGTGGTGGTCACTACTATACATACTATCTGATATTATCAGGTCCATCATTTTATGTTTACTATTATTTTGCCACATCAGCCACGTAAACCATAAAACTGTAACTGTATACTATTATTATTAATAATAATAATAATATTATTATTATTATTATTATTATTATTATTATTATTATCACAGGATGCATACAATGTTTAAAAAAATATTCCTCTTTCCTTTGTCCCTAAAATCATGACAGAGTATAAGGTCTTGTCATGATGGTATTGTAACGTATGTTGTTGGTGTGTGTACAGTATATTTGGATAATCGGCTTAACAATGGTCTGCAGAGGAATAAGAGCAGATGCATACAACAAATGTGACCCATCCAGGACCCTGGTCTTAATCATGGCCATGACGAGCGTCATTAATGGACTTAGCCACTGCAGTTAGTAGTGACACCAAAGTACCACAGAGAGCCAGTATTACTGGCTGTCACCCTATAAATAAAAACAAACCTTTGCAATGAACTGCAACTCTTTCATAGTTCGCTGATATTCCTCATGCTACGTTTGCTAACAACAAGAAGCTGACAACATTTAAGCACAGACCTGGCTCATTGATAGGAAATGGTGGTCAACTCCAAATTGTGCATCGGTATGAACGTGAGTGTGAATGATTGTTTGTTGGCTGGAATCGAGTCCAGGGTGTACCCCACCTCTCGCCTAAAGACAGCTGGGATAGGCTCCAGCATACTTGTGACCCAAGTGAGGATAAGCGTCAGAGTGCGCTCTGCAATTTTTGTGAGCAGCGCAGTCCGGCGCAGCGTGGCGCACCCACGCCTCCATCCCTCCAAGTGGCAAAGAGGGAGGAGAGAAGGCGTGTGTAATCTTAACCAATCAAATGAATGACTCCCATTGCCTTTAAATGTGCAGGACTGGACTGCGCATCAGACGGCGTCATGCATCATGTACACCACCTCGTGGGTGGTGCGCTTCGCCAGCGGCATGAATAGACCAGGTCGGAGCTGGCTAGCTTTCAGTGCACCTTTTTCACACTTTTTTGTCACGAATTTGTCACTACGCCAAGCTGAAAATGTAGACACCTCCGTTGGTGCGCCGCCAGTCTACCAAATTGACTGCACAACAGTGGTGCGCTGGACCAAATTACCACTGCGTGGGCTGTGCCACGAAACTCAAGCCCACTGTGTCCCAATGTGCTCTCATGTTCTTTGATCACGATGACACATACTGCACTTCATGTCTGACATTTACAGTGTATGAGTAATACCTGCATGAAACAATTATTGCTCACGTAGTTTGAATCCGATGCAGCAGTTTGGACTTTGAAGGCAAGCTGATGAAATGATACACGTAATATAACAGCCGGCGCTGAGTTTTTTTTTTTAGAGTAAATTCACAAGTCACATGAGTGTGCATGTCCTCTGAGAACTGTGTGTGTCATACTGTAGTGTCTGGCTCATATTCAGTGTGGTCAAGCCTTTTGTTTGAGCCCGCTGTCAGCATAGGAGCAGGGTGGGCGACGGGGGTGGCAGTGAAATTAAAAAGAGCAGCGCAAATGGACTGAATGGCTACTTTTGTAGAGGAGCACCACTCCGGATGGGACAACGTCATCATGATAACCGGGGCTGATTTGTCATGATTGCAGGTAAAGAAGAGCTTCACTGTTGTAATGTTGTGACTGTGACAGGAAGTGCATGATCCTATAGAGCACCTAAGCTTAGGTCGGGGGTCTAAGAAGATGTTAATTGTGGGTGGAAAGCATCTTAAAGATGATATGAAATGTCGGTCTGCTGATAGACTGAAAGTCGACACCCATGTTATGTTACTGTAGCTCAAATTTACAGTAGAAAAGGTGCTGCCATGTTGTTTACATACCATTTTGTTTAAGTGTTAGTGTGTGAGGGTTCTGTGCTTGGATAAAGCAGCTTTGTGCCAACTTGAGCCACTAGTACCAGCTGGCAGCCTCTTATGCAACACAGATATACTCTACGTGCAATAATTTACCACATGGTCCCCCCCCCCCCCCCCCCCCAAACATGCCTCTCCCCTGCCGTCCAAAGTGAGCCCTCCATTTTGCTCCCACAAACGCGTCCACCCGGTGACAGATGTGGAGTCCAATGATGAGAGGGGGGTGTGATGTTAGCCTGAGGGAGATTATCGCTCCCATCTCCCCCCCCCCCGACTTAAGCCACTGACCTCATTTCCCGCGCCTGTTTGGGACACAAATGAAGGATCTTGCCACCCTTAATGGAAGCGGGATGTTAGTAGAATCTGTGCAAAAAAAACAAGTCATGATCTCTGTGTATCACCTTCATCAATGATGGGATTCAAATCTAATTTAGTCACTGAGTGTGAATGATGGAACACTAAACCCACTAAAGTTTGGACTTTTCTGTGTAGTTTTGTAAACTATTACAAAAGTATTAAATTATTACTGTTGTTGTTGGGAGTCAAAGAATGTGACTATGCTGTTGTTCCTACATTTCCTACATTCGAGCGAGAGGCGGGGTACACCCTGGACTGGTCGCCATCCAATCACAGGGCACATATAGACAAACAACCATTCACACTCACATTCATACCAATTGACAATTAACTTAACATGTTTTTGGAATGTGGGCGGAAACCGGAGTACCCGGAGAAAACCCACTGGCATGCACAGGGAGAACATGCAAACTCCACACAGACTTTGCCAAGGGTGGAATTGAACTTCCTAGCTGTGAGGCCAGAGTACTAACCACTCGTACGGCATGCAGTATTGTAGAAGAAACATTTAAATTACAGTTATATTATTATTATATGTAGTGGTTGAATTTCCTTTTTGTAACTGCAGATGTCTTTCGCTGCCTGGTTTAAAAAAAAAAAGGTTCCGTACCCTAATAATATATCTGTGCAAAGTTTTAATTCACATATCCAGTTTTTAATAATACGTGTAGGAGCTATTTATTAGTGTGTTCCTAGGTTTCTAATATCTGTTGATTTATTTTTGTTGTTGTTGTTTTGTTTGGATTACTTGATAATATTTTCTTAGTTATTTATTTGTTTATCTATCATATTTTGTTGGGGTTAATTAGTAGTTAATTCGTGGGTTTGTTTAATTGGATAACACCCTGGGCACCTGCAATATATTTAGGTAGGCATTGCTCACAGGACCAGCATGCACCGGGGTGGGCCTATGGTTTTTGTACCAGCGCAAGAGAGGCAACAGGAGAAAATGCCCTTGTTCCTTTTTTGTTTGTTTGCTTGCTTGGTAATAAAAGGAAATAAGAAGAAACGGAACAAGATTGTTTGGACTCTTTTGCCTGCGTAAAACACAACCCGTGGTGCATCAGTGGCCTTTTGATTATAGTTTAAGTTACGTTTATTTTTTGAAGTACAAATAGCCACTACAATGCGTCTTACACACATTTTGGCAGTTTCAGCAGCCTCCTTATACGTATGTGTTAGTGTTAGGGTTGGGGTATAGCCAATCCAGTATCGTTGAATCCAGTATTGTAACTTATGCATCAGAAATCTCTGATAAAGCACCTGTGAATTTCCGATCTTTGATCCATATCTGTGCTTTAGCTTTGTCAGCTTGTTGTTGTTCAGTGAACATAGCTGGAAAAATATCTGCAAAAAGCAGCTAAAAGAGTATCAGTGCGCAGAAATGTAGCTGTCTCTATACATGCATTGCAACCGTTCTCCTCACGCTACACACATTTTTTTCATTGCATATTTTGATCATGTACATATTATCAAGGAAGAGCTGGATCATGTGAAGTTAGTCGTGGTTTCTACCTGAGTACAACAAAAGAGTGTGCAATATCTGATCAACCTCCATGTGCAATATTAAGGGCTTTAAATGCAATATACTAAAAGTTCTATGTGAAGTATTTCCATAATGCCTCATATTAACTCTCTAACAAGATGTCAGTGTATAGACTGGTCATATATCTCATCTCGTTTCATATTATCTACATACTGTATTGTATATAACGCTGGGAAAAACTGTTGATTTTGTTAATACTTGGCTTGTTTATATTGTTTATTTTTCTATATTGTGTATTTTGTACTGCTTAACTGACTCTGTACTCTTGCTGCTGTGCAATACAAATTTCCCCACTGAGGGACGAATAAAGGAATATCTTCATCTTCATCTTAATTCATTGTGTCCACAGGAAGATCTGTGTGCACTGCAAGTGTGTGCGAGAAGATCATGCCGTGCGCTCGATGCCAGGCCAGCTGGAAAAGATGATGACAAAGTTGGTGTCCGATTTTCAGAGACACTCCATCTCCGACGACGACTCGGGCTGCGCCTCTGAGGAGTATGCATGGGTTCCATCTGGGCTCAAGCCTGAGCAGGTGACCCCCATTGCTGAAGAATATATTCTTTCAATAACGCTGATTTTTGTTGCATGAACACGTCTGTTTACCAGGTTTACCAGTATTTCAGCTGCTTGCCAGAGGACAGGGTGCCGTATGTGAATAGCGCAGGGGAAAGATACCGAATCAAACAGTTGCTGCACCAACTTCCTGCCCACGACAGTGAGGTAACACCACTGCGCAATATTGATACAGAGTGATTACGTTGATATCATTAACAAAGAGGGGAGACCTTTATGGAGGAATAGTGCGTGAAGCAGTGAAGAAGCCATGTAGTACTTCAAGACAGGATTTTTTTTTTCACTGCTTCAGTTACCGAAGCTCTCCACCCAAGGCAAACAGTTAAAATAAGTACTGGATACACACCTTTACATAAAGCCACACTCAATTTGTACAAACATATACAATGAATATGTGACTTTGTTTATGTATGAACTAAGGATCGACCGATACATATATATCGGACCGATATTTGCGTTTTTTCCTTGTAACGGTATCGACCAAACGCGCATGGGTTTGCCGATGTATTTTTCCACCGCATGATTTACAGTCAGGCATCCGCCGGGGCAGCTTTGTGTTGCTGCCCCGGCAACCGGAATTGGGAGAGGTCTTTATCGTGCACAACACCAACTTTAATAATGAGAGAAATATTTTATATATCGTACTAAATTGTGTCAGTGTGATGTGTTTGTGTGTGTGGAAGTGGGGGGGTGCGCGTCACGCTGCGGAAGAGCAGTCATCACATCGATGCTAGATAAATTTAAACTACGACAGAAATGATTTGGTTGAATATTTATTCCTTTTAAAGTTAATATAATGGTGTTTAAATGTGTGTTTAAGAAAGCTGAATCCTACTGTGTTCAGTGTTTACATTTCAATAAATATTTGTTTAAACATGAGACCTGGAATTATAGGTTATCACATGGTTTGTCTGGTATCAGGCCAGGTATCATGCCCCCAAGTGTCAGTATCAGCCCGTGACAGTAGGTCGAGGGCTGATACTGGCACGCTTATTATCAAATACTATTTAATCATGAGCTTATTATCACGTACTATTTAATCAAAAGACCATTTTGTTTCCAGAAAAATGTTCAGTTTATTACATGTATTATATCTAAACAGTGTAAACACAATAATTGCAAAAAATATTTCAACAATAATATTTTATCAACAGCCTTATCTTATCAATGTCTGACAATTAAAGTTCCATTAATCAAGTTTTGGGCAGCAAAACAAAACGCTGTGTGTTCACGCTCGTGCGCTGTTCTCTGATTGGTTGTTTCACGGGCACGATACCAGAGCAGCGCGCTCTGAGTGGACAGCTACGGGGGCTGATACTGATACTGGACATGGTTAAAATCTATATTTTATCAGTGTCATTTCGGCCTTTTCCCGTATCATTCATGGGCGGGTTTCTAGGGTACAGGGGTCCAATTGATACTGTAGTATGTGATAATATTTGTTATCATGGTCATTTTTTCATGTAAGGAATCAAAAGCAGTATCGGCCACAAATATCGGCCCAAGTAAAATCGGCCATCGGCTAAGGGTGATGGAAAAAAAAATCGGTATCGGCATCGGCTCCAAAAAAAACCATATCGGTCGATCCCTAGTATGAACATTTAAATGCAGTTGACCTATTTCTGTGTACATCCGCAGCCACAGTATTGCAACTCTTTAAAGGAGGAGGAGAGGAAGGAGTTACGTTTGTTCAGCCAACAGAGGAAACGAGACAATGTGGGCCGAGGCGTTGTCAGACTCTTCCCCGTCACCATGACTGGCGCTGTCTGCAAGCAGGTCTAGCAGCATTTTTTATTTTATGTACATATATATAGAGTACATAAGTCTCTCCTCCTGGACCCCGCCCTCTCTCATTGAAGTATTTTTTTTTTTCAACAGTGTGGCAGAAAGATCAATGGCGGCGACATTGCAGTGTTTGCCAATCGGGCGGGAAACAGCAGTTGTTGGCACCCCCAGTGTTTCCAGTGTGCCTGCTGCAGTGAACTGTTGGTGGATCTGATCTACTTCTACCAAGAAGGACAGATCTACTGCGGCCGGCATCACGCCGAGAGACTCAAGCCCCGATGTCAAGCTTGTGATGAGGTGATTGTCATGAATTCTCAACAACAGCAGCAATCTTTCTAATGTTGTTGTGTTATAAAAATGTAATAATGAAACTGGTTCAGTGAGTAACTGGTTTTTATCGTTACCGATGCCTAGAGTAGAATCAATATTCATCAGGCCCTAGGAACGTCAATTTCTTAATAAATATTCCCTATTATTGTCCACTGTATGAGTGCTGTACCTTTAAAACAAACTGAAGAACCTCCAGAGGAGCATTATTCTAAATCAAATCAACTTTATTTGTATAGCACTTTTCCTGCAAAGACATGCAACACAAAGTGTTTTACAGAATTAAAACAATTACCACAATTAAAAGGAAAAAACAAAGAAACAAAAGAAAGCCCCTCCTTCCCACCCTCCATACTAGACCACCCCCCCCCCCCACACACACACACACACACAATCACACACAGTAGGAAGACATGGCATGGCACTGAGGAACAAGGAAACGCCACCTTTGGGGCCGTCCACACTGGGAGGAGCTGCAGGCCGTGCCATCGGGGGACCAGCACCCGGGCCCCCCGACTCCGACAGACGGGCGGACCCCCACATTAAAGGGAGGAACCCCCAGCCGGCCGGGTCGAAGGGAACCAAGGATGGCAGACCCGACACAGCCCCCAGTGTGGAGGACCCCCTTGAGGAAACACTGGAGTTAAAAGCTGAAGACTAAGAGCATAAAATAGGACTAAAAAGATAAAAACATAACACTGGAGTTAAAAGCTGAAGACTAAGAGCATAAAATAGGACTAAAAAGATAAAAACATAACACTGGAGTTAAAAGCTGAAGACTAAGAGCATAAAATAGGACTAAAAAGATAACAAAAACATAACACTGGAGTTAAAAGCTGAAGACGAAGAGCATAAAATAGGACTAAAAAGATAAAAACATAACACTGGAGTTAAAAGCTGGAGTTAAAAGCTGAAGACTAAGAGCATAAAATAGGACTAAAAAGATAAAAAACATAACACGGGAGTTAAAAGCTGAAGACTAAGAGCATAAAATAGGACTAAAAAGATAAAAAAAAAACAAAACACTGGAGTTAAAAGCTGAAGACTAAGAGCATAAAATAGGACTAAAAAGATAAAAAACATAACACTGGAGTTAAAAGCTGAAGACTAAGAGCATAAAATAGGACTAAAAAGATAAAAACATAACACTGGAGTTAAAAGCTGAAGACTAAGAGCATAAAATAGGACTAAAAAGATAAAAACATAACACTGGAGTTAAAAGCTGAAGACTAAGAGCATAAAATAGGACTAAAAAGATAAAAACATAACACTGGAGTTAAAAGCTGAAGACGAAGAGCATAAAATAGGACTAAAAAGCTAAAAACATAACACTGGAGTTAAAAGCTGAAGACTAAGAGCATAAAATAGGACTAAAAAGATAAAAAACGTAACACTGGAGTTAAAAGCTGAAGACGAAGAGCATAAAATAGGACTAAAAAGATAAAAACATAACACTGGAGTTAAAAGCTGAAGACTAAGAGCATAAAATAGGACTAAAAAAGATAAAAATAACACTGGAGTTAAAAGCTGAAGACGAAGTGCATAAAATAGGACTAAAAAGCTAAAAACATAACACTTCAATAAACAATAAACATTCCAACACTTCTGTCACCTCTTCTTGCTATGAAGGGCCTCTGAGTGACTTATGAGATTAGCCCCTGCTTTACTAATGGATCTGGCACGACTGACCTACAAGATTCTACGTATGCTCAGGGAATAGTTAAGCCCACAAGAGCAGGGTGCCAACATCTTTTTTTTTTTTTTTTTTACTATGTTATTAACCCAAATCCTTAAGAAAATTGCCCATCTGCAACGAGTTACCGCTGCAGTGTGTTATGTCACATTCACTCTCTCTTGTTCTGTGTTCTGTTTTCATCTCAGATCATTTTTGCCGATGAATGTACAGAAGCGGAAGGAAGGTTCTGGCACATGAAGCACTTCTGCTGTTTTGAATGCGAGGCACCGCTGGGCGGTCAGCGTTACATCATGAGAGAGTGTCGCCCATACTGCTGCTCATGTTATGAGTCCCTGTATGCAGAGTATTGTGATACCTGTGGAGAACACATTGGTACGAAAATATGACTTTCCTCTGTTTAAAAATGATGCCACGTATCTTTGTGTATATTCACATCCGGGGCGGTGTGCGAGTGGTTAGCACGCCGGCCTCACAGCTAGGAGACCCAAGTTCAATTCCACCCTCGGGCGTGGGTTTTCTCCGGATACTCTGGTTTCCCCCCATATTCCAAAAACATGCTAGGTTAATTGGCGACTCCAAATTGTCCATAGGTATGAATGTGAGTGTGAATGGTTGTTTGTCTATACATGCTCTGTGATTGGCTGGCGACCAGTTCACGGTGTACCCCGCCTCTCGCCCGAAGACAAATGGGATAGGCTCCAGCAACCCTCGTGAGGATAAGCAGTACAAAATGAATGAATGAATATTGGAACAACAGAACATCTTCCATGCATCCTTCACAATGTTAGGTCCACGTGTATCATACAGTAGATACATGCTCATTTTCTACCGCTTATCCTCACAAGGGGGTGCTGGAGCCTATCCCAGCTGTCTTCGGGCGAGAGGCGGGGTACACCCTGGACGGGTGGCCAGCCAATCACATGGTTTCATGTGGACTTTGGCAAACGCTTGCTCCCCTCCAGTGTTAGCGATTATAATGACATCATGCTTTTTGCTACTGAGGACCTTTCACTCAGTAGCTTTTACAATGCTGACACTGGCCACTTGGGGGCGCCCTTGAAAGAGGTCGAGTTTAAGTGAATGGATGAAATGCATCAAGTTAAAAATAAGATGAAAAATAAAGGATATGAGTTGATTCGTGTCAATATAAGAGCTACTCATATGAGCTACGTTTGTGAGACGTTGACAATGATTAATAAATGTCATGCCAAACGTGTTGGACTGGTGGCCAGCCAATCACTGGGCACATATAGACAAACAACCATTCACACTCACATTCATACCTATGGACAATTTGGAGTCGCCAATTAATTAACCTAGCATGTTTTTAGAATGTGGGAGGAAAACCGGAGTACTCGGAGAAAACCCACGCATGCACGGGAAGAACATGCAAACTCCACACAGAGATAGCAGAGGGTGGAATTGAACCCTGGTCTCCTAGCTGTGAGGTCTGCGCCCCCAACACACACCCATTAATGTCTAAAGTACTGGTAGCAAAAGTGAGGATGACCCTAAATTGGGTCCAAAGTATCAATATTTTTAATAGCTACCATTATTTTCCTACACTGCGTTATAACGTTACTATTTGGCTCACTCGAGCTTCATAAATTGCCTCTTGAATCCATCATTTCCATGAGGACATCACGGAGCTGGTGGATGTTAGAGACCTTGCACACTCCATCTTCCATTTGAGGATTCCCTACAGATGCTAAATAAGGCTTAGGTCTGGGAACATGCTTGGCTGGTCCATCACCTTTTACCCTCGGCTTCATTAGCAAGGCAGCGGGTGTCTTGGAGGTGTGTTTTGTATCATGTTGGAATTCTGCCCAGCGACCCAGTTTCCGAAGGGAGGGGAACATTTGCTCTGCTTCGGTATGTCACGGTGCAGGATGGAATTTATGTTTCCCTCAATGTAGTGCCAGAAGTACTTATCCAGCCGCATACTACGACACTCCCACCACCTTGTTTGGCTGTAGGCAAGGCACCACTGCAAACTGGCACAACAATAATAACCTTTGCTTTGCTATTTGTATTCCTTAATAAAGTTATGTTAAGAGGGTATATCATATATTGTGACGGGCGGCACGGTGGATGAGTGGTTAGCGCACAGACCTCACAGCTAGGAGGCCAGGGTTCAATTCCACCCTCGGCCATCTGTGAGGAGCGGCACGGCGGTCGAGTGGTTAGCGCGCAGACCTCACAGCTGAGAGACCAGGGTTCAATTCCACCCTCGGCCATCTCTGTGTGGAGTTTGCATGTTTTACTCGTGCATGCGTGGGTTTTCTCCGGGTACTCCGGTTTCCTCCCACATTCCAAAAACATGCTAGGTTAATTGGCCACTCCAAATTGTCCATAGGTATGAATGTGAGTGTGAATGGTTGTTTGTCTATATGTGCCCTGTGATTGGCTGGCGACCAGTCCAGGGTGTACCCCGCCTCTCGCCCAAAGACAGCTGGGATAGGCTCCAGCATATATGAAAATATGAAATATGTGAGGAAATATTATATATAAATATTATATTATGAGGAAATATATTATATTTTGAAGAAATATCTATAATATATCTAATATATATTATGAGCCCTGCATGTTTTGCTGCTGCTATAATTTCATTTAATTTCATAGGCATCGACCAGAGCCAGATGACATACGAGGGTCAGCACTGGCACGCTGCCGAGTTTTGTTTCTGCTGCGCCCGATGTCGACTACCTCTGCTGGGACGCCCCTTCCTCCCTCGCAGGGGGCTCATTTTCTGCTCCAGGTCTTGTTCACTCGGAGAGGACACCAATAACTCAGACTCTTGTGACTCGGCACTCCAGAGTAGACCACTTCCACACAGACGCTGCGGGGCAGCAGACAGGCTCCAGCAACTGCAGTGTGGTTCTCCATTGCAACCAATAGAGGGCGTTAAGCCTCTTATAAGTCCTGCAAAAGACTGCATATATACTGTAATGGAAAACAGAGGTATGATCATAACAAATAATGTGTATTTAAAATATTTCAGAAAATAATTATTACTTTATTCTTTTCCATGTTTTCCCCTTAGGTGTCAGCTGCTCGACTCCTGTTCAAAATGGTATTCCGTCATCCGGTGGTCATCCTCGAGGCTCCTATTCACCTCTCCCTCACATTCATCGAGGAAATGGCCTCAGGCCCTCTTGGCCTTGCAACATTCCACATTACAATTTGTTGCCCGAGGGCTGTGGAATCAAAGTGCCTGTGAGTGGTCTTTTAAATGGAAATGCTGGACATCCTGCCCCGAGTCGCCATTCAAGAGGAACCTCTACTGGTGACTGTCGGAACTCTGTGGAAAAGACTACTCAAGTAAAGACAGGTATTGAAGACCATCTTTTTACGGCATCAAAACATCTCTATTAAATGTTAGTTTTCCGTACAAATATTTATCCGATTCCGATTGTCTTCTCCAGACCCTCTCCAGGCAAAAGCATCACATACCGTCAAGTCACCTGAATCACCTCCCCTCCCACCTCCACTCCCTATTAAGACTCGAGACCTCACAGCACAGGACTCATCCCCTTTAAATACCTCCCAATCAGAGGAGAGCCCCTCCCATTCTCCACCCGCATTCTCCCGTAGCGGGACAGCAAGAGTCAGCTTCAGAGAACCAATCAGCAGCAGCTATTCTCTTGATGAGGAAGAGGATGAAGACGAGAAGGAAGAAGAGCCAACTGAGAATGGAGACATCACTCAGGATGAAGATGATGTAAACGGAGGTTTTGGAAGCAGGTTGCATCTCCAGAAAGGAATCCCACCTCAGATGGATCTACTAGGTAAGAACAAGGCCGAAGAAAAGTTTCCACCTCACTTTGAATCAGGAAAGTTTCTTTTTATGGTTGTTGAAGCAGATGGATCCTCTTACCGCCAACGCAGTCTCCGCCGTGGTTGGAGTCATTGCCGCGTTTCGTCTGACTCAAACCTTCACCCGACGTCAGACGCTCGCCTCCGACGCTCACAGGCCGACCGCCCTCGACTGGACGTTCTGGACCGTGACGAAAGAGAGAAGGATGCCCACTCACTGGTCCTACAGCCGGGACGGCACAAACACGAAGACTCCTGCTCCACTTGCTCTTCATCTTCAGACTCGGAGCAAGAGGGTTATTTCCTTGGACAGCCGATTCCTTTACCTCCCCAACTTCGGAAACATCAAGTCAACGAGGATAAAGACACAAAAGAAGAAGAAGAGCCAGTTCAGTGGGGACTGAGGGGGAGTATCAGGCGGAGACGAGCTCACAGTCTTGGTGCTAAGGACAAGGATAAAAACTGCACTGTCTCCTGACCTGGCTGCACGGTGGACGAGTGGTTATCGCGCATCTCCTTGTGCATGTGCGGGTTTTCTCCGGGTGCTCCAGTTTCCTCCCAAAAACATGCTAGGTTAATTAGCGACTCTAAATTGTCCATAGGTATGAATGTGAGTGTGAATGGTTGTTTGTCTATATGTGCCCTGTGATTGGCTGGCCACCAGTCCAGGGTGTACCCCGCCTCTCGCCCGAAGACAGCTGGGATAGGCTCCTGAATGAATGCCTCCTGAACGCAACACTGGAAAACATCACACTGTAATCACTGCACAGGATTTACTGTATGGCTAATGGATTCCAGCAAGCCAACATTTTGTTATTGTGTTGAATATTTCATTCACCATTATGCCTTTTTATAGAAATAAAAACAAATGGATAATATTTTAGCGGACTTATGTATAATTGATACTTGAATTTGAACATAATGTGTAAGATTTGAAGTCAATTAGGTCATCATCACAAACATTTTCCAGCAGAAACTTGACATGTTTTAAATATATTTTATGATTTTTTTTTTTACTTTCTAAAGTTTTTACAAATATGCGTCAAGTATCAACCAAACACCTCATAAATGGGACGTTAAATATATTATATAGAGTACATGCTTAGCTTGTCATTTATACTGAGGTCTGTAATCATTTACAGCTAGTCAAAATCCTGGAATAACATGGTGCTAACTCTGGTAGTTACTCAAAAAAAGGATAGTGAAAAACAATATATATACAGTATGTGCAAAGGACTACTGCAAAGTGTTTTATTATCATTGTACTTTGGTTGTTAAATAATTTATAATGAATGTTGAATGGGAATTTTGGAAATAAATGTCTTCTGGTTGTTTTATTTTCAGTATACTTTACACAAAAATATATTTATTATCTCCAAACATACTTCCCTGCATAAAAATAAAATATTGTTTCAGTTCCAGTATCCAGCAAATAAATTAAGGTGAACAAAGCCAGCGCGCTTCCGGGTCAGAAATCGAATGGACCAATCAGCAAGAAGGGGCGGAGTCTCGTGGAGCTCTCTTGAGTTGTCAGACAGGTTTGTCTCTAATGGTTTCAGGCATCCTGGCTCAACGTCATACTAGCAGGGACAACTGTCTTGGCTAGCCGGACTCAAACAGCAGGCAAGTAGCTCTCCTAGCTCTTGTAGCTAGCGGCTCGGCTTTATTTCCAGGTAAGTACTAGCTTTGAGTTTTATAAAAGTACTCTTAGTTGATTTATTTGTGAAGAATAGAAGGGTTTACATGAATGTACTTTATGCTAACGAGGGCAAGCCTGTACAGGCCCTGTGTCTTCACTTACACGTATGGGGGAATGTTTTAGGATTGTTTACCTGGCCTTGTGTGAGACTTGGTCCTTTTTTTGTCCCTTTCGTTTGTCTCAACATGCTGGTTCTTGACTTGGACTCTTGACACTATTAATTATTGGCACAGCTTTTGTTTGGATCACCTTTTGGCATTCCAACTGGGTGTGTATACTTCAATGGTACCTCAAGTGATAACATTTTTTTTTGTTCAAATTGACCCTGTGATGACGTGTTGGATACAGGTGACCATAAGAATGAACAGAAAGTGCAAGCAGTTATAAAGAGAAGCTCTGGCATTGACTGGAATGGCAACAATGTGACTGGCAGATGTCAAGTATTAGCATATTTAAAGTGCATGGCGCATCACAAGAAAAACCTGTGTTGCTCTAGTCATGTTATTGCGAGGCTCGTGCTTCACACTCTTAAAAATGCTGAGTTAAAAACAACCCAATATGGGTTGTTTCCCAACCCAGCGCTGGTTAAATATTGGACCAACCTCGTGTTGGGTTATTTTAAACCCAACAAGTTGGGTTGGTTATCTTAACCCAACAATTAGGTTGTTCATATGACCCAACGCTGGGTTCATATTTACTACACTGCTGGGTTATTTCAACCCAGCAAATTGGGTTGCCAATATACCTTTTATTTTTATTTTTTTATTTTTTTTATTTTTATTTTTTATATTTATATTTTATATTTTTTTATATTTATTTTTTATTTTATTTTCATTTTTATTAATTAAAATTTTAAGTTTTATTTTTATTTTTACATAATGGAAATCCCAACCCAGCAGCAAATAACAACCAACAGAGACAACCCAGTGAATTGGGTTCTCAGAATACCCAATTCAATAAAAATTACCCAATTAAATGACCCAACAAGCTCAACCCAGCGGTTGGGTAAAAAAAAAAAAACAACCCAGCATTTTTAAGAGTGTGCAGGAAGTAGCCTGTAGCAAAGCCTGGCAGCTGCTTTTATTTAAAGAGAGGAGCAAATGTTTCTGTAGCAGGTGTGTGTAATTTGTGTGGTGTCTACAGAATATGACACACACACACACACACACACACACACAACCACCCCACCCCACCCTAAGCACATATTTATCCACTCGTGTCAGTGTCACTTTTAATGTTTCCAGGTGAAGTGTAACTCACATTTGGTGTCTCTTCTTCAGGTCATCGACAAAGTGGTGCTGACAATGACCCAGTCCAACAGAAAAAGAAACGTCCTCTAGAATCAACGGTGCACATTATTAGAAAGCAGGTGCTTGTTTTCCGAAAGCAATGCCCGTGGGCACGATCCAGCATCCATCGAGGCAGTCTGTGAGGACTGCCGTAGCTACAGCGCCCCCTCGCTTGCGACCGAAGGGCCCGGTGGGTGCGGATTTTTACCGACAAAATCCACCGGCAGCAGGCAGACCGAAGCAGAGTGCGGTGGAGAGACTGGAAGCAGACAAAGCCAAATATGTGAAGAGTCAAGTGGCGCTGTCCAAGCAGCAGCCAGTGAGACCCCCTGAGGTACGTCAACCTCTGCTGAGCCCGATCGGCACTTTGAGGCCCGCCAAGAAGATACCCGCACAACCCAAAACCAAGCAGGAATCGATCCAGCTTGACTTGCAGCATTTGAGTAATCTCATCAGCGATGTGAGCGACGCACCCGGCGCGGCTGCAAATGTAGAGTCCGCCGATAATGCAACTGTCCCCACTGTGATGACTCGGCAGAAAAAAGAACGTCTGGAACCGCCACCTCAATCTGATTGTTCTAGTCCCATCAAGGTGAGACTGAAAGTATCCGGACCAGCCCGGGTGGAAAGTGTTACATCTCCGACTGCGGGGACTGTGCGCAGGGTGGACGTCATACCTCAGAGCACGCGTGTGCAGACCGCTCGCAGGCCGCCACTCTTTATCCGCCAACCGCTTCAGCCGCTCCCATTGCACCCCCAGTTCCCCCTCCGCCCAGCGACTTCACACCTGTACCTCCGAACAACAAACACGCCTCTGAAACCTGTTGTCGCCGTTCCTCCTAAACCGGACAACGCTCCCGCCTCTCTACTTCCTGCCTCATCTCCCCTCTGCATCCCAGTTTTCCCTCCTTCCTCCCCGGCTATTACTCGTTTATCCTCCTCTAGCGCCAGGAAGCGGCCGTCTTTGACCCGTTCCAAATCAGACATGAGCGACCGCTTTTCCCGAGCTGGAACAGAGTTGGAACGCTTCTTCAACCTGTGTGGTTTGGACCCCGCAGACCTGCAGGATTTGACTGGATCCACTTCTGACATTGTGTCTATGGCTCGCTTCCGCAGCGTCAGCGCGCCGGGGTCCGAGTGCGCAGTCGGCGATGAGGATGAACAAGACAACGCTGAAGAAGAGCGTGTTCCTTACGGCGTTTCTGTCATCGAGAGGAATGCGAGAGTGATCAAGTGGCTTTACGGAGTCCGTCAGGCTAAGTGAGCGCACCTAGGATGTGGAGCTTAAAACCATTAGGTGTTTTATTTTTAAACGGCAGCCTTTTTGTCATCATGCTTTGTGGTCAATGTGTGGGCAATCATTGGCTAATGAACATAAACCTGAGGAGTTGGATAACGGTGAGTGTAAAGGTCAAATCTGTACATTTTCCCCCCGTATCTTTCTTTTGGTCGACATTCTCAAGTCATGTAAGTATGTATACGTCTCAGCAGAAGATGGTGAAATACATTTGAGGTCAAAGGTCATATTGTTTTTGTGAGCTGTAGCAGTATGAAAATTCAACTTATTCTGGTACGTTTTCCGCTTAAGTAAGTTTATCATCATGATAGCTTAGTTGGATGATGAAGTGGAACTCGTACTCGGGCTATGCAGGGTTTTTTTTTCCGAATTATTGAAAGATGCAAAATGTGCATGTACAGTATTTGACAGCGAACTTGCGAAATAAAGAGAAATTGTGAGTGTAAATCCAAGTTGTTTTTTTTTAAGGCTCTCATATCCGTGTGCAACTGTGCATGAAGCATCTAATAGTCTCACCATTTGGGGGGGGGGGGGGGTAGAGTAGCACCCGGCTTTCTTCTTGAATAGTTGTTCAACCGGATTCCGGTGTCAAATTCAAGACTTAAGAACAAGCAGGGGACGAAACGGCGTCCATTGTACTGATCTCACACAAAGATTGCATCTGTTTGGGTTAACTTGTCATGAGTCGGAATGAAGTGTCTCAAGAACTGGAATTTATTAGAACAGAATCCAGACAGAACCTCATCAAGCGCACGGCAGAAGGTATGTTTCACAGTAATACTTAATAATGTATTTAACAAAAACAATATCATTGACCAATACTTTGCTTTTATGAAGGTATCAAGTGGGATTCCTCTCGCCAGGAAGTTATGTTATGCGGTTGGAGGCATCCCTAATCAGCTGACCTCTGTGGCCATCGGTGTCTCGCTGCAGATCTTTCTTCTGGAGGTTGCACAGGTAAAAAAAAAACAAAAACATTTAATATAAAGTCCTGGAAGTGAGCCACTTTAATGAAGAGAACATGCATGCAACATTTTGATTGACACTGTGTCAATAATGCATATTACAATTCATATTTGTAGTTATAAATTTTTGTTTTTGACATCCAGTTTTCCGACTCTGTACCTCTTTCATTAATATTTAATCAATTCATGTTTTAACCTGGGCTGCACGGCGGTCGAGTGGTTAGCACGCAGGCCTCGCAGCTAGGAGACCTGAGTTCAATTCCACTCTCGGCCATCTCTGTGTGTTTTTTGCATATTCTCTTCGTGCATGCGTGGGTTTTCTCCGGGTACTCCGGTTTTCCTCCCACAGGTTAATTGGCGACTCCAAATTGTCCATAGGTACATATGAATGTGAGTGTGAATGGTTGTTTGTCTATATGTGCCCTGTGATTGGCTGGCCACTAGTCCACTAGTAGTGTACCCCGCCTCTCGCCTGAAGACAGCTGGGATAGGCTCCAGCACCCCCCGCGACCCTCGTGAGGATAAGCGGTAGAAAATGAATGAATGAATAATATAGAACTTGTCTATTTTTAATGGTAATGGTTTTATATCATTTGAACATGCATCAGATTACAATTGAATGCATCACATAATCAGTTCCCAGTTCCACATGTCTAAAAGGAGTAGGAAGAAGCAAAGCTTATTAAATCCTACCCCTCCATCTAGATAGACTAGATAGACTCCCTTTATTGTCATTGCACAAAAACACAGTAGTGAAATTGCCAACGAAATGTCGTTGCCTGGCTCCCATATAATAACAGACACAAAAGAAGATAAGTAATAATAAATAATAATAATAATAATAATAATGTGGAGAATAAATAGATAGAATAGACACCAAATATGAACAACATAATGTAAAGTGCAGCGTGAACAGTAAATTGCCCAAATAATTTAAATAAATAATAATAATAATAATAATAATCTGGTACTTACAATCAGTAACAGTTACATTTGTTCACTTCCTGCTTTCTTTTTTTTTTTTTTAATAATGTACCGAAGTACGAGGTGATATGACCATACAATGACATAATGGGTACCATAGTACTCTCACAAAGGCCATGAATGAGAGTGTCAAGTTCATCCAACTAGAATAATCAATCCAAAAGTACTTCTCTAGCTAATGTTTACAAACATTTGTCTGTCTTTTCCCAGCTGGATGTTTTCTCCACCTCCATCATTTTATTTGTGAGTCGGGCCTGGGATGCAGTGACTGATCCTTTGGTTGGATACCTAGTGAGCCGCAGCAAGCCAACGCCGATCGGCAAACTCACTCCTTGGTGGGCAGCTCGTCATCGCTTAAAATCAATGATGTCCTTCAAGTGACAGATCCACATTTGTCCTGCAGGGTGGTTCTGTCGACGCCGTTCGGCGTCCTGTCGTATGTGCTGCTGTGGTTTGTTCCACGGGACATCCACAAGACATCTCTCAAGACGACGTGGTTTGTCGCAACTGCCTGCCTCTTTGAGACCCTCATGAGTGTGAGGCGGCCATCTCCTTGTCATCTATCTCTGCCCACTCACTCCCCCCCCCCACACCCCCATCACACTAAGCTGTGTCACCATGGCTACCATTTCACACCATCCTCACAGCCTGTGTCATGTTTTCTTTACCTTTGTCGTTTTTATCAGGGCTACAATGTCCCCTATCTTTCCTTGAGTATGTTCCTCGGAGGAGACAAGAGAGACAGAGACTCGGTCACCGCTTATAGTTAAGATCCAACCACCCATATAGAAACCACGTGTCTTGCCTACATCTACATCTTGTCCTCTCCTCTTGGCAGGAATGTGTGTGGAGATGATAGCCATGCTGTTAGCATCCGTCATCCAGGGTCAGGTCGTGGCTCTGTACAACACAGAAAAGCAGGAGGCCTGTGAACACCTCCAACATGATGGACCTCCAAGTTCATCTCTACCGCATGTTGCATCACTCCAAGAGACGGTAGGTCACAATAGAGGACACTCCCGTCAAAGCAGTGGCCATTGTGTTCCAACAGTCGCAGGGATATCTGGTTACACTATAATTTGGGGTGCTCGGCATATTGTGCGTTGCGTTCACAAAATAAAGTTGAATTAAAACTGTAAAATAAGCCACAATCTTTAAACCGTATGAATGATAATGATTACAACTTTGTGGCAACAGTTTGGGAAAGACCCTCCATCACGATCAAAACGAGGTCTGTCAGGCCCAACAAACAACTTTAGGATGAACTACAATAAAAAGCTGGCAGCTAGACGAACAAGTGGTTAGCGTGCAGGCCTCACAGCTAGGAGACCCGAGATCAATTCCACCCTCTGTGTGGAGTTTGCATGTTCTCCCCCGTGCATGCGTAGGTTTCCTCCCACATTCCAAAAACATGCTAGGTTAATTGGCCACTCCAAATTAGAGTGTGAATGGTTGTTTGTCTATACGTGCCCTGTGATTGGCTGGCCACCAGTCCACGGTGTACCCCGCCTCTCGCTCGAAGACAGCTGGGATAGGCTCCAGCACCCCCGCGGCCTTTGTGAGGATAAGCGGTAGAAAATGAATGAATGAATAATATAGAACTTGTCTATTTTTAATGGTAATGGTTTTATTTCATTTGAACATGCATCAGATTACAATTGAATGCATCACATAATCAGTTCCCAGTTCCACATGTCCAAAAGGAGTAGGAAGAAGCAAAGCTTATTAAATCCTACCCCTCCATCTGGTACTTTTACAATCAGTAACAGTTACATTTGTTCACTTCCTGCTTTCTTTTTTTTTTTTTAAATAATGCACCTCATACCGAAGTACGAGGTGATACGACTTAAATTGGCGACTCCAAATTGTCCATAGGTATGAATGTGAATGTGAGTGTGAATGGTTGTTTGTCTATATGTGCCCTGTGATTGGCTGGCAACCAGTCCAGGGTGTACCCCGCCTCTCGCTCGAAGACAGCTGGGATAGGCTCCAGCACCCTCGTGAGGATAAGCGGTAGAAAATGAATGAATACAATAAAGCTGGTGAGCCATGCAATATCGTGGATATCCTCAAAGCTGTATAATCATTAGTCAAACAGTGAATGAGTAATGGGCAACTTCTTGATAAGTCCCGCCCTTGTGGCGATTCACATTAACACTTTAAAGCTACAATGGCCTTTTTCTTGAGCAGTGTGAGAAATTTCAAGTCACTCTGACTTACGGGGTCAAACTTTGGAGTTGAATAACATTGCAACACCGTTTGGGTGCATGTTTTGACCAGTGGTTCAGAACAGTCATGGCAATATACGGAGCATGAACTTCCTGTGTGCATTTTATAATGAAGCCAGAAGCTCTATCGACTATTTGATTTCATGGTACAATGTCTTTTACCCCCCCCCCCCCCCCCTCCCCTCCACAGCAAAAGGCTTTCCTGATATCATCTATGGTTATTGGAGGGCTGTTTTTCATCAGCAGCATTGTTCTCTTTTTGGGGGTGAAGGAGCAGCAGGGTGAGTCATTCAATCCCTTGTAAGATATGATTACACGTTTAACACTAAGGATGCATTTTGCAAATGAATTACGTCGGTGATGTCAAGAAGAGTTCCTTTCATAAATACAATAAATGTTCAAATTAACTCCAGAGTCTCCTATAGTTGCGGATTGTAATGTCTACAAAAGCAAATTAGGTCTGGAATTGACTGACATTAACAGCTACGGCTGTAGGCAACCTCCTGATGTGGTTTCTGTTATCTCCACAAGATAGCAGTAATTGTACTCATGCACGCCAAAGCATTATTTATTCATTCATTCATTCATTTTCTACCGCTTTTCCTCACGAGGGTCACGGGGGTGCTGGAGCCTATCCCAGCTGTCTTCGGGCGAGAGGCGGGGTACACCCTGGACTGGTAGCCAGCCAATCACAGGGCACATATAGACAAACAACCATTCACACTCACATTCATACCTATGGACAATTTGGAGTCGCCAATTAACCTAGCATGTTTTTGGAATGTGGGAGGAAACCGGAGTACCCGGAGAAAACCCACGCATGCACGGGGAGAACATGCTAACTTCACACAGAGATGGCCGAGGGTGGAATCGAACCACGGTCTCCTAGCTGTGAGGTCTGCGTGCTAGCCACACGGGGAGAACATGCAAACTCCACACAGAGATGGCCGAGGGTGGAATTGAACCACGGTCTCCTAGCTGTGAGGTCTGCGCGCTAACCACTTAACCACCGTGCAGCCAAGCATTATTTAATGTAAAAAAAAAAAAATCAAATTTTTAAAAAATAATTGCTTCTCTCCAGTTATTTACCTCATGCCTCCAATTAATTAATGACATATAATTACAGGATTTATGGTATTTTTTCTTTCCTTTCATTGCAGGCCCCGTGAGCTCCATTCACAAAGTGAGACCATCCTATATAAACTCGCTGAAGATGCTGATCTGTCACATCGGTTACCAACGTCTGGTCCTCGGATTTGTGTTCAGCGCTTTTGCATTTCAGGTCCTTAATGTTCTCGCTAGCATGCCAGATTCAGATTCAGCATTTCTATTTCACTTTTCAAAAGTTGACATTTGTTTTCTCAGACATCCTTGGGAAGTTTTGCCCTTTTTTGCAGCCTTGCATCTGGACTCAGCGATCAGTTCCAGCACCTCCTACTGGCTTTACTGGTAAGTACACCCATTCCATTAAAAACAACAACAATTTAATCTGACTTGTACGAAATCTCCGTACAAGGTTTCTGCATCAGTAGCGGTTCCTGTATGGCAAGTAGTTCTCCTGAGAATTGGGAAAAAGGCCACGGTTTTCATCGGGCTCTCGGTAAGAAATGTCATCTAATGAATGGAATGAAGGACACTGTGCACCTCCTCAACTGTGCTGCCTGTTTCTATCACAGCTTTTCATCCCAGCGTCAATCATCGTAGCCTGCGTTCCCAGCAACTTCCCTGTCTTCGTGATGATGTGCATCTTGATGGGATTCAGCGTGGCGACTATATTTTTGTTACCCTGGTGAGTCAGTTTTCTGCAGGAACACATCATCCCTCCCGAAGGGCTGGCTTCACAGCTCGTCTGAGTCAGAACCCGATGCTGACTACATGAATCATCTACAGATTCCTCGAGAGTGAAGATGGATCCAACAATGCTCTCCTGTTGAAGTGTTAAATGTCAACTTGTTGTTTGTGTCCATGAAAGGTCCATGCTCCCTGATGTGGTAGATGACTTTGCCTTGACTTATCCATCCTATAAAGATCTGGAGCCGCTGTTTTTTTCCTGCTATGCATTCTGCAATAAGCTGGCAGGAGGCCTCGCTGTTGGATTCTCCACGTTGATTTTGCAGTGAGTCAATCCTCCATCCACTTCATACATACAGTATATTCGTATGTGTTGGTGGACCATAGCTTTTTTTTTTTTTTTGCAATGCAGATTTGTCGGATACAGAGCTGGTGCGTGTCACCATGGCGACGGAGTGGTGACGGCTCTGACTGTGCTCTTTTCACCTGTTCCCATTGTTCTACTGTTAATCGGGATGACATTTTTTTACACCTATCCCATCAATGAGAGGCAATGTTTGTCAAGCCAAGAAGCAGCCACAGTTCAGTAAGTGGGTGAAGGCCACCGTGACTGAACTAACATAATCCATTCAAAGGAAAAAAATGATGCTGTCTGTACATGTACATGAGTTGATGATATTATTCTCATATTTATTTCTTTCCCACAGTCCAGAATCCCCATCTTCATCATCCGAGCAAAGGGAAAGTGAAGAGCAGAATGCTGGCGTGACAGCAATTTCACATCTTAACACATCGCAGGAGTCCAATACATCACCTCGTGCAGGCAACCATGTTAAAAATGATGCAGTGCGATTGTCTGTCATATCCATTGACTTAAATTCTGCAAATGACAGCAAATCAGTCTTTCGGTCAGATGTAAATCATAAATATGACAGGCGGAGTATCAGCACTCAGAGGCTAATGGAAGTGTCTAGATGCTCAAAGAAGAGATTCAAAGTCTCTTGGGTATAGCAAGACACATACTTCCTGTAACGGTTTGAAATGTTTTTGATTAAAAGCTTAACAGTTGGATTACACTTTTAAGTCATTTCCACCCACAAAGAAAGTTGCGCTGTGTATTTATAGTAATAGCGAAAATAACATCTTGGGCATTTACTTTTGTCTCCATAGCAAATATGTTTTCATGATCTTGTTATGGGATCCTCATAATGCGACCGGACATGCGTCTTGGAATTATTCTGCTTCACTGATGACATTGTTTTCGTAACAATGCTGCCTGAAATGTCATGTGGATTTCTGCCGCCTTTATGTTTTGTCATGATGTTGGACTCAAAGACAATACCCACCAGTCTTGACATATTGTGAAAATGGCAGATATTTCATATGCAACAATGGGATCATACCAAGACAAGCAAGTCTGTAGTGAAATATCATGATGCCATTTATAATACTTAATTATAAATATATTATAATATAATACAATATTATATTATAATATTTATAATAATATGAGGTCATTTATAATACTTTTTCTAAAATAATAAGTAAAAACAAGTGGTGTTATATGCTCCAATCATTTTCTTAGCTTGGAAATTTGAATTTCTAAGATTGCCAATACTGCCTCTCTAAAGGGTTAAAAAGCATGTTTAAGCCACGCCCATTGCTGCTACGAGGAAGCTGATTGGTCTTCTCGGCCGGGTTAACCGGAAGCTTGCTAAAGTATGAGATAAACACATACCTGTATCATCCCGATACACCTGCTTTATTATTATATTATTTTTTTTGAACGGCTCTTTTAAAGCATTCGAATCTTAAGGAGCTGTTCCTTTCAAAGAGCAGTTTAAAATACTGTTTGTTTGTTTTTTTTACAAGTACAGTAACTTGTTTTTATCAAGTAAACAATCACTAGTAGCAGTTATAAAATATAATATAAAAATTGTATCCGTAATAATACATACTCTATTGGTGGAAATTATTGTGAAATATTGATTATAATTAATTTGCCTTGTTTTTACCGTAAACATTTCAAAAGGTGTTGTCATATCCTTATTATTTGACAGTGAAATTCAACAAGATTGACTCGCAAGTAGAACTTTGTCACGATTAAAATAATGTTTATAGCTTCACGTCATATTGACACAATTATTTGAAATACTATTGACTGCTACTTTCAGTTATACATGTAATAAAATACAAATAATAATGCAAAAAAAACGTCGGCGAACTATACTCTATTGCTTTGGAGTGTGTATGTTTTCCGCATCCATTCCCACTCCGCCTCCCCCTGCTTCCGCTGTCTGCACGGTGGTGGACGGAACGGCTGTCGAATAGCGAAAATGGGAGTACAAATTGAAACCATAAACCCGGGAGATGGTGGGTAGACGTGCATTATTGTTGATTTGTCCACACTTTGGGTGTTTTGTGTGTGGTTACACTGATGTCTCCCCTCTCTCTCGCTTCCTTTCTAGGACAGACATTTCCAAAGAAGGGGCAGCGCGTCGTGGTGCACTATGTCGGTGAGGAGGGGGCTGCTAGACTGTCACCGATAGCGTAAAACTTACTCATTTAAACAAGCGCTTGACTTTTTGATTGACATTATTGTTTGTTTAAGCGACAACTAGTGGCGGGTGAATGTCTATTACGTTTAGGAATGGATCCAACGTGAACATTTGTTTCCGCTAACGTCGAGGAGGGGGGGTTCTCTTTAGCTAGTGCCAAGAAGTATGTCATTTTAGCTTTTAACGGCGTACTCGTGCTGTGGTCAAAGCTGAGAATCAGTTATTAACTTAAAACAATGTCGTTTTAATCGACACTTGCGTGGGTAGATTTGACGTTCAAGTGGCTAACATACGAGGTAGCGAAACATAGCTCTTGGGGCCACCGGGGCCCGTTATGCTAGCTGGCTAACTTTGGCTAATTTTCGCCAGTCTGCTAACTTTAGCTCCTGTCTGTCAGTGGTGCTTTGGGGGCAGGATTCCCAACCGTAAGTACGCGTACCCCTAGTGGTACGCGAGCAAATTGCAGGAGGTTCGTGAACCGTTTAATTTCCGAGTTAATATTTTCAGTCATACAATAAAATGGAACGTTTGTGAGCGACAACTCGTTTCCCCAGGGAGACAATGACCTGTGGCACAGCTGCACCAAAATCACAACAGCTGTGTTTCAGTCTCCTTTTGGAGAATTATCAACACATATGAATGAGGGGGGTAGTTATGGTATGACAAAATGGTTGGGAAACACTGGTTTAGTGCACTTAACCATCTTTAAATTGCCCCTCGGGGATAAATAAAGTGTTTTTGAACTTGAACTTCACTGTCCACCAAGATGAAGTGATCTACAATTCCATTTAATTGCTTTTATTAGGAACCCTGGCAGATGGGAAAGTGTTCGACTCCTCAAGGAACCGAGGAAAGCCATTCAAATTCAAGATAGGGCACGAGGAGGTTATCCGTGGCTGGGATGAAGGAGTTGCCCAGGTGAGAAGGCGTTTTCACAATACTGTTTGCATGTTACTTGAATTCACTACGGTGGCCATTTGGGACAAACAAGCATAATGTGTTTATAAGGAGGGCAGATAGTGTACACCACACTGTGTCTGGCTCTGAAACCGGTGTATGGAATTATTGACTATGGGATTCCGGTCATGGAACACAAAGTCATTAGTTGGACTCTGAATAAATAATACTTTTTCATGGTTGAAAATGGCCTATTGGTAAAAAATAAATAAATAAATAAATAAAATATATATATATATATATATACACATATTTAAACAAATTTTAGGCATTTTTACCTAAATTAAGCATTTTTAATAAAATCCTGCTTGAAAATACAAGTCCTCTATAAGGCATTCAAAAGACTCATTAAAAGACATTGAAGATGATGTGCTATACATATCACTATATTGACAGTTACTATGGTACCCATTATGTCATTGAATGGTCATATCACCTCGTACTTCGGTACATGATTAAAAAAAAAAACTATACAGTAAACCTCGGATATGTCGGACTTGGATATATCGGAAATTCGCTCACAACGGACAGATAAAAAAGAACCATTTTTTCTGTAATGCATTTCCAATAAAAATTCATTGCATATATCGGATTTTTTATAACGGATTTCGCCTATTTCGGACAAAATCTCCAGTCCCGTTCCAATGCATTTCCATTAAATTTCCCTCGCATATATCGGATGGCCGCATCGTGGCGCTCCGATTCGCCGAATCGTGACAGGCTGCTATACGACGTCATTTGCAGCGTTTGCAGCGTTGCCTGCGCGTCCAGGTACATTGGAAACATAGTCAAGGAAGTGTCTTTTTATAACGGATAAAATCCGATTTACGCATATACCGGATATAAATCTGATATATGCGTAAAACGGACATTTTCCGGTATACGCATATAACGGATTTCACTTATATCGGACAAAACCAGTGGGAACAATTGAATCTGATATATCCGAGGTTTACTGTATTACGAAAGCAGGAAGTGAACAAATGTAACAGTTACTGATTGTAAAAGTACCAGATGGAGGGGTAGGATTTAATAAGCTTTGTTTCTTCCTACTTCTTTTGGACATGTGGAACTGTGAACTGACTATGTGATGCATTCAATTGTAATCTGATGCATGTTCAAATGAAATAAAACCATTACCATTACCAAGATAGGTAGTAAAGGTAGTACAAGGGTCATTAGGTGTCAGTAACGATACTGTAACCAGACTTGATCGCTGGATTGTTGCAGATTTGAATCATCTCCCAGCAGGTGCAGTAAGTGCTAGTAAAAACACGGGCTACTGTTTACTCTTACGTTATTCTGCTGCTTTCATGTAACGTCAGTAGTAGTTGTGGGATGTTTTTGTTTGTTATAGTTTCAAGAGCGTTTTTGTGTTTACTTTGGCGTGTGTTTGCTCTAAGACGATAAGGTTGCTCTAATAACGTTCATTTTCCATTTGTGAAAATGTGCTGTGGTTTGCCTAACCAATTCAAATGGAGCAGTGGGTGGAGCAATATTGAGACAGAAGTCTGAATCTGAGCTGAAGTTTTAATCTGCACGTCAGATTTAAATAAAGGCCGATACAAATATACCTCAAAAGTTCAGTCAGTCAACCACTAGCCTCTAAATTTTACTTGTTACATAATCGGCGTCATCTGATGTGCAGCCAGAGGATCGACTGTCCTCTGAGATTTTTCTTTTTAGGGACATATTCACACTTGGGCTGCAACGATTATTCGGATAATTCAAGTACCTCGATTGCAAAAAAATATTTGATCATTTTTATCTGCTTCGAGGAATCGCTTATGTCACAATTGTGCGTACGTCAGCCATGCAGAGGAAGATGCGGGAAGATTGAAGAGGCTAGAGAAAGCTACAAGGCAACAAAAGAGAAGGAAAACAAAATGTAAAAAAAAAAAATGTGGCTAAACAAGAAGTTCAACACTGTGATATGTATCCGCGGCACCGTTGTGTCGCCCTCGCCGCAATGATGCAACAATGTGGAACACTTGTTCAGAGCGGCTGACGGCTAAGACAATACAGCGAGGACCTCATCCAAATGTACACCCCCAGCATCCTCATTGAGGTACCAAGGCCAGCTCCAACTGGTGGTGCCCGAGATCAGACATAAGATGAAGGGAGACCGGGCCTTTTCTGTAGTGGGCTCAAGCTAAAAAAAGGCCCCCACAATTGAAAGCTTTAAGTGTTGTTTTAAAACCCGCTTTTATGGCTTTTATGGCTTTTAACTCGGAGTGAGTCATGTGATCCTGTGTGTCTTTTGGTCTTTTCTTTTAGTTTTAATTGTAAAGCAAAATGTAAATAATGCAACTCTGAACTAATCAAATGACTGGTTATAAACTGGGTTTATTCAAAAGGTCACGCAGGAGCGTAGCAGAAACATAACAGACTAGAAGTATTAAAGTAAAATGCCTTACATAACACATAACTACCACTTCCACACCATGAACCAACAACAAATGTTTATGCCAATATTATCAGACATCTCCAACTATTATTATTATTATTGTGTTGATCATTATTATTCCTTAAACTGAAGTTATCGGTGACCCTTTCGCTGCTCCACAGATGAGCGTAGGTCAGCGGGCCAAGCTGATCTGCTCACCCGACTATGCGTACGGCGCCAAGGGGCACCCGGGCATCATCCCCCCAAATGCCACTCTGACCTTCGATGTGGAACTGCTTCGTCTAGAGGCCTGAAACGTTTTGCACTGCTTTGCTTAATTCCACTGAACTTGCCAGGGTGAGATGTCTTGATTGTCTTTCACGCACATCCACTTGGACACATACACATGGATGTTAACACACATTTACAATTTGGGTTTGGGTCTACTGCTAACACAAGTACACATACAATATACCATATTTTTTTGCACCATAAGGCGCACCAGAGATACATGAAAAGTGGTTAGGAGCTACTGATAGCTCATGAGCTACTGGTTGGAGACCCCTGGCTTACTGTGTATGAACTCAGAGTGGTAACATCCTGTAGGTGCGAGTTTACTGAGCGTTCAGAGCCATCCTAAACTTCTTTCAGGGCTCACTTCCCAATGCGCAAACCTCATTATCTGAAACTTTGCTTATTTAACACAATAATGCTACATTCTTACATTTATAGGTCAGAAAAGTGGAAATAATTGCATTTTTGACTTTATGGAGCCAAGCATTTGTTATTTGAGCATCCTTGGAATTAATGTTCTAGATTGTTGATGTCGAGATCTTCATAGAGCAGGTGATCCAACGTGTTGCTGCACTTATGGCTGTGATGATCCTCATCTAGTTGTTTGTTCTGTCAATAATCATACCAGCATAGATTTATGTAGTACCTTCAAGGGCCGGATGTGCGTATGCTTTTTTTTTTTTCAGTCCTGATAAAATGCCTTGGCACATGCAGATGTCTTATCAAAGTGTGTTGAAGTGTCATCATTATGGGATGGAAAATGACGACAAATCTGCTCATGGGAGGAAAAACACAAGCTGCAGGAAATCCGCAGGGGGGTGCTGGAGCCTATCCCAGCTGTCTTGGGGCCTGGACTGGTGGCCAGCCAATCACAGGGCACATATAGACAAACAACCATTCACACTCACATTCATACCTATGGACAATTTGGAGTCGCTAATTAACCTAGCATGTTTTTGGAATGTGGGAGGAAACCGGAGTACCCGGAGAAAACCCACGCATGCACGGGGAGAACATGCAAACTCCACACAGAGATAACCAAGGGTGGAATTGAACTTGGGTCTCCTAGCTGTGAGGTCTGCGCGCTAACCACTCGTCCGCCGTGCCGCCCATCTTGAGACATAATTTAATTTATTTGTTTTTTATGTTTTTTGTTGTAAATGTAAAGCTGGATACTGTTCTAATGGAATACAAATGTGTTTAGTAAGTGCATATTGCTGGTGTAATTCAGTTTTTCCAGGAAATAATCTTTAACTACAAGGAAAAGCAAAAAAAAATATGGCCTTATTAACAGTATGGTGATGTATCGTTAGCCTAGTATCGTGATACGTATCGTATGGCCAGATTCTTGCCAATTACACACCCCTACTTCCCGGTACTGTTCACTATTTGGCATTACAGTTCTGTGTAGAAGCCCCCTGTTACAGACCGCAGCAGTACGACCCTCGATTTCCTGTTGCGTTCAATGTCACTGTATCGCTCAAGTATATGGACTTGGCTGAGCTTAACTCAACTTGTACTATATTCTCCATATTCACGACTAGATTGCGACCTTCAGGACTAAGTGAGCCAAAGTTGCGTCTGACCAAGTGGCTGAATGAGAACACGCCTTCTCAGACGACAATGCAGGCTCGCTGAGGGACGTTGGAAGGATAGGTTGCACGTGTCCTTGCGTATACGGAGAGTTCACATCAAAGCTCGTGTCTGGTGATCGCTACAGGCCTCGTGTTCTTTTTCATGTGCTTCATGGCATTGGGAAAACCTGGAACAATGTATAACAATGTCATCCATGGTGCCTTCATGGCATTGGGAAAACCCTTTAACAATGTATAACAATGTCATCCATGGTGCCTTCATGGTGTTTTTCACTGACAAGGTTTCAGTCAGTCCATCCTCTGTTCCATCTTCTGCTGTTTTAGAGCAGTTTGACACTATCACACTTTGCTTAATGATGTGAAACCGTCATATTGTCTCCCATCTAATATGATCAAATATGTTTTATTACCACCGGGCTTTATATTATGAGGCTGTAATTAATGGCCGTCTTGCCTCAGGTTGTGTCCCTCCATGCTTTAAACAGGCTCTAGTGTAGCCGCTCGTTATATTCTCTCCAATTATAAGCCAATCTCTAAGCTCCTCTTTCCTTCTGAGGTGTTGGAGAACGTTGTTCACCTTAACACTAAAGGCATCTGCTTTTTTTAATGATCTTTTAACTACAGATTCTAGAAGACTTAATGGCCGTTGATACAGTGGACCACGATATCCTCCTGTCACGTTTTAAATGACATTCATTCTATTTTATGATATTGATGAATATACAATTTATTAATCAACTCTAACGTCTTCTTTAACCATCATTACACATCAGCATATTGGTATCCTGACTGAAATATCTGTACAAATAACACAGTGCATGGAATTTATTTATGTCTTTATGTTCTAAAGCAATGTTCTCCCCGTGCATGCGTGGGTTTTCTCCAGGTAGACGCAGACGCAACTTTGGCTCACAGTCCTGAAGGTCGCAATCTAGTCGAGAATATGAAGAATATAGTACAAGTTGAGTTAAGCTCAGCCAAGTCCATATACTTGAGCCATCCAGTGACATTGAACGCAACAGGAAATTGTGACGCAGTTCGGGCGTTGAAGGTCCTCCTGCTTCGCCACAGAACTGTAATGCCAAATAGTGAACAGTACTGGGAAGTAGGGGTGTGTAATTGGCAAGAATCTGGCCATACGATACGTATCACGATACTAGGCTAACGATACGATACATCACGATACTGTTAACAAGGCCATATTTGTTTTGTTTTTCCTTGTTATTTCCTGGCAAAACTGAATTACACCAGCAATATGCACTTACTAAACACATTTGTATTCCATGAGAATAGTATGTTATGCTGTATCACAAACTTTACTCTGGAAAAACTTAAAGTGTAGCATTTGGATAAATAAAGTTTTAACATCAAGCTTTAAATTCACAAAAAAAAACCATAAAAAACTAATAAATTTAATTATGTCTCAAGATGGGCGGCACAGTGGTTGAGTGGTTAGCGCGCAGACCTCACAGCTAGGAGACCAGGGTTCAATTCCACCCTCGGCCATCTCTGTGTGGAGTTTGTACTCCGGTTTCCTCCCACATTCCAAAAACATGCTAGGTTAATTGGCCACTCCAAATTGTATGAAAGTGAGTGTGAATGGTTGTTTGTCTATATGTGCCCTGTGATTGGCTGGCCACCAGTCCAGGGTGTACCCCGCCTCTCGCTTGAAGACAGCTGGGATAGGCTCCGGCACCCCCCCACGACCCTCGTGAGGGAAAAGCGGTAGAAAATGAATGAATGAATAATGCTTTGGCGTGCATGAGAACAATTACTGCCATCTTGTGGAGATAATAGAAACCACATCAGGAGGTTGCCTACAGCCGTAGCTGGTAGAAAATGAATGAATGAATTCTAAAGCAAAGGAAAGCAAAGCATCACATTGAATCCTGACTCGCCTATATTATATATTATATTACTTGAGTCTTGAGTTTACTTTCCTGGAAGCAGATTAGTTTGGTTTGATGCGTGACGGGTGCAGCACACAAGGAAAGTGAAGGAGAAACAGTACATAAAATAATACATTTTAACGTGTTATTAGCAATTCCGTCCCGTAATCTGCTTTCATGTTTCATGTTCCCTGCAGGTCAACTCCTATCATGGGAACATGGAGGCAAAACGTACCAGATGATTCCTGCATAGGACCTACGTATGTCTATAGCTTCACTAATTCACTCTCCTTCACATTTCACATACAACTTATTTCACTTGCTTTCATTTTATATTTGACTTTCTATTCAGTCATAGGTCATGTGTTTTTGACATTGTATTTTCATGTTTTGTTTTTTTGACCTTTTACAAGTTACAAAACATGTCAGTTTTTATATAAGAACTGAATCGGTCTCATTCCTTGTGGCCGTGCAGCCTCTTTACACGACGGTCACAATGCGGAAAACGCATTTTCTTAAAACGATACACTCTTTTGACAGATTTTTATGAATGACTGACTGATCATCAGGCTACTTTAGACAAGGATCCCTCATAATTTCCAATTCCTGACTCAAGCACATATTCGCCATGAGCTGCCTACAGGTCTCTGCAGATGTTAGTTTTACTTTTGTCTCTACGGCCGCATTGATTCTTTATTTATGAGAGTGAACTGACCTTTGCTCCGACAGTCACAACTGGACAGATGTCTTGATAGTTGCTTGGAAAAAAATGTGGGGAAAGTTTCTTGCGGAGAGGAAAAAAACAAAAAAACTTTTGACACTTGCATGAAAACTTTCCTCCAAAGGGATTTTTTAGGCACCCTGCAGTTTGTGGTAGCATTTATTTCAAGGAGTTGTGTGTTACAAGCTGTGGACGTTGCATTTGGTTCCTTCACAATAAAAGGTTTACGACAATTTATTGGAGTGAATCTGGCTGTTTTTATTTTGTACAATTCCATTGAACGAAAAACACTTTCCAGAGCTGTGCGTACTACTTTTTTGCAGTATTTTACAGATTTGGGGTGCAATCATACAATTTGAATGTCAATAATTTTTTTTCCCAAACAAAATAAAAGCACCCAAAAAAGATTCGTGCAATTTGTGCAATTTGCATAAGGCTGAGATTGGCAACTATACATCTTAGCTGTTACAGGTGTCATATTTTACAGGATTAGAATTAAAAATGCAGCACAATAGAGCGACTCACACAAAGTAAAACAACTTCCTGTGTCGCCTCCTCAAAACGTCCACTGTGAATAGCAGAGCGCTAACCAAAAACACCTCAGCAGATGTTTTCCTTTTGCATTGGTTGTCAGTTCATCATAGAAATACCTGAAATATTAATCACTTGATGATTTGGCGCTGAATTTATTTTACCCTTTGACTCTTGTGTGTAAAATCATATCGCTCTGTGGAGACCACAATTATTCATTATGGTACAAAATTCAAAAATAGATCTGAAACATTGTCATATAAATGCATTTGCATTCATACAGTTATGATACAGATTCTTAATCTCATATTCATATCTTGATAACCTTTAAAAAGCTTCTCGTACAAGTACAAGCTCCCGTGAATATAGTATTTCCATGGCAAAAAAAGAATCACCAACTTTAATAAAACTTAATTTCTGTACAAATTGTTTTGTTAAACGTCCAACTGGCAATGCTATTCTAAGGGGAATTGAGCTATAAAATAGAGACGTACACCAAAAAAAAAGATTAATTAATCTTAATCTAATGTTTTGATGACTGAATACGGAAGTAAATCTGTTTTGGGTTAGAAAATGTCAGACAGCTTGACTGAAAGTTTCATGCACAAATGAAACTCGAGGTTGAAATCAATGAAAGAACTAAAGTTCTCTAAGTCCGGTCGTCATGCAAGATGGTATCAGCGGGAACATCAACACATCAATCCGAGGAAAAGTCAAAATTGCTCTTCAAAGTCAAATGGATGTTCCGTTCATGCTGGCGCGTCTGCGTACTTCGCCCGCACCCTGCCTCCGTAGCGAGTGTAGGGCCACGGCGCAGCAGCCTCTGAGCAGAGACCCGATCTGATAGACGGGCATGATGTCTTGTGGCGCCACGCGACACAGCCACGCCATCGTCGGAACCACCGGCATCGCCAAAGCCAGCAGATCCACAAGGAAGTACGGACTCCAGTGACACCTCTGAAGCGAATCGTTTCCTGTTTCGTGCTCCTCCTTGGCGTTGTCATCGGTCTCCGGCGCGGTGCGTTGTTGCCTCGGTGGGAGCGTGGCTCCTGGGTGAGGCTGACACACATGGGGTTCCTCAGGGGTCTTTGCCGTGTACGCAGACTTTTGCTCCTTGCTGTGTGGATGAGGACACAAAGCTGATGTGAAGTGATGTTCCTCTGAATGAAGCATGTCCACTGTTGTAGAAATGATGCTCAATTCCTCATTAACACTTTCCTCACACAGCCAGGTCATGGTCGGGCTGCAGGCCCTCGAGCGCACCTCTGGTTTCCTCTCCGCCGGAGCAGGCGGAGTCGGGACTGGCTCAGCAGCAACCGTTTCCGGGGGCTCCTCCTGAGGTAAGTGCAGGAACAAGTGATGATGAGGGAAGTAGGTGTGTCCAGCGCACCTGCAGACGCCACCGAGAGAGTGGCAGGAGTGTGACATTGGCACCGCGGCGCCCCCTCTGCGCAACCTTTCACAGGTCGGAGAAGGAGGCACCATCGCTCTGATGTGACCCTGTGACGGTATCTGCTCCGAGAGGAGCCCCGCCTCCAGGAGGACTTGAGCCTGCCCTCCCAAACGTGACGCTCTGCTGGACTCGGGAGCGTTCGGACTACGCTCCAGCTGCAGCGCCTCGCTGCTCAAGCGGGTACGGGTGGCGCCGCGGGTTAAAGTGCTTGCGGGAGAACATCCACAGGAGCGAGACCTTCCCACCGGCCTTGCGTCGTGTGACTGTGAGTATGGCTTGTGGTCGTGGGGGTCCTGCTCCCGAACACCCAGGTTGGTCCTGACTGACTCTACCACTTCCTGAAGATGCTGGATTTCCTTGCGGGCCTCTTTTAGCGCCAACTGGGCCTCCACGCGGTGGCATTCCTCTTCTATCCAGTCTTCCTGCATCCTGTACAGTTGAGTCCTCAAGTCGTCGATTTCACAGTCCCTGTGGAGAGAAAGAAGACATCCAGCATCGGTGTGATTCCCGGTCTACCCACATTGAGGCGTCGGTTCCACGGCTAAGATGTACCAGCTGGCAAGAACGTCAACACCTTCAAATTCTGCTTCACTCGATGGCTCGATGGCTTCTCGAGAGCTAGCTAGTCCCAGAGGCTAACATGAGAAGCTAGCCAACTTGATTACAACCAAAGCATCCAGGAAGCACGAAGGAGGTGAGCTTGAACTTAATATGAAGTAACTGTGGTATCATCGTTTTTAATATCGGTTTTCAACGATTTTTAGCTTTTATGCTGATATCGGGTCGATGTACCGATATTATCGGCCATCCTGAATTGATGGCTTTCTTCACGAACACAGGCCAAGCACATTCAATATCACCTAATTGGGTTTTTAATTAAAAAAAAGGAACAAATTAATTAAAAATAAAATTTTCTGGACTATAAGTCGCACTTTTTTTTCATACATAGGTTGGCTGTTCCTGCTACTTATACTCCAGAGCGACTTATAAATGGAAAAAACTGTTTATGTTACATAAACACTGGACACCTTTTCTGTTTATGTTTATTTTTTGTGTAGCTGAATAAGCATTGTGTTAGCATATCTTACACCTATTCAGCCTGTTCTCTATTCTTTTATTATTAGACCTTGCCTTCCAAGAGGACGTAATGTCTGTTTTGGTCAAGTAGTTTGGAAAATAAATTACCCGCAAAAAATGCGACTTATACAGTGCGACTTATGTATGTTTTTTTCTACCTAATTATGCATTTTTGGCCTTGTGCGACTTATACTCCAGAGCGACTTATACATGGAAAAACTGTTAATGTTACATAAAGACTGGACACCTTTTCTGTTTATGTTTATTTTTTGTGTAGCTGAATAAGCATTGTGTTAGCATATCTTACATCTTATACTCCGGAGCGACTTATAGTCCAGAAAATATGGTATATATATATATATTTTTTTTTTAATTATATCAGAAAGGCAGGAAGTGAACAAATATAACAGTTACTGATTGTAAAAGTACCAGATGGAGGGGTAGGATTTAATAAGCTTTGCTTCTTCCTACTCCTTTTGGACATGTGGAACTGGGAACTGATGATGTGATGCATTCAATTGTAATCTGATGCATGTTCAAATGAAATGAAACCATTACCATTACCATGTTTGTACCAACAGGTACCATTATTACATGTTCTGACAATGTTTTTTCAGATATAGTAATGAATGAACTGATGAAGGCTGTGTAAGAGCAATAATGAGATGGTAAAACAACAACATCTTTCAATCCAGTCCATGTCCCCTGTTGCTAACGTTACATCATAAAACAGGTTGACTACACCTACGTCCTCCCTTCCACCTACACAAGTTATAAAAGTTACAGAAAATGTTCTCCAAATAATCTGCGGAACCAGATATTATTGACTACGGTCCAAGTCCTTATTGTCATCCACTGCGGTTCAGCTAAAGGGCTGAACTTCCTGGAATGGGACCAATCACGTTGTTTGAATTTGAAGTGAAGGATATTCACCTGTGTTGTAATCTCTCCACGTTCTCCCTCAGCCTGGCTCGCAGATGACGTATGCACACCTCCTTCTGCTGCAGGGGGGTGAGGTACTGCTCTGGGGTGGGAGGCCTGATGCCATGGTTGTCACTACACACCGTGTGCTTCGCCTGACGCCTGCGGAAAACACATACAGGTACCAAGATGTTATTTACATGTGCTGTTTTGTTTAAGTTTTGACCAATTTTATTGATAAAATGCATTTCTGCCGGGGCTGCACGGCACCCAAGTGGTTGGCACAGCTCGGAGACCTGAGTTCAATTCCACCCTCGGCCATCTCTGTGTGGATTTTGCATGTTCTCCCCGTGCATGCGTGGGTTTCAACTCCGGTTTCCTCCCACATTCCAAAAACATTCTAGGTTAATTAGCGACTCCAAATTGTTGATGGGCGGCACAGCGGTCGAGTGGTTAGCGCGCAGACCTCACAGCTAGGAGACTAGGGTTCGATTCCACCCTCGGCCATCTCTGTGTGGAGTTTGCGCAGGTTTTCTCCGGGTACTCCGGTTTCCTCCCACATTCCAAAAAACATGCTAGGTTAATTGGCCACTCCAAATTGTATGAATGTGAGTGTGAATGGTTGTTTGTCTATATGTGCCCTGTGATTGGCTGGCCACCGGTCCAGTGTGTACCCCGCCTCTAGGCTCCAGCATCCTGCAACCCTTGTGAGGATAAGCGGTAGAAAATGAATGAATGCACTTCTGCACCAAACATGCTCTCTTCTACTGTGGAGTTGCATCATCACCTCAAAAAACATGAAAAAAACGTCTCTGGTAGTGAATAAGTTAAGAATGATTGTGAATTTCGTGCTCTAGACAATATTGTTTCCACTTTTAAACGTAAAATACCAGAGGTTTAGTTTATATCGCAGGAATCATTAAATTCCGCAGATCGCTGTAAACACTCGGTTCCATAAGGTCATAAGGTCATACGCGATACAGTATTGTGCTCGTGTACCTGTGTGTACTGGGATAGGTCCTCGGTGTGTGGCTGCCCTCTGTCGCCTTCACTTTGAGTTGGTAGGTGCCGGACCCGGACGTGTCACTGTGGGTGCATCGTGCATTGCTGCCGCTTGTTCCTGCTGAGCGCCTGTCAGGGCGAACATCACAAAGACATCATTTAATCCGACCGTGGCGTGCGACGTAACATTATATCTCAGAGCGGAAGGGACAGTACCTGCGCTGACCCGATGAAGGCTTCCTACTCGGGGTGAGTGACACTGACATGTTGCCTCTGGTTTCCTCCTTACTGCTGGACTCTTAGCCGTAATCGTGAAAACAAGTGAAAGAGTTACTCACAGATGTCATGTTCAGTGTTTGTTCATTAAATCTTGTATGATTCTTTATTGAAAGAGACAACACAAGTACAAAATAATAGTCTGGTCCACTGGGGAATAAAGGATCTTTCTCCATATACAGAGAGTCCATTCAAGGTCCATGCAGCAGCTGTCTCTGTGTCAAACGTTACATTTTACTCAGGTCAATGGTCAAACAGCAGCTCATTTGTTTACATTTGTTGCAGTCATCACGGTGCAGTGAGACCACCCCCCCACCCCCCCTCAACCCCCAGGATCTAATACAGTCTTCTTTCTCTTTTGGCTTTTCTCGTCAGGGGTCACCACAGCAAATCAATCTGTCTCTCTCACACCAACTACCCTCATTTCCTCCTTCGCTACATCCATAAACCTCGTCTTTGGTCTTCCTCTACGCCAGGGTTCTCAAACACGCGGCCCACGGGTGAGGCCCCCGCCTTGATATGAAAGTTTAATGTTAGTGCGGCCCGCGCGAGTTTGATATGGATGCTGTATGGTATCATGTACCCAGAAAAAAATATTACGTTTGATTAATGTTCATGTTAAAGGTTAAATAACTGTTAATAGTTATCCTCCCTATCCGTGTGGAAGTGGTACATTTTTGGCTATTTAAGTTTAAAGGAAATAACTTGAAGGCTACCGTTTAGGTCGCTAGCTCTCTAATTTGCGAGTTAGCATAAAAATTAAGATATTTGAGAACAGTGGAATGTTTTATCAGAGCTTTTATTGTAGAAAATCGGAACCAAAGCACTGAAAAAGTTTGTATATTTCTCTGTTTTTAATAAATGCATTTTGGGTTTTTTTTGGAAAACCTGATGCGGCCCAGCCTTGCCCAGACCCTAGCTCCAGTGGCCCCCAGGTAAATTGAGTTTGAGACCCCTGCTCTAACGCCTCCTACCTGGCAGCTCTAAATGCAGCATCCTTCTACCAATATATTCACTATCTCTCCTCTGGACATGTCCCAACCATCTCAGTCTGACCTCAATCTGACTTTATCTCCAAGGCCTCTAACATGTAATGTCCCTCATATGTACTCGTTCCTGATCCTATCCATCCTGGTCACTCCCAATGAGAACCTCAGCATCCTCATTCCTGTCTTTTCCTCAGTGGCACTGTCTCTAGACCAAACAACATGGCTGGTCTCACCACAGTTTTGTATCTGGGATCGAATACAGTAATACTCTAAAAAAAAATACAGCACGTTTTGTGGAGTTTTCTGGAGCTCCCTGCCTCCATTTACTCTCTTACGGTAAGTCGGTGGTTCTCAATTATTCTCTGTCATGCCCCCTCCAGGGGACAGAAATGTTTTTGATGTTTAATATCTATTTATTTATCTGTACTGTACAGACTGAACTCGAAAATGAAACCAAAAAAATACAACAAAATGTAGAGTTGTGAAGCACCGTCAAATTGCATGTGGAGTATGACTAATTAACAAACTAACTATGACTTTGAGATCATTCATTTGATGTAAAGTGCGTTATAAATTAAATATATTAAATATATTAAATAAATATATTATTATTATTATGACTAACATTGAAAGTAGTCCCTGCTTCTCATGCCCCCCCAAAAGTCCTCGCGCCCCACCTATTTGAGAAGCACTGCTGTAAGAACAGAAAAATGTAATCATTTTTATGTACAGAAAAGGCCAAATACAGAATCATCTAAAACAGGGGTGTCCGTGATGTTGCCTGTTTTTTTTTTTTAAATGGCCCTTGTCACATTCTCACATTCAATTAAACAATATATATATTATATATATATTTTTTTTCAAGCTGCAGCAGCTCACAATTAAAAAAAAGGATAGCATAGGGTTCTTCCATGAAACTCACACCCACAATTATGTGCATAGTCATTTTTGAGAAACATGGCCTACAGAAAACACAGTTTCCTATCCAGTCATTATTATTATTCCCCGCCCCTCCCCTCCCTCGTATGATCAGCACCAACAGGTGGCCATAGCGTTATTGGCGACAAATACGTAATCATATTACGTAAGTGTTGATGCGGAGGCGAGCATCGGGCACAAAAAGTACACAAAAGCAGCGATTTAGCAACATCCCGACATACAAGATAAAATACCGAAACAGCAGTAGAGACAGTAGAAACGGGGAAAGCTGAATAATAATAATAATAAGTACTATAGACGTGTCCTACATACATTCTGTTAGCCTTCAAGGATCTTCTCGAGAACGTCAGAAGCCTCTTGGACACTCTTGGACCCCCCCACACACCTTGGCATGCGGCTTACATGGACGGCGCCGAGGCTCGCTGCCATGGCTGCAGCTTTCGCGTCACTGGCAACAGGACGAGATGCTGCTGATGCCGCTGCTGATGATGCGGATCCGAGTGCATCCTGCAGCCATGAAGCATACAGATGAAGTGAGCCAACTGCTACGTCGATGCCTCTTAAAGTGACAGCACGGGATGACGCGGGACATTCGTGCATGGTGAATGGAGACTGACTTTTAACGGATAGCTCGACTCACGACGAATGATGCACAGCATCAGTTATCATCAGTTACACAAGTCAAGAAAAAAAGATTGACAAACACGTGGTTATAAAAACAATGGATGAGTTAGGGATGGAAGATATTGAGAGCCCAACACAAATTGTGGCCTTTGACGTGACATCTTCATTTCCATCCACTGCTTTTAGTCATATTATTATATTAATTATATTAATATATTATTCACATCCATCCAGCCTGCTCCATAAAGGGTTTAAAATCTTATAATAATACAAAAATAATGAATTCCACTAACATACAGCAACACTTTGGCTTTAAGTGTAATAATAACTTATCATGGGTGGCACGGCGGTCGAGTGGTTAGCGCGCAGACCTCACAGTTCAATTCCACCCTCGGCTATCTCCGTGTGGAGTTTGCATGTTCTCCCCGTGCATGCGTGGGTTTTCTCCGGGTACTCCGGTTTCCTTCCACATTCCAAAAACATGCTAGGTTAATTAGCCACTCCAAATTGTCCATAGGTATGAATGTGAGTGTGAATGGTTGTTTGTCTATATGTGCCCTGTGGTTGGCTGGCGACCAGTCCAGGGTGTGCCCCGCCTCTCGCCCGAGGACAACTGGGATAGGCTCCAGCACCCCCCCCCCCCCCCCCGCGACCCTCGTGAGGAAAAAGCGGTAGAAAATGAATGAATGAAGGAATAACTTATCATGAGCAACTTAATATGTTTATGCTGGTGGCATTGCTGTAAGACACAAATACATTTCATAGCAATACATATTTACATATGTAAAGGACCAACAAAACAATAAACACAAAGGTGCTTTTCTTCAATATTATTGAACATTTGTTGCATTTCACTTAAAAAGAAGTGCATAACATGCAAGCAATAATGAATAAACATTTTCTCTGCAAGTGTAGTACCTAGTAGTAGCTCTTGTGACAGGTTGACTTTCCTTTCACCTTTGAAAAAAATGTCGGTCCAGGGATGACAAAGATGTCTTCATAAGGAGCACTCTGCTGCAGGTTCACAGACTGTTGTTTCTTTAGGACCAGCAGAGAATAGAAGGTGGAGGCTGCCTTGGAGCGGGTGCTTCTTGCACAGAGGTCCTTCAGGCTGAACCTCGTGTCGCTGGTACGCTGCCACCCAGACACACACATCCTTAATCTCACCTGGGTCCCCTGATCATGAATTTATATATGTAGTTGCCAGGGTAGTTTATGCACTCAAATGAGAGTAGCGGCCTACGTACAAGGGTTATGCAATGTGTTGTGGCAGATGTTTTTATATGTACTAACATATTTATATTGTACAGCACGGGTCTCAAACACACGGCCTGTGGGCCAAATGTGGCCCGCAGGACACTAGTTTGAGGCCCCCGCCTTGATATGAAAGTTTAATGTTAAAGTTTGATATGGATGCTGTATGGTATCATGTACCCAGAAAAAATTATTAAGTTTGATTAATGTTCATGTTAAAGGTTAAATAACTGTTAATAGTTATCCTCCCTATCCGTGTGGAAGTGGTAAGTTTTTGGCTATTTAAGTTTAAAGGAAATAACTTGGAGGCTACCGTTTAGGTCGCTAGCTCTCTAGTTTGCGAGTTAGCATGTGTCTCAAGACCCTGCAGTTGCGCAATATGTTGTAAATAAAAATAGTATAAATGTGACTATAGTCGTGTTTTGTCATGTCTACAGGGCTGTAATAATGCTGTTAATTTTAATCTGAAAAAAATATTTGTCTACCCACCAACTATATATGGTTTCTTAAGTTTTTATTATTAGCCGTTTTATTATTATTATTATTATATTTACTTATTACTGATTGATTGATTTTCTTTATTCTTGATTTGTTTATTTCTTTATCATCTTATTTTGTGTAGAAAAATAAGATATTTGACAACAGTGGAATGTTTTATCAGAGCTTTTCTTGTAGAAAATTGGAACCAAAGCAAAGTTTATTCATTTTTCCGTTTTTTGTTTTTGTTTTGGAAAACCTGATGCGGCCCAGTCTCACCCAGATCCTACCTCCAGTGGCCCCCAGGTAAATTGAGTTTGAGACCCCTGTTGTACAGTATATTTAAATCAAATAAAATGATATTGTCATGTTCAGTGCCATTGTTTTGCTGCCGCCTGTCTGCTGTGTGGTTTCAGTGCATGCAGTCCTGTACGGACGGAGGTGCTGGCACACACCTGCCACTCACTACTCACCAGGCCTCGATGCCAGATTGTTCCCCGCCTGCACAACGCTCAGCTTGCTTCTCGCGAGAACTGTCTACTTTGTTATTGTGAGTATTTGGCTTTCTCTTCCTTGTTTGGCTACTTCCAGCAGTGGTGCCTTTGTGTTTTTGTTACCAGTATATAGTGCATACTTTCAGCAGTGTTTTTTGTTATCCCTGCTAGTTTTCAGCAGCGCATTGTGTTAGCCTTTTCGCCTGGTATTTTTGACTGCTGTCATTTTTGTAGCACTACGTTTTGTTCTCCTTTTTGGCTTAAATTTTTTTTTTCCTTTTGTATATACTGTTTTCCTTCTGTGGAGGCATTTTTGTATTTTTGACCAAGTGTTGTCTCTGCATCCTGGGATCCTGCGGGAAATCATGGAGGCCATTGTTGCCTTGTCAGCTAATGTGGGGGCGTTGGACCAGTGCCTCAAGCGGGCGTTCACCTACGCACTTCTGGTCCCAAGCCTATCGCCCGCGGTTGACCATGTGGTCATGCCTAGCTGCAAGCCGAAATCATCCATCTTGAACACAAAGCCTAGGTTGGTTGGTTTAGTAGTATACTACTAATAAATACATGCCTTTTTTTTTAGTCCTATTGATTCAAGTGGACAGCAGGAAAATACAAGCCTAACGTTTTGTGATGTATCAAATTAGCAGCAATATAAAGTATTCTATTTTTAGATCCTTACTTGTAGTGATTTCAGAAGCTTCTGTGCTTGTCTGTTGACCCTCTGTGCTTCCAAGTCTTGGCTGCCCATCAAAGACTGCAAGTTACAAAGGAACCACGTCAGTCAGTGCCAGCTAAACCTCCGTGGGGGACTGTGAACAGTTAACCGAAACCATCTGCTACGGAAATTCTTACAGTCAACCACAAAATATTTATATTATTTTCTTACTGACAAAACTGGAAAGAGTATAGTCAAACACCATCCATCCATGCATTAGTGCTTCTACCGCTACATTATCTAGATCAGGGGTCGGCAACCTTTACTATGAAAAGAGCCATTTCACCCACTTGCCCACTAAAGAAAAATAGCCTGGAGCCGCAAAACGTTGTATGTTTAAAACAACATTGGAGGGAATTTGGGGGTGTCAAAGTAGTTCAGATAAAAAAAAAGACGAGTTGGAGTACTCTTGCTAGTACTGGAGATAAACTTTTGTTTTTAAATGAGCTCTAATTTATTTTTTAGAATCGTCAAATAACTCATTAATAATTAATAACTCAAATAACTCAAAGTATTACTCATTTCCCTTCATGTTAACCTGTCAGAGAGAACTGGATAGCATCCTGTCTGCTCATTCAGTCACCAGTCAGAACTCAGTCAGGATGCATTCATGGTCTCACACAAAGTTGGATTTTTGTAAACTCATAACGAAGATGTGCATTTTCACCACACGGGTGCTAAAAAATATTCAAGCATTGCAAAGGGAGCCGCAACAAAGAGGCTGGAGAGCCACATGCGGCTCTGGAGCCGCGGGTTGCTGACCCCTGATCTAGATTGTTCTCTCATCCCTCCGGACTAGGTCTTGGTTCTCATAGTCAAAGTGGGGATCTGTTGAACCTTTAGCATGTATAGATTGCAGTGGTGGTGCTGCACCATACATGTGTTAAGTCTACAAATAAGGGAGAAAAAAGCATTTTAAGCCACCTGTGCCTGAGTGTTTGTGGATTTCGCCTGACTATTCTGCTCAATGTGAGATGGATGGACAAACATGGAGTCCTCCGATGGAAGATCTGGATGACTGAAGTCCAATCTGTGTTCATCCTGCTAGACACACGGTACAGATAATGAATCAGGATGAAAAAGAAACGCCACTATTCCAGTCTGAAATAGCTTGACTTACTCGTGTGAGCTCTAAGTCAGTCTGGTTGGAGCTGGAGTAACGGGTGTCTGTGAGCTCGTGATCTCTGGATGGGTCCTTGATGCTTTCAGTGTCCAATGTGCTCAGGTTCCTGTGTGCTGACACGTAAGGTAGAGCTTGCCATAACAGAAGACTACAAAAGGAAGTGAGTACCAAAATGCAGCTTTCTACCTTCATGGTCATCCTGCTGCATGACCTCCACCGTGTCATAATCACTGCAAGTATGGAGGTAAACACTCTTTTTAAAAGTCTGTAAAAGAAAAGAAAAAAACATTTAAAATGTAAGTTGGGTGTTTCTATGAGTCAATTGGGCTTGAAAGAGGTTTATTCTACTTCATTAATCTCTGGCGCTATAACATCGGTGCAAGGCTGTGCCAGCAGTTTGACTGCAGCGCCCCCTTCCTTCCACAGCATGACCTGTCTGGTGGGGGGAGCCATGTCCATGGGGACAACCAGATGTGAGTAGTCGCTGAGCTGCTTCTGCATAGCATTATTGGTCAGCATCGTCATTCGGTCCACAATTAGCGTGCACTCCCTCTTTGGCCTCGTCTTCTTTGTGCTCGCTGTGGATAAAAAAACACAGCAACACATTTCTACTGCTATAGTATACCAGTATAGTATACAAATCAGGGTATGAGAGTTTGGTCCACCAGATGGTGCTATAAGCCAATGTAAAGGATTTTGTGTGATAATGTGCCTACAAGTGGCTGACTCAGGCCAAAGGAACAAGGCCTCCTGCTCATTGGGCGGCGTGTTCGGGTACTCTTCTTCTGTAGGATCTCCTCTGTCAGCACCTGAATCAAATCAAATCAAATCAACTTTATTTGTATAGCACTTTTCCTGCAAAGACATGCAAGACAAAGTGCTTTACAGAATTAAAAACAATTACCACAATTAAAAGGAAAAACAATTACTAAGAAACACACACACCCACCCACACACACAATCACACACAGTAGGGAGACATGGAATGGCACTGAGGATCAAGGGAACGCCACCTTTGGGGCCGCCCACACTGGGAGGAGCCGCAGGCTGTGCCATCGGGGAACCAGCACCCGGGCCCTCCGACTCCGACAGACGGGCGGACCCCCACCTTAAAAGGGAGGAACCCCGAGCCGGCTGGGTCGAAGGGACCCAGGGATGGCACCCCCTCAGCAGACCCGACACAAGTTGAAGTTAAATGTAAATGGACTGTCTTGATGATGGAGGTCATAACTTTTAAAGTATACTTAATACAACTGAGCATTCAATACAACAAAGTCAAATTCGGTTGTTTTTTTTTACCATGCTGGTTGTTGAGTGGATTGTCCTTTTGTGGCTCCTCTGAGCTGATGTCAGTGAACATAGCACAATCACTGTCATTTGTGAGAAGGTCTGTGGGATTAAAGACCATAACGCACAAATTGTATATCGGAGGAGATCAGGTGAAAATGGTCCAATAACAAACACACACTTGTGAAGAAAATGACCCACCGAGTAAATCCAATCCAGTACCTTCATCCCCAAATGAGTCATTATTCTGGAAGCTTGTATCAAGCGGACAATCCTGGTAACACTGGGACTCATCACCTGCCAATCACAAGGAAAGAAAGCATTACCAGATCAGCATACTCTGTCTTCCTTACCCAGGAGCTAAAATGCGGCTATTAGTACTACTACTAGATCTACATAACAAACGGGCCATGCAAATATAATTGTGTCCAAGTACAAAATGACTTCTCTGTTCTAATTAAAACTCAATGAATGATACAATAATTTGCTATAATGAGCATAATCGAGAGCAGTGATCACCAACCTTTTTGAGCCCAAGATCCCTGGTCTCCCTGGTGAACTTGAGGCGAAGATCTTGTGGTGTCGGGTCTATGAGCAAGCTACAACTCTGTTTGGCTTAGTGTCGTGGGCGAGCGATAGTAGTTTAGGAGAGAGGGGTTGGTCCCAACGAGCCGCGTTGCCGCAGTGTAAAGATTTTTTTTTGGAGGTGCACGTATATGGAGTTAGTATAGTTATGCCTTAATTTGAAGTCGTAAGCAGATTTTGAGCCACATTAACGCGGAATAACTAGTGTTGTGTGCACTGGCACATCGCTGTCACTTAACTCTAAACCTCTGCACGCTTGTTGCTCAAGATGGACCACCTCTGGGTTTTGGGGAATGGGCTCTGAAGATCTACTGGTCGATTGCCATCGACGTGTAGCTTACTTCCTATCTACCTTTCATAAAGGCCATTTCTGATTCCAAATGAGCCACTAAAAGTGAAGTTATTATGTGTTGTTTGTACAAATTTTTGTCAGAGACCGTATTTCCGCAAATGGTTGCTTACCAATGTCAGTGAAGTTCAGAAAGGCATTTCCAAAATCCTCCTTAAGGGTGATTTCATCCGGTCGACTTTGGTTAAGTGAGGAGCAATTCAAATCCACTTCGATATCGCTAGAGGGGAAATTTGTCATTTAACAAGACAAATAAAGTGCAGATGTGATGGAAGAAAGAAGTCAAAGCTACTTTGAGTGAGGCAGCTGGTCATTGAAGGAAGTAAAATCTTCTCTCAAAGTGATTTTTTGGACTGTGGCCTCAAGTCCTTCAAGAGGCATTTGTGTTTCATCTGCAAAGTTTGGAATTTGAGGGAAAAAAATTGAAAAACGATCAAATTTGAGAAGTGAGAAGATTTTCTGTGTGGCAACACATTCTTGCATTTAAAGCATATGACCTCCAAATATCGAGCATGCACTGCAACTTCAGTCCTGACAAACAAATTACGACTAAATTGTGTGGGAAATGTGTTACCTGGCCGGAAGGCAACTTTAATTTTAACCAGGGCATGAGTGCAGTCTGCTAGAAGATACTTGGCTTTTCTGGAGAAGATCCGAACCACACCAAGAAGTAGATATCCAGAAGTCCGTAAACCAAATTGCGTCTATAAATATGAAATATCAGGTAATGTACTACTCTGAGTGTTTTTTCTTCGGATATGGTCCAAGAGTTTTGACAATTCACCTGTGGAGAAATAATATGTCCAATGGCTCTTTCTAAATTGCATTCAAAAACATGGTCCTTGGTGACCTTCTGCTTCCAGTGTGCTGCTAACCAGATTTTGGTAAGAGAACCCTGCACTGACGTGAGGGCGTGCGTGTAGAAGTTGAACATCTCCCCGGTATATTGTCACCTGTAAAGTAAAGTAAAGTAACCAATAAATCATACATTTAATGTATTAATGTAATCTTACGTTAATATATTGCGTCTGTAGTGGTTAAATACATTAACAAATTCAGACAGCTAATGTAGCCGTGATGGCAGAAGGTGACAACTGGTCGCTGGTCGCTAGCCTCGCTAGCAAGGAAGTTTCTTTCCACACGAAGTGAGTAGTTAACGACCACTTTTTGTAGAAGTTGTAAGGTTGAAAATTAACAAACTCACTGTTTTAGCAGACAGAGGGCAAATATCCACAGCAGTTAATTACGCCACTTACCAAAATGGTGAACAATTTACTTCTATTTGTAAATCCCGCTTTTTGACATACAGCGCGTGACCGTAACCTAGCAACGATTGAACATGTGACTTCCGGGCTACGGTGTCTGTAAGATACACCTAATGGCTGTGTCTGCATCCGGGGTCTGCATCTTACCTTCGGAGGCTCCTCCTCCAGCCTTCCTCACACTTCCTGGTTGTGTCACGTGTTGTCATGTTTACACTGACGTCTTGACTGAAGACTTCAATCGCGGCAGTAAAATAACAAAGTTATTAGTATTTTAAATTACAGATAATAAATGTTATGCTTCTACAGATTTATCTCCAGCTCACAGCTAAACATACTATATTCAACTGTAGTAATATTAATAGCTCCTTTATTTAGTTAGAACCTTTTGGCTACTTCCTGTAGGCAGACTCATCATGTCTGATAGATTGGTATTTCAGTAAACTTGATCAGTTTGATGAGCCTGATGGCTGGAGGTGCAGCAGTTGGTATAAAGGGAGAAGAGCAACGGGGGAAGTACACAGCTCTGGGAGGATCCAGTGTTGATATGGCACCAAGACACTGAACGCCCCATTAAGTCTGATCATTCCAACGCAATATACAATACATACGGTACATCAACAATACCCAACAAGTGGTGAAGTGAGGTTACACTCACACGTACTTGGCCTCTTTTGTCAGTGAGCTGACATGCAAAACGTCCACTTCTCCAACCATCATGATCATGAGGACAAAGACAACACTTTAACTAGGACACTCTAACACTAGTCACCGTTGCAACGACCTCAGTGCTCTGCTTGCTCAGATATTCTGTCTCCTCCTAGTTTGTGCCAGCTTTGTGTTGTGTTGTGAGATCTGTGAGCATGACATGCTGAGTGACAGTCTGTGAGTTGTGCCCTGAGCGGAACTCAAACTCGCATCCAATGAGTGAGCGGTGGAAAGACTCTGAGTCAGACAAGACACATTTTCCCCAACCTTGACAATCCTCCCCATCCAAGCGTCTACTTGGAAACAAAGTAGATTAGTGTGTGTATACTTTCAGAGTAGGACAAAAATATTTACCGTATGTGTTAAAGGCTGATATCACACTTTCCATGCATTCTCCTTCTGTGTTTTCGTTTTTGTGCATGTGCATGTGTGACAACCTGCATCATTGCAATAGTTTATTTTTGTTCCTCCCAGTCACACTGCAGGAATCATTAGTTTTTATTCAATAGATATTCCACGCTACAAAATTTTGTCACTAGAGCTGGCAATATTTGACTAGCGGCAAATCTAGCAACTATTTTTGGGTTTGTTAGGGAGGGTTTTTTGTATTTAGGGACTCAAAAGTGAAAGCATTTATTTATTTTGTCTCTCCTAGTTCAACATCATATGCAAATTATATGCAAATAGATTGAATACAAATAGCGACGTCTGGTGACTTCTAGGACAGCCAATGGCTACCTTTCTGACTGAAAAGGCGGCAACAGTGTGAGTGAGCTCATCCCTATATATAGCAGTAATTTTAATGGCTGTTTGTCAAGGAAAGACAAGGTCACCTAAACCCTCCCTATGGAATGATGAATGTGATGCAGTGTAGTGGACGCTGGAACTGGATTTATATTTCGGAGTGACGGAGTACTAGGAGCTCAATGTACTAAATGTACTCCTTGGTTGTACTGTACCTCTGATAGCAACACTAGCCTGATATTTGCTTAAAGGCACACAGCCAGGTTTTCAATTGTGCTCTGCAGCAACAGCCAAATAATATATACATAACATAACATAACAATAAATACATGCAGTTTATATAAAACATAAATGAAATTGTTTGTGTCATAGACTGTACCTTTTATAAAAAAAGATATGTTACACAAGAAAGCTACAACAGCAAATAACATTTATTTCAGTGTTGAGCAACCCTAAGGTACAATTACACAAGGGGACAAGAATGAGCGGCATTATACATCCAGTAATATTAGTAAAAAAAACATCAGTATGTATTTTTGTAGTCTAGACATAAGAAAGTATAAAAACTAGAACATCATGTAAACATTTTAAATAACATTTAAATACAGATTATGGGTTTTAATGCATGTAAACAGCGCAGTAACACAGATGCACTTTGCTGTAGTTCAAAAAGATGGTAGACAACAATACAACAACAGTTCTTAGCACCTTTGTGAGTCAAGTAAAGTTTTTTTTCACAATAGTAAGAGTGCAGTCAGAGTTTGCTGTATCCAATAGTATGCAGCATTTAAAACGTCAGTGTATGTCAGTGCAGGTATCAAACCTTTATTGTTGGAAAACCTTTATTCTCTAGTCCTGTTTTAATACCTTATGAAGAGATCTACTTTGAAGTGAAAGTGTCCCCTCGTTGTGACTCGGAATCAAACCCTAGACTCTGTTGTGCTGACTCTACCTTTGTGGTGCAGTTTCGGATTTCGTCTTTCAGCTCAGACAACTGCTGGGAATGGCTGGATAGAGTTCCGTTAAATTGCAGTAGAAACCCGCTCGATTGTCTCTCCAACTCTTCTCTTATTCTGTCCAGATCTTCGGCTAAATAATGAAGGCCTTTACACTGGTCTTCAACGTTAGCAACACGTCCACCGACCTCTGTTACTTCTTTTTGTACCCCCATGGCTGTGCTCCGGCAACCTCTGACTTCCTCGGCGAGCCGCCTCTTCATCTCCTGTATCTCCGCCTTAAGTCGTGTCAGTTTACGCTCACCAGCCCCAAGCATGGAAGCCTGATGTCCAACCAACTGGACCACACCCTTCATCTGTTGGGACAGACGTGACTCTCTCTCATTCCAGGAGCCGTTGACTCGACCCACCTGGTTGAGTACCGTCCCCAGTGAGTCCTGAAGGCCTCTTAGCGTGCGATTCACCGAGTAGACATTCAACTTGAGCACAGCGAGCTCACCCGCTTCCGTTTGTTGGTCTTCTTTGTCGGTTAAACGCCTCATGATGTCCTGCAGTGTGACGTTGAAGCTGTTCAAACGTTCACCATGCTTTTCTAGTAAGGCCACTGCATTCTGGTCCTCCGCTGTGCCGACAACAACAGAGTCCCCCATTTGGATGGCTGTGGGGTTCTTAGGGGAGGAACATGAGGTTGAGCAGAGAATCTCAAGGTTGCTGAGATGTTTTTGCACTCTGTCCACATCCATTTCGAGTCTCCCCCGAAGGGACTCCAGCTCCGTCTCCAAGGTTGGAACAGCATGCCCCTCCAAGAGCGCAGGGGCAGTGGCATTACCCAGTTCCTCCAAAGCCATCAATAGACGTCCCTCCAGTTCTCTTAACTTGTCGTCCATTCTGGCTTCAAGTCCTTGTCCCGTTTCGGCTTTATCCGAGACACTTCTCCTTCCGGGTTCTTTAAGTTCCCCGGTCAGGTTGAGTTTAGTCTCAACATATTTTAGACGCCCTTCCAGCATCCCCTCTATGTGGTCTTTATGCGCTCCCAACTCCACTCTTAGGTGCTTCTGGGACTGATTGAGCCCAACCACGGAGGTTTCCACAAACTCCACCCTTTCACCGAGTCCTCTCATTGTAACGCAACAGCTTTCTTCTGTGTTTAAGTGTCGAACGTCTGCTTGGAGCCTTCTGAGCTCTGCCCTCAAGTCAGCTGTGCTTTTTGCCAGAGTATCTTCCATTAGTTCCTTGGTCTCACCTTGCTTCTTCTGACACTGTCGACGGGCATCTTCTGCTATCTCTTCACATCGACCCTCTGCATTCTCCACGTGCTTTTCAACCCCTTCCAAAATGTCTGTCCTTGCCGTACTCAATTTCGCATCCAATAACTGCTCTGTAGGTTCTTGGTCTTGGCCCTCAAGATGTGCAGAGTCCGATACCACGCCCTCTCTAATAGATATCTTCTTCAGTGCTCCGTCATGTGTCATGACTGTGGCTTTCAGCTCCTGAAGCTCGGCTGTTTTTGCTCGTAGTTCCGTGCTGAGCTCTTCTATTCTTCCATCTAGTTTGCTAAGTCCTGGAAACACATGTTGGTCATCCAGGCCGACTGCCTCAGGATCCCCCCCAGGAATCTCAACAAAGCCTACCGTGGAGGGGCTGGAGGCTACAGCGGGGGCAGAAAGAGGGCTAGGGGCAGCCGACAGCAGAGCTGACAACATCCTGTTGGCATCTTCTCTTAGTGAGGCTCTGAGGCTTTCTTCCAAGCCATTCACGGTTCCTCTCAGGGTCTCCAATCCCCGGTTTAGACGTTGTACATCCTCCTCCATTCGATATAGGCGTTCCTCTGTCTCACTTTGTAGAGCACGGCCTAAAATAATATAAAGGAAAAGATTTATTATTATAACAGAATCACATCTCATGCAAAGACGATACTAGCAGGTGAGCAAACCAGGATAAAATCATGAACCAGAGGTTTTAGATTTAAGATTCACCCTCAGCTTGTCGTCCATCGGTAGGAGGAAAGGTTTCTTCTGGGATATGCTCCTCTGGTCTTTGTCTCGGCTCATGTTCTTCATGCTGTGCACCGTGTTCCTCCTTATGGTCCGGTACAGGTTCGGGTGCATCCGGATAAGGCTCAAAAGAGGCGCCTGGATAGCTGGATGACCTTACGGGTCCAGAGTGATGCATTGGGTACGGGTTGAAACGGCTGGTTGGTTGTCCTTTGGGTTGATTCCATGGCTCGGTTTCGACAGAAGGGCCCTTGAACATGGGACCTTTGTATGGTGGTCCCATGAACTGTGGGCTTTTAAACGGTGGCATGCTTTTCATTGGATGCTGGAAAGATGGGGGCCCGTCCATGCAGCCGTAGCCCGAATACCCCGGACAACAGCGCCACTCGAGTTCTGTGATGGTTTTATGCGCCACCTTATAGATTGGTTTATAGATTAGGCGATATCTGGGAATAACAAACAACGCTTTATGAGACTGTGGTAATTTCACTTCAAAACATATTCCAGTATATTAGAAATAGCTAAGTAATAATAGTACAGTAAACCTCGGATATATCGGATTCAATTGTTCCCACTGGTTTTGTCCGATATAAGCGAAATCCGTTATATGCGTATACCGGAAAATGTCCGTATCGGATTTATATCCGGTATATGCGTAAATCGGATTTTATCCGTTATAAAAAGGCACTTCCTTGACTATGTTTCCAATGTACCTGGACGCGCAGGCAACGCTGCAAACGCTGCAAATGACGTCGTATAGCGGCCTGTCACGATTCGGCGAATCGGAGCGCCACGATGCGGCCATCCGATATATGCGAGGGAAATTTAATGGAAATGCATTGGAACGGGACTGGAGATTTTGTCCGAAATAGGCGAAATCCGTTATAAAAAAATCCGATATATGCAATGAATTTTTATTGGAAATGCATTACAGAAAAATTGTTTCTTTTTTATCTGTCCGTTGTGAGCGAATTTCCGATATATCCGAGGTTTACTGTATATAATAATAACTTCACTCACAGAAGAGTTGGACATTTTTTATGCCAGGAACACTTGTTGTACTCAGCTTTAACATACGGGGCCGCACCGTCCTGAACAGTGAAGGACATCGTCTTTTCAATCACATAAGCGCAGTGATTCCTGTCAAGGAGAAAAATATGGAAAGTCGGAATGAGCTGAATTAAAGCGTAGCAATGTGAACTCAACAGATGACATAACCAGAACTTACTTGTGTACGCTGGTAGGTTTCCCCTGCTTGCGGTGCTGAATAATATCAGTTGTGTAGTCACCGTAATGGACTGGCCTGTACGGCTTGGCCTCTCCCATTGACAAGTACAGTATCATTGCTACAAAAAGACTTGCTGCCATTATAAATTAAAAAATAAAGAATACCCTCGCAGAAGAAAAAAAAAAACTACAATAGCTCAAAGTGTATACATTGAAAATCTCTCTCTGTACTATAAAACTAAATTCCATGCAAGGGAGTGACTGTGGTGGAGTCCGTCAAAGTGACAACGGTGCACTGTGAGTGCCACTAATAGGACCCCAAAGGCAACATTTACATGTCTCCTCCCACACCGCCCTCAGTGTGACACCAGGGTGCCACAGAAGGAGTGATTTTTTTTTTCTTTTTTAACTTGCCGTATATTTGTTGAATAGTAAGATAACTCTTCACATTAGTATCTGCCATAAGAAGACATTCAATACACGCTTCCTTAGGCTTCACTACACATAAACTGGCTCTCCGTTTCCGTCAAATCTGCTCTCAAACATCTGAAATCTTTGCCGCATGCACATTGACGGGGTTTGAACCCCAACCTAACAGCAAACCTCCACAATCTGGAACAAATAATCACAAACACCTCCGTTGCACGGCCACACTTGCGAGTGCCTTGCCCCTCTCACATTATAAGGCAAGTCTTTGTGTAGTTGGACAACTTGCCTGCTCTCTACATTGAAAGCTATAGCCATCTTCCGCTTGAAAGTTGCCCGGCTAGCAATTTGATACAGTCGATTTTAAAAAGTGCTTATGTCTGATGAATCTATTAATAGAGCCCCAATCACTGTTTGAAGTTTGAGGGAGCAATTATAAGACTAGAATTAAACGATATGAAAAACGTTATTATTCTGTTTGAACTTCAACTCTAAATTGTGTTACATTGAGAGTAATGCAATACTTTTTACAAGGTAAACTTAGTATTAATGGAGCTGTTTTTATGTTTTTTATATGTTTTATAGCATGTGTGGGGACTTTGTTATAGTATTTGTTACAGGAAGGGATTTCTTGTTTGGAAAAAAACTGGATCACTAGAACGAGGCAGCGATAAGCCAATCAAGCTGTGACATATGGCATCATTATTATGAATGATAATACAGTAATACAGAAGTGGCAGTGAGCAAGCCGTTATAGGAAGTGTACAGGAAGTGGCTTTATGCACACCCAACCTACGTCTGTGTTCAAAGTTTCGTTGTTGATGTCCAAGCAGAAGCTGAGTAGTGATTCTACAGAGAGCTGCACGGTGGACTCGCAGGCCACACAGCTAGGAGACCCGGGTTTGATTCCCCGCTCTTTCTCCGGGTACTCCGGTTTCCTCCCACATTCCAAAAACATGCTAGGTTAATTGGCTCCAAATTGATTGGTATGAATGTGAGTGTGAATGGTTGTTTGTCTAGATGTGCCCTGTGATTGGCTGGCCCGAAGACAGCTGGGATAGGCTCTAGTGACCCTCGTGAGGATATAGAAATGAATGAATGAATGGCTGACCACCCTAATGATACATCTCCCTGGTTGTCAATCAAATCTTCTCTTGTAAGTGATCATAATAATGTGGTTGATGCCGTTATAGGAAGTGTACAGGAAGTGGCTTTATGCACACCCAACCTACGTCTGTGTTCAAAGCGTCGTTGTTGATGTCCAAGCAGAAGCTGAGTCGTGATTCTACATTTCATATCAAACTCAGATGTTCAAACTTGAGAGCCGCACGGCGGTCGCGCAGGCCACACAGCTAGGAGACCTGGGTTTGATTCCCCGTGATTTCTCCGGGTACTCCGGTTTCCTCCCACATTCCAAAAACATGCTAGGTTAATTGGCTCCAAATTGATTGGTATGAATGTGAGTGTGAATGGTTGTTTGTCTAGATGTGCCCTGTGATTGGCTGGCCCGAAGACAGCTGGGATAGGCTCTAGTGACCCTCGTGAGGATATAGAAATGAATGAATGAATGGCTGACCACCCTAATGATACATCTCCCTGGCTGTCAATCAAATCTTCTCTTGTAAGTGATCCTAATAATGTGGTTGGTTGGTGAAAATTGATGCCAAAAAAATCCATGTCGGGACGTGATCATGAGGTCTAAATGGGGGATAATCATTTCAACAGAGAGGAGACCTGGGTTTGATTCCCCGCTCTTTCTCCGGGTATTCCGGTTTCCTCCCACATTCCAAAAACATGCTAGGTTAATTGGCGACTCCAAATTGTCCATAGGTATGAATGTGAGTGTGAATGGTTGTTTGTCTATATGTGCCCTGTGATTGGCTGGCCACCAGTCCAGGGTGTACTCTCGCCCAAAGACAGCTGGGATAGGCTCCAGCATCCCCTGCGACCCTCGTGAGGAAAAGCGGTAGAAAATGAATGAATGGAACAAGTGCAGCCATTATTTTTGCTGATATCTTTGGAGCCAATTTCCTGTATCCTGTTTGTGCCAGGTCCCACCTCTTTTACCTGCTAACATCCTGTACTGTGCAGATACTCAACAAGAGTGTGTGGGGCTATTTTTAGTGCAAACTATTTTTTTTTCCCAGGGCACACCTTTTCTTCTCCATTTGTAAACAAGCTCTCGTTGTAGGATGTAGAACACGCAGCATCCACGCTCCAATGTTCTGGTCGGGCGGAACAAGAGCGGCTTTATTCTGTACCATGATGGCGGCTCCACCCTGAGTTTCCCCCTGAATGGCGTGACACAGTTCCAACTGTTTTTACTCACATGCCTCTCTTTACGTCTTATGTCAGGCTGAGGCCGCCCTTGACATTGCCACATTGAGAACAGGCCGAGGTCTTTATTAGAGTCAGAATCCACACAGTTTTTCTTTGACTTTGCGCTGGACACACAATCAATCAAAGACAGAATAAATGAGTATATGAAAGTAATGACTTTTGGGTGATTGAGCCCTTTCTCATTTTCTTAGTGCCTGTTTAATTTTAACACTAGCGGCCTACATTCTGAGCCAGCCTGTAAATCTCTTTATGTGTGTCTTTGAGCCAAGGCAGCCTGTTCCTGCAATGCATGGCACTGCATATCTTTTTCACTTGGACGATAGAGAAAAGTAGGTTGGATGGCGGTAGAGCATTTTTAAAGAACGTTTGACTTTTCAATTTGTCTTTGATGGAATGCATAATTATGCAGTTCATGCTTTTTAACAGACAAAAGATGAAAAAATGTGTGTAGCTTTGCCTACAAAACCAAAAACAAAGGCTCACTTTTATCTGCTGTTTTATGTGTTTTACACAGCAGTTGTGTTTACAGTCCATATATTTTTTAAATAATTTTTTTTTTAATTATAAGAAAAGATAAGAAATGATAAGAAATTCTAATAATTTGTCTTATTTTCTCAATGAATAGCCTGTGAATGACAAGTTGTCAACTATCTTGTCCATTTATTCTTTTGCACGACCGGCACCATTTGAGGTAACCTGACACACACACAAAAAATAATTAATTCCAGCTATTACAGAATGTCAATGAAATTATAAACACTGGGAATTGTTGCTGTGCTTGTCTTTTGAGTTCAGACCTTGAGAAAGTACTTCTTGTTGACCTTGTGGCCTTGTTTGCTTTAAGTGTCCCATATCCGCCCTTGTACTTCACAGCCATGTAAAAGAACAAACAAGAGTAATTGGTCTCAACCTTCACAAAATCTGGATTTGGATTCCTGTGACAGAACACCCAAAAATATATATTTTTGTTTCAGGTCCAATGTATTAATGTAGTTTCTTGATTCTTATAAGCTCATTTAGAGGAATCAACGTTGAAGAATAAATAGCTAAATTGGCAAATTTGGTCAGACCAATATTGTCCTGAACAAACCTCATTTGGAGGCCACATGGGAAGGCAGAGGTCAGGGCACACTTCACACAGTCGCCAAGAGGATTAGTGTTTGCTGTCGCCAGGCTCAAGGCAATGTGTACACATCTGAGCAAACCCACGTGCACATACGTGCACATACAAATCTCCACAATGACTGTGGTCTCTTTGGAAAGACTCATCTTTTGCACCAAAGTCTTCTTTCTTGTTCAAATATCCTTATGTAAATCATCACACTTGTGTATATAATATACAGTATTTAAATGCTTAAACATGGCTCGGGAATAATATACAGTTGTCCCTCATCACAATTTTTTGCCCACATAAGCATTTTCAGAAATAAAAATAGCAAAATGAACGAACATCCAAAAATAGGTCATGTCGATGAAATGTAATATTCTACATTGTAGTGTTGATTCGCCGGGACAACAGGCTTTTATTGCAGGTTTGAATGATCTCACAACAGGCATCCCTTTAAATCCCTCTTTAAACATTAGCTATTTTTGCAGCCATTATCCATGCAAAGCTGAAACTCAACTCTGAACCTCTGACTTCACTTCCTGTCCACCTCTCTTTCAGGTCCTCTAGGGAACATATTTATACGAACACACATAAGCACTAGACTCATTTATGTTGTGATTTATTTACTCTTATTTTGTCTAATGTGTTTGTTATTACAGGTGTAAAGGTGAGTAGGGGTGTTTTTTATGTTTAGAGGGCTGTAATAATGTTAAAAAAAACATATTTAGAAGGTAGTAAACAAGTTAAACAAGTAAATGAAAATATTTCAAAAACAGAATCCTGCTTTCTGGAAATTCACTTGGGGAAGTTGTGCAAATGTAAGACACCCCTATATCTAAGCAAAGGAACACATTTGTGGTCACATGACCATGATGTTTTCAAGCCCCTCCGCAAATTCTGGTACAACTAGAATGCTTTCAATGCTGGCTATTGTGTGTAGCTGCTCTATAGGAGTCCACAACTCAATGCAAAGGTCCGAAAAATGAGAATAATAGGTCCCCTTTGATGTCTTCAACCCATGGCCCGCCTCCAGGCACACCCACTCCGCTGTGGTTGTTCACACACACACACACACACACACACAAGTGTGTAAAAGCACTTCCTGTTTGTGCTGCTAGCTGTTAACGATAGAAGTTACTAATATACGGCGATGTACCTTTTTAAAATGTCTGCTTTTAACATATGTGTTGGATCCAGAATCTGATCCAGAAGTTGAGACTGGACAGTCCGAAGTTTCTCAAGAAAAGATGTTACTTCAAGACGTCACTCAATGGTAAGTAGATTTCGCATTTTAGCGTTTGGTTTTCTACATCATCGGTAACGTCGACTCTGACCGCTAATTGTGGTAGGAAACTGCTACTAGCAACCGCGCTCCCTGTATGCTAGCGCTTTTTGCTCCCAGAGTTACACAAAATAAACAGTTAGTTGCCTTGTAAACAGAGAAGCAGAAGCTCGGCAGTGAGCGTATAGCGCCTACAGCCACACACATAAGGAATCCAGCCCCTCTGTGACATCACAAAAGAACAGTTTTGCAACACCCGCTGAAACCGGGCGTTTTGAGCCATCCCAAATTTCTTTCAGGGCTCACTTCCAAATCTGCAAACCTCATGATCTGAAACACAAGAATACAACATTCTAACTACAACTACGAAAAAGCATAATATGCCCCCTTTTTCTCTACTGTTTGTAGACACAACCAGACACAACCTGAGGGTTGGAAGTACAGAAACTTTAACAGATGATTACCTTAGGTATCCTAAGGCTTTTGTCAGTGTAGTGAGCATGTACTGCTGACAGAGTAGCACTGCCCTCTTGTGGTAACTGCAGGTAAAAAACACCCCTACAGCAGAGGGACAGATAGTAGATCAAGGCAGACAGCAAGAGTCTTGATCTTAGTCGAAAGACCATGGAGGATACATATCAGCATATTAGGGGTCATCTCTAAATTTACGATTGATTAAAATGTGGGTTTTGAGTTTCTTTTAAATAGAGAGAGGGTCTCTGCCCTTTGGATTGAATCAGGGATATAGTTCCATAACTATCTTTTTTACTTCAATTTAAAGAACATAATATTGTTTTAGTCTTAATTCGAATGATTACAACTATATGAATACAGTTTGCATGATCTTTCATAAGAGTTTGACCACTGCCCATCCCTTCTCATGCAACGGTATTAAAGCGGTATACACTATTTAAAATGTCGTTTAATGTTCTTATCAATCAATAATAATAAATTGTTGGGATGATTCACTTGTTCGGTAATAATAATCCTCCAAGAGGATTTGAAGGACTTTAGCTACTTAAAGGGGACTTTTGAGAGTTAACGAGTTAATATGAGCTAGCTTACAATTTGTGGGCTAAAGCCCTCCAAAAAATGCCAACAGTGTCCCATTTACATAACGGACTTCAAATTACCCAAGCTTACGGCGATAGCAGGACCCAAAAGCCGGTAAAAGTGTATTTAATGGCCGATGCAATGCAGCAAAATACGCACTACAAACAAAACGAAAAACAATTATAATAGACTCAAATGGGAAACAGGTGCGAGGGATAGTAAACGCAAAGCAACAGAAAACTGAACAGAGTAACCGGAAGTGAGTACAAAATAAGGGCATGAAGCAGGAACTAAGGCATGAAAGGAAACTAAAATGAACTGTCACGTAGGCTAACTCCCGCATCGTGAAAGTTTGGCTTGTTAAAATACACAGAAAAGGTAAAGAATCACATTTAATGTTTCACATAAAGATTGCGAATGATGGCAATGTGCAGTGCAGTTACCCTTTAAGGAATGTCGGATAAAAAAAATCGAATCAAGTGACATGTACTAATAGGGTTAGCATAATGCAGTTTATGAGTGACACTCATGAATTGATATTAGCATAACTTTATTGAACAGAGCATTTCCGGTCACGGGTTGTAAATTTGTAGTAGATTTTCATCTTCTTGAGTTGCTTGTAGTTTAGTTAGATTTATGAGGAATTTGTATTCTGAAGGTTTATTGGTAATTTGGTTTGATTTGCATAGATTCTATATTCTGAAAGATGCCCTCCTCCGATGACAGCCTATGGCTACCCTAACCCCCCCATCACACGGGGGCCCTTCACAATTATGTTACACAGTCTGGGAGTGCAGGGTGGGGGGGGGGTGCAGGGAAAATAAGGCTTTTCATCCTCTCCTCTCCACTGGCAGCCTTAATTACAGGCCCCAGGCTGCACTTTGAGCTTCTTCGTGCTCTTGAGAAAGAGTCGCGCATCCCAGTCTCACGACACATTAGCAACATTAACACACTCGTGGACGCGCACGTGCTCGCGTCACGTTGTGGAGAGCCAAGTCGGTAGCGAAACAGGCTGCCGTCTGTCTTCCACCACTGGAGCTGGAGTGAGGGTCAAGGTGGGCTGCTCGGTGAGCTTTCTTTTTTCTTCTTTTCCACAGAGATGATGCTGGACGTCGTCCTTGCTGACAGAAAAGCATTGAAAGTTTAGAGAGGAGGCGAGTTGAGTTCTGGCAGGCTGAGACGATGCACACGGCGTGGAACGACCATGGCTGTTGACGGTAGGTAGGCGGATGGCTTTCATTCATACTGTACACTTAAAAGTGCACCGATGTCCAGCTGGTCAAGCTTAAAGCGCATGCACTCACTGGCCACAACATGAATTGCACATGCGCAAACACGTGACATTACACAGCTCTTTACAAAAACAAAGATCTTTAAAAATTATAATTAAAGATCTTTAAAATTATTAATTATTATTTTTATTTATTATTTTTGTTTTATATATTTATTATAAATATAATATAAAAATAAAGATCTTTAAAAATTATAATAATTAAAGATCTTTAAAATTAAAATTATAATATAATTATTTTTAAAGATCTTTGTTTTTATATTATAATTCTAATTATATTTTATTATAATAATTATTATTGTTATTATTATTATTATTATTATTATTATTACTATATAAAAACAATTGTTATGAAGTAAACATATGAAATTCATGAAGCCCCTGCAACATTTTTAAGTGTATGTTGTGAAATTAAAATTAAAGATCTTTAAAATTATAATTATTTTTATTTATTATTATTTTAATTTTATATATTTATTATAAATATAATATAAAAACAAAGATCTTTAAAAATTATAATTATAATTAAAGATCTTTAAAATTAAAATTATAATATAATTATTTTTAAAGATCTTTGTTTTTATATTATAATTATAATTCTAATATTTTATTATAATAATTATTATTGTTATTATTATTATTACTATATAAAACAATTGTTATGAAGTAAACATATGAAATTCATGAAGCCCCTGCAACATTTTTAAGTGTATGTTGTGTACATGAATTACACATGCGCAAACACGCCACATTACACAGCTCTTTACAAAAAGAAATAATAATACTAATAATTGTTATTATTTCTGTTATTATTATTATTATTATTATTATTATTATTATTATTATTATTATTATTATTATTATTATTATTATTATTATTATTATATAAAAACAATTGTTATGAAGTAAACATGAAATTCATGAACCCCCTGCAACATTTTTAAGTGTATGTTGTGTATCTTTTGAGTCCGATTTAGGCAGTGCTAAAGACAACACATTGTGACAAGTGTTCCTAATTATCCACATTACCAAGGAGAAGCAGCGTGTTTACAACAGCAGCCTGAGGGAGGAATGTTGTAAAGGATGTTTTTGCACATCAGCTGTTTTGATTTGAAGCAAAATGAAGCTGTAATAATTTAGACCAGGGCAAATCATCCAGACTTTTATTCACCACATTGTGATGTCGCAGATGATTGCAGGACAGTATCTTTGGCAGGACGTATTGAATGAAAGCCACTGGAGGTTCACACATGGATAACCAAACACACTCTTTCATCCCTTCGTATCATCCCGTCCCTCCTGACAGCCTCGGTGTAGAAAATGCACGTTGCGCACAAACACAGCTGCATGCAAGAAAAAGGCCGTGCAATATGGTACATGAATCAGTAATGAGCGGTTGCTTTCTGCTGGGATCTGTGCCACAAGCAGCATGTTTGTTTGCTGTACTTCCACACTGTTGGGAAGCCACCTGCTGTTGAGCGGGCTTGGACTTCTCCTCGACCTCATTGTTGACCAACTATGCCATTCTTTAACCTAAGTGTGAATTTTGAGCAGGTACTTCATCACCTCATCAACGTATATCATCGTGCATTTGCAGGGCTGTCTGTATTCTTCCCCTCCAAGCCCCCCCATCTTTAATCATTGTTTATCTCCACAGCTGCATCCAGTTTCAGTTTTTGTCGACCAGCTGTGGAGTACAGAGCTCTGCCTGAGGACTTTAAACAACAGCTGAGTCGACGAACAGGGGGGAACCTAACATGGCATGATGGCCGTGGACAGAAGGCGGCAGGGGGCAGAGGAGTGAAGCTGCTGCAGCAGCCAGGCACCGAGGCCCGCCAGGTACTGGACCACACCTGCTCCACTCGTCTTGAACTGATATATTCATATACAGTATAGTTATTCCTCACCACGTATTGATTTATAATATTTAAAAAAAATATATGATGCAGTTCTGTGGTTGAATACAGATTATTAGTCAAAATGTATGCATATTTAAGCAAATGTTACGTATGTTTCCCTAAATTGAGCATTTGCACGCATATAAATGGCTAAATGAACTAACATACAAATATAAAGCGTTCAAAAGACTCATGTAGTATTCCACACTGTTCACAAGTCAGTAATGTCATAGTAATGTTGATTGTTGGAACAACAAGCATTTATTGTAGGTTTGAATTATCTCACAACTCAGCACAATTTCTAATAATAACACGGGCTACTCTTGCAGAAATTCAACTCTCAACCCTGATATCACTTCCTGTCCACCACTTACTCTGCTCCACGAAGGAACACATTTCTAGCAAAACACATTTTAATTTAATTTCCTGTTATTATGTCTACTCTATTGGGAGATGCGAGTGTGTAAAGGTAACTATAGGGATGTTATTTGATGTACAGAAGGCTCTAATAACAATGAAAACCGTATTTAGAAGGTCCCTATACTCTGAGTGGGAAAGATCGACAAAGTAAGAAGACAAAACTGTACCACTTCCACATAAAATAGGAGGAGAACTCGATTTATCCGTTTCATTCGTCGGCGTCCAGTCCAGGATGTGTAGCTTGCCTCTGAAGACAGCTGGGATAGGCTCCAGCATACCTGCGACCCTACTAATAATAAGCGGAATAGAAAATGATGGATGCATTTCATCCATTGTTTAGAATTATTTAGCACTGTTTTCTATTGTGGGCGGCATGGCGGTCCAGTGGTTAGCGCACAGACCTCACAGCTAGGAGACCAGGGTTCAATTCCCACCCTCGGCCATCTCTGTGTGGAGTTTGCATGTTCTCCCCGTGCATGCGTGGGTTTTCTCCGGGTACTCCGGTTTTCTCCCACATTCCAAAAACATGCTAGGTTAATTGGCCACTCCAAATTGTCCATAGGTATGAATGTGAGTGTGAATGGTTGTTTGTCTATATGTGCCCTGTGATTGGCTGGCGACCAGTCCAGGGTGTACCCTGCCTCTCGCCCGAAGACAGCTGGGATAGGTTCCAGCACCCCCCGCGACCCTTGAGAGGAAGAGCGGTAGAAAATGAATGAATGAATGAATGTTTTCTATTGTAAAACTTCAATTATTCATTTTAAAATGTATTATTTGTTAATATTTTTGAGTGTCTGGAACAGATTAATGCGACCCACGTGGAAAAATAGTTTCTGTTTTTGTACGATAAGGATTTAGACAGGCACATTGCAACAGATTAATAATGAAAACCAAGGTACCACTGTAGTTGATGAATTGTATCCTCTTGCATAAGTGGAACAAGAAAAATCTCTGGCAAATGTGTCCCTATTACAAATCGCTGCTATGTTAACATAGATTAGAAGCTGTTTCTCCCCACAGGCTAGTGGGTTCCAACTCTTAAGATAGCACTGCAGTACTCTACACTATGTGAGGAGAAATATATTTTCTGACGATTGTCCATTATTGATTTAAAAAAAAAAGACTCACACAAAGCCTTCAGTTGCTAAGTGAAGTGTCAACAAGATTCACATTCAGCCGCTGCGCTGTTCAACTTTAAATCCAACATTTTCGTCCGTTATCTTATGATGCATTGTTCCCCTCACACAGTTTGTATCGGCAGAGACTGGCCTCATTTAAAGCATGTGGTTACAAGTCATGGAGTCCGTGCCTTTGTATTCAACCCATTGAAAAGCGCTTTAACAGTTTATATGAGCTACTGCTAAAGCTGCACACTGGGCCAGGCTGATAACACAGTTGTAGATCATGCATTGTTCCCTCGCTTCATTCCTATCGTTTCCTACAGTGGTCCATTTAGCTTCTGTAGATGAGCAATGCATGCAGCACATTGTTTGATATTCCAAATAAGCATCACAAGAGAGAAGATTCTACCCAAATATTCCCATACTGACACATTCATAATTTCATAACGGCAGTTTGGGACACTGCACCTTGTCAAGAAGCAAGCAATGGTGACTCAAACAAAATAAAGAACAGCAACCACAAATGAATGAAAGGACCGAGTGGAATCACAGAAGCAGAAAATGGCTCCGGGCGGCAGATTATTTGTGAAACATCAGTCAAGCAAAAACGCAATTTGATTTGTCCGGGTTCTGCTGCTATCTGTTTTGGAACATTTTGGTCTCTGTTTGAAATGTAGATTAAATATTGGAGAAAGTAAATAACATGTGGACATCTTATTACACCTTCGGATGAGTTATGTGCATTTTCAGTCGAATGGCTTCTTAGTGAATGAATGCCTTCTTGACACACATAGCACAATCAGAGTTGTGTAAAAGTTACATATGACTGATGGAAAAATGTCTGGACTAAAAAGATTATGGAAAAACACAAAGCAGTACTAGTAGTTCATTCATTCATTTTCTACCGCTTTTTCCTCACGAGGGTCGCGGGGGTGCTGGAGCCTATCCCAGCTGTCTTTGGGCGAGAGGCGGGGTACACCCTGGACTGGTGGCCAGCCAATCACAGGGCACATATAGACATATAGACAAACAACCATTCACACTCACATTCATACCTATGGACAATTTGGAGTCGCTAATTAACCTAGCATGTTTTTGGAATGTGGGAGGAAACCGGAGTACCCGGAGAAAACCCACGCATGCACAGGGAGAACATGCAAACTCCATGGCCAAGGTGGCCGAGGGTGGAATTGAACGCTGGTCTCCTAGCTGTGAGGTCTGCGCGCTAACCACTTGAACGCCGTGCCGCACTAGTAGTTTAATACTTCATAATACTCTGGAAGTCGAGACCGGGTCTGCGCCCCCCGCCCCCCAGGGTCTCTGCCTGTTACTACTTAACTTGCGATTGAAGGCAGATGTCATTCTGTAAGGACGTCAGGGTAAACATGAGACCACGTGACACAACCAGGAAGTGTGAGGAAGGCTAGACCATCTGAATTCACCTGCTTAGGCTACCGGGTAGGCTACTGGCCTTGTAGGATGCAGACCATTTCCATTTCTTTATTATTATTTACTATATCTTTACTCTGACCAAGCTTTTGTATCCTGCCCCTAAACCATGATGTTGAACAATCAGGATTGTGGATTGTGAATGATGGGCAAAATTCCCCCCAAAAAGTGCAGTTTCCCTTTAAAACGCTAGGAGCATTCAAAGCAAAGAATCCCTTTGTGACATATCGTCTGAGAAAACCGCTATCGAAATAAAGTTGACTGATTTACAAGCAATGAGCATGATAAAAGAGCCACTTTAAACAGTGGCTCCTATGCATTGTTTCATGATCATGCCGACCCACACTCTCCTCATTGTGTTCTGTGGCAGCTCACTGATCCTCCTCACACATCCCATTCTTCTAAAGGGCATGGAAACGGCACATATGGTCTCAATCAACCCCGCAGGCTTTAATGAGGCTGATCAGGCTCAAATATATGTGCATGAATGTGCCGTTTAGACTGCGCCTGTTTGTATGGTTGCTACCAAGGCTTCGACCCTGCAATTATCATAGCATTTTTCTGACACGCTGCAATTTTCCTAGCGCTCACACGTGATGAGTAAGCAGAAGGGTCCGATCATTAAAAAGCAGAACAACATGAAGGCAAATGGCGCATGTTGTCGTTTTTCTGATGTCTGTTTATCTGCAGTATCGTTCCAGTGACAATTACAGCATATACAACACTAGCCCGACGCAGCCGAGCTTGATTCGACCCGTGGTCATGTGGACGCAGCAGGATGTTTGTAAATGGCTGAAGAAGCACTGTCCGCACAACTATCTAACCTACGTAGAGGCATTTTCCCACCATGCTATCACAGGTACTCCTATATTAACGCAAATTATATCAGGAAATTGAAACAAATTGGTGGCAATTGCAACTTTCAGGCCGGGCCCTGCTCCGTTTGAACGGGGACAAGCTAAAGCGGATGGGACTCGTGCAAGAGACGCTAAGACAGGAGCTGCTGCAGCAAGTTCTTCAGCTGCAGGTTCAGGAGGAAGGACGCAACCTGCAGCTGCTCAGCAGAGGGGAAGGTCCGTAACAATTACACCGCTGTCCTTTATTGAAGGTGCATTGTTGCTGTATGTGATGGAGGATAAAAACAATCACCGAGATGTTTAGGTTTGGAAAACTGGTGAAAATGTTGTTGTCATAAATCTCAGAATAATTATGTATTATGTAAATTCTGAGTTTGAGAAATTAGCAATAAAAAAATCATTGTAAAAATGTCGTTGTTTTTTCTGCCCTCTGCTGGTTAAAATATTGCTAACACGTAAATAGTATTTTTAGGTTCATTTTAATAACATTCACAAGCACAATATAAGGGATGGTTACATCCGGTCTCTTAATGGACAGTATGAAAATATAATGACAATCTCTAATAATCTTAAATAATTCAAATATCAATAAATGATGACCGGATTTGCGTGTGATAATGAATCGTGGTTGAAAATTAGGTCGCGGTGTATTTGTTATGTAAACTACATTACCCATGATGCCCGAGTGCGGAAGTATCCATCCATGGCTTCTGGCGGTCGATGCCGGCTCCGACCTCGCAAGGTCCGCCTGGAAACGGGGTGTAGGAAAATAATGTCGTGTCGCTCTGACAGGTACATGACCAAACATGCTTTACCGCGCACACATTTTTTTTGGTAGCATCTTAGTCACTGTTTTTGTTGTTGTATTTGTATCACTGTAGCGTCCTCATATCGTAGTCCTTTCTGTATACGCTCTTTCTCCCAAATACATTTGAAATTCCGTTCCAGTTTAATTAAAACTACGCATATCAAATGTGAAATAGCATTTGTTCTGTTTATTTGTAATTTATTGGCTATGGACACATCAAACGCATCGATGTGAGATGATCTCCTCAAAGTAGGTGAGCTGATGACGCATTTGTGCGTCACAAAGCAGTTACAGGACGTCATACTTTAACGACAAAATGTCGCCAACAATGAGGTGTGGGGGTGGCGGTGGGGAAAGTGGGGCAGGTGAGCCAGAACAGAACCCTGACCTTCATAATCGAACACAGGAAAGAAACCGAACGGGAGAAATGATATGAGGGGACAGAGAGTGGCTTCTCGGCTTAGTGGGCAAGCCCCGCCTACCGTCTAATGGCACATTGACATGTCAATCATAGCCCCTCCCTGTGTAATGTATTTAATAGAAGTGTGACGTCATTCTAACTCTATAAGTATCAGAGCTTTTCCTGCAGAAGGAAAGGTTGCATTTAATTAATACAGAAATAAAAGGTAAGAACACAAATTTTCTCAGTTGGTTAAAAAAATAAATAAATAAATAAATAAATAAATTGGACTAAGATGTATTTCAAAACATTTATTTTTTTTTTTTAAAGCAAAGTGAATTATTCGCCTGTGTTTTTTGTTTGTGGTCTTTTGAACTCAGGCCTCAATATCACCATGAAGAGGCCAAAACAGTTAGCATGAATTCGAAACCAGAGCTATCAGTTATTGATACAATATGGTTATTTTCTTGATTATTCAGCAGTTTCACCCATCCATCCATTTTCTATGCCGCTTATCCTCACTAGTGTCGCCTATCCCATCTGTCATCTGAGAGACACGGTACACCCTGGATTGGTCACCAGCCAATCACAGGGCACATATAGACAAACAACCATTCACACTCACATTCATACCAATTTGGAGTCGCTAATTAACCTAGCGTGTTTTTGGAATGTGGGAGGAAACCGGAGTACCCGAAGAAAACCCACCCATTCATGGGGAGAACATAAAAACTCCACAGTAATGTGTTACAAGATGTCTTTCTGTCACATTTAGCCATTTGTGTAGCTCTGATCAGTGACTCCTGACAAAGAATCAGCGGAAGACATTATCCTGTACTTTGTTTTTACCTACTGTACATGTGCCTCCATTAGTACAGCCAAGCAGATCTTTGCTACCAGTGTTACACTAATCCTCTTAAGTGTGCTGCACTCTCAATGTCAGAGAGTGGCGAGGACAGATGAACCTGACAGAAAAGAAAGAGGCATGTAAGACATGTAGGAAAAGAAAAAAAAGATTACTAAATACCTTAAGAGTTTTTCAACTAACTCTTCGGCATTGCCGGGTGCCGTGGGACCCCCTCTGTGTTGTGTAGAAGTGATTCCCAAGGCAAGATGGACAATAACAGGTTGTCATCTGACGCAGATAGAACCCTGCAGGACTCTGTTGGTGCCAGAATCTCTGGCTGTTGGTCCCTGAGGTCGGACTCCAGGTACGAGCAGCAACCCCCCACAGTGATGTTTTCTGTGTAGTTTCAAGCAGGTTGCCAGTTTTATTGCGGAAAAGATTAACTTTGTTCTGCATGCTGTGTTAGCTATAAATAGTCTTCTTAGCAGGAGTTGCTAAGAGGTCACAAGCAGTGTGATTTGTGTGGGCTTGTGTTAGTTTATTTTTTTTTTTGGGTAGTCTCAGACGGTTCCCTGAAGTGTGCCATTAGTCAACAAAAATATGCAAAACACTCATTAGTTGTTTCTTCCTGGTTTGCCCATTTTTGGTTTTCAGTTGAAAACATTAGAGACCTCAACTCAGCGGTGAATTCATTCATTCATTTATTTTCTACCGCTTATCCTCACGAGGGTCGCTGGGGTGCTGGAGCCTATCCCAGCTGTCTTGGGGCGACACACGGGGTACACCCTGGTCTGGTTGCCAGCCATACAGCGGTGAATTGTTGCGTAAAAATGTTAGTTAGACTACCAACCTCTGCCTCAGTCCAACAACTCTTGACAGACAGAACAGATGATAATCACAAACTTGTGAAGTGTAATGTTCAGCTTGTTTTTCAGTGGGAGTGGTGAGGACTCCTTGGACCGGCTACTGCCTCCTGTGGGCGCCCCCCGTAGAAAAAGCACTACCTCGCTGAGTAAAACAGAGCCCCCGTTGCTGCGCACGGGCACTCGCACCATCTACACCGCTGGCCGACCTCCCTGGTACGATGAACATGGGGCGCAGTCCAAAGAGGCCTTTGTCATCGGTATGATGCTCAGTGATCACGGGTTTTGACCTCGCCTGTTCTGTATTTGTGCTTGTCCTACTTACTGTAAACCCTTTACACGCATGCGGCCCCGACAACATTAGACACACTCTGCAAAACACATATAATGGTCCTCTGAAATACTGTGTCTATCGTCAGGATTGTGTGGAGGCAGCGCCTCGGGGAAGACGACCGTAGCCAATAAAATAATTGAGGCTCTGGATGTGCCCTGGGTCGTGCTGCTTTCTATGGACTCCTTCTACAAGGTAAACCATTCATGCACTTAAATCTGCTTTGTTCGTTATTTTTTAAGTAAAATGCGGATGAACGGTGTACAGTGTTCAGGAATGACATTTTGAGGAATAAGAACTTTGACTTGAGTAAACTTTACAATTTTTGGGGCAGATATACGTACCCGGTTATTAGCATAATGTAAATGTGCAATATTTCCATCACTGCCTCTGTTGCTACCTCAATCATATTTATGTATTTAACAACCCATTACAATACACTCATATGTGACTTTACTCACCTGTACACACCAGTCATTATTTGCACTATGACCCATTGATCATTGCACTAAAATTAATATATCTGCTCCTGCATATGCTCCTGTGCAATACTATGTGTATATTTTGGATATCTTGTATATATCTTGTTAAATTGTCTTTTTTACTCTACTTTATATACTTTTTTTTTAAACTTAACTACTGCACTGAAAAGAGAAGCTCTCCAATTTTGTTGTACATCTTGTATAATGACAATAAAGGCCATTCCATTCCATTCCATATACCGTATTGACCTCAAATGCAAATGCAGGCAGCTCTACTATGGCGTTCTGTAAGGCGCATTCAATTGGCAACCTCAAATGAGAATAAACCTGATCGAAATCTTATGTTGCTAGAATATTTAAATCCCATACAGAACATTTGGGGATTTGGATGGCAAGGGAAAAAATGGCCGCCAGTTCCAGACAGTTGTCGCCCTTCAATGGCTTGAGTGTCCAAGTAAAGAATCCCACATGCTCGTGAATCAGTCTTGTTGTGTTAGTAATACACTGTGTGAGTCTAACTGTGTTTGTAACATGTCTTCATTACAAAACGTGCCTGTTAGCTCCTCTCGACACCCACCCTGAAGTCGGCACTGACTCCCAGCACTGTTGCCGATCTGTAATGTCAACAGTGGTTGATTCCTATACTGACAAAATTAATAAGTGTGGTTTGGCAGTGGAGTAAATTTAAGTAAAAGTAAAAAAAAAGTAAAGTAAAATTTACGGTTTTGGAAAGCCAAGGAAATACAGCTGGAATAGGTGCAGGTTATGGAAGATCTAGAAAGGTTTCTGTGGGGGTTATGCTGTCTCAATATAAAGGGCCGGAAATGAGCATAATAGGTCCTCTTTAAACAGCTGAGTGACTCAAATCGGTTGTGTTTGACAGGACTTACATCCTGAGGAACAAGCCTTGGCTGCAAGTAATGATTACAACTTTGATCATCCGGGGGCCTTCGACTTTGAGCTGCTGGTCGCTACTCTGCGGAAGCTGAAGCAGGGAAAGAGTGTGAAAATCCCTGTGTACGACTTCACCACGCACAGACGACAAAAAGACTGGGTCAGTGTGGTTTTTTTTTTTTACCCTGAAATATTTAATGAAATGTAATCACATTGGACTCCAGTTTCCTCCCACATTCCAAAAACATGCTAGGTTAATTAGCGACTCCAAATTGTCCATAGGTATGAATGTGAGTGTGAATGGTTGTTTGTCTATATGTGCCCTGTGGTTGGCTGGCGACCAGTCCAGGGTGTAACCCGCCTTTCGCCCGAAGACAGCTGGGATAGGCTCCAGCACATCCCCCCCAACCCACCGCGACCCTTGTGAGGAAAAGCAGTAGAAAATGAATGAATGAATGAGTTGTAGGATGAGTGGTTAGCAAGAGACCCGTGTTCGATTCCGCCCTCAGGCATCTCTGCGTGTTCTCCCCGTTTCTCTGGGTACTCCGGTTTCCTCTCACATTCCAAAAACATGCTAGGTTAATTAGCGACTCCAAATTGTCCATAGGTATGAATGTGAGTGTGAATGGTTGTTTGTCTATATGTGTCCTGTGATTGGCTGGCGACCAGTCCAGGGCGTACCTCACCTCTCGCCCGAAGACAGCTGGGATAGGCTCCAGCACCCCCCAAAGCCCCCTGCGACACTTGTGAGGAAAAGCGGTAGAAAACGAATGAATGAATGAACGAATAATCACATTGGGCAGCACGGTGGTCGAGTGTTTACTCCAAATTGTCCATAGGTATGAATGTGAGTGTGAATGGTTGTTTGTCTATATGTGTCCCGTGATTGGCTGGCGACCAGTCCAGGGTGTACCCCGCCTCTCGCCTGAAGACAGCTGGGATAGGCTCCAGCATGCCCGCACCAGGAATCTAATCTGAGATGGATCTGTATTTTACTACTGATTATATATTTGATGAATATTTCTTCTTACTCATTTGTGTGTCTTCCCTGCAGAAGAACGTGTATGGTGCAAGTGTAATCATATTTGAAGGAATCATGGCTTTTGCAGATAAAGATCTTCTACAGGTAAATTGACTCATTTAGAGTAAAGTATATATCCTGGTTTAGCTTAATACACAAGGTGAATATTATTGAACTATTTATTTGTGTTGGACATTCCTAACCGCAGCTCCTGGACATGAAAATCTTTGTGGACACAGACTCGGACATCCGGCTGGTCCGCCGCCTCCGTAGGGATATCACAGAGCGCATGCGTGATATCGAAGGTGTCATCAAGCAGTACAACAAGTTTGTGAAGCCAGCCTTCGAGCAGTACATCGAGCCAACCATGAGACTGGCGGACATCGTAGTGCCAAGAGGCGAGACAACTTTTTTTTTAAAAAAACTACAAAGAATGTACTAATAACACCTACAATTACTTGCTTCACTTAAGGTGGTGGCAATATGGTGGCCATCGATCTGATAGTCCAGCATGTGCACAGTCAGCTGGAGGAGGTGAGCTGGACCAAACATTATGGGAACATGACAGTGGCACCGTCTTGTGGTCGAATGCTGGAACTACAATTAACTCAAATTGATATGGTCTAAAAAAATGTTACTATAGTGGCTCAGTTCCAATTCTAATTATGTAAAAACACTTGATTGCCTTGGGTAAGATGCTACTTTATTGCCTACTTTCTCTTCTCATTTTCTTTGTCATCTGCTACTTGATGCAGCGTGAGCTCAGTGTCAGGTACGCTAATGTGCTTTTTTTGCCTTTTTACCTCGTGTCGGTGCGTGTAGCTACATCTTTATCCTCTCTGTGGCCGAATGACACACTTGTAATTTTTTTGGGCCAGGGCGCTTTTGGCGTCTGCTCAGCAGACACAGCCACTTCCACAGACGCTCAGTGTGTTGGAGAGCACGCCACAAGTCAAAGGCCTCCACACCATCATCAGGTAGCACCAATTTTGTCTGTATTTTATATTTTGTGTTGTGTGTTGAGAACAGTGACAGAAGTACAATTGATTTGTCTCCTCAACAGGAATAAAGAAACCAGCAGAGATGAGTTCATCTTCTACTCAAAGAGATTGATGCGCCTTCTCATAGAACATGCACTAACCTTTTTGCCATCACAGGTGTGTATATATATATTACGGCTGTCAATCGATTAAAATATTTGATCGCGATTAATCAAACATTTTTGTTAACTCAATTTTTGTTATATCTTGCAAAAAGGGTTAGGCATTTATAAGCTTTTGCTTCAGCCTACTACTTTTGGGCTTGTGATCAGATAGTTGAATACAGATGTAAATAATGGAGAGTCGTATTTTGATTGGTGTGGGAGATGCACTGTGGTTCGTGTATTTGCCCAAATAAATAAAAAAAATAAATAAAACATTTAATCGCAGATAGAAATAAGTTTTATCTATAATAAGTAGGGGAAATCGCGTTGTGGTAAACGATTCGATGTACAACTACAATGATAATTATATCAAATTTTATGTAAAAGCATATCAATTTCTGAACTATGGGCCATTATTTAAAACAATACAGTCAGCAAGCCTATTTTTCTCTCTTCTTATTAACATATTAGCTCTTAAATTCACCCACAAACGTTGAGCAAATACAAAATGTGAGCGAGTGAGACCTCTCACACTGACACAGTGTCAGCTCAAAATAAGATTTGTTTATTTATGATACTGGTTTTAAATTATAAATGTTTGTAAGTAAAACAAAGCCTATTTAGGAACATTCAGAAAGGATTATTATTATTATGGATATGCCACAATGCACCTTTTCTGGGACTTCCTGTTTTTTGGGACAGATATTAGTTGAGATATTAGTTTTGAGTACCGCCTCAGTATGGATGTAGTACTTTTCGTGCAGGAAGAACTTGTTGTAGGCGTTGGGCTACAGATGACATGTGACGAGCGTGCCCCTCTGCAACTACTTCTGACTCTGTGTGTGTGTGTGGGGGGGGGGGGGGGGGGGGTGCACATCATGGTACCTCCCCAGTTTGGCTGTCCAATGAGTGGACCGTGGCGAGTGAGTGTGTGTGCCGCGCTTGAAATGTGCATTTTGCACACTTATTTCAGGCTCGTGGTGCCAAGCTGACGGACAAATGCAGTTGCAGGATACAATAATAGAGCGTACATTTCTCAATAAAAAGTCATGAAATATAGTAGTAGTCGTGAAACTGCTGCAGTGTATAAGTACTCCTAATATGCATCATTGCTTTGTGTCAGCCTTGCAAGGTTCAGACCCCACAGGGCCATGAGTATGAAGGCCACCGGTATGGAGGTAAAGGGGTGAGTGTCTCTTGCTCTCCACTCAAGCGTATCCTCAGGCTTTCTGTCATCGAACTGAGCAGCTGACTCGTGTCCACAGATTACCGGCGTGTCCATCCTGCGGGCAGGAGAGACCATGGAGCCCGCCTTGAGAGCCGTGTGCAAGGACGTGCGTATTGGCAAGATCCTCATCCAGACCAACCTGGACTCAGGAGAACCCGAGGTAAAGCTCATTCAACTTAGTGTGCTAATTGGGGAATACGCGTTTGAAGAACCCCGTTAAACAAAAGACTAAGAGGTTCGATTGTTACTCTCCAGATGATGGGTGTCTCCTTGGTAACTACACCACCTGCTTTTGTAACCATGGTAACCTGTCTCTTTCCCTCCGGGCCTCCCCAGCTACATTACCTGCGTCTGCCCAAAGACATCAGCGAAGATCATGTCATCTTAATGGACAGCACTGTGTCAACCGGTGCGGCGGCCATGATGGCGGTGCGAGTACTTCTGGTGGGTTCTGTTGAAATGATTGTACCCCATTTAGACCTCATGATCACCTCCTAACATGGCTTTTTTGGCATCGATTTTCACCAACCAACCACATTATTAGGATCACTTACAAGAGAAGATTTGATTGACAGCCAGGGATGTGTCATTAGCGTGGTCAGCCATTCATTCATTCATTCATTCATTCATTTTCTATACCGCTTATCCTCACAAGGTTCGCCGGAGCCTATCCCAGCTGTCTTCGGATGAGAGGCGGTGTACACCCTGGACTGGTCGCCAGCCAATCACAGGGCACATATAGACAAACAACCATTCACACTCACATTCATACCTATGGACAATTCGGAGTCGCCGATTAACCTAGCATGTTTTTGGAATGTGGGAGGAAACCGGATTGTCCGAAGAAAACCCACACATGCACGGGGAGAACATGCAAACTCCACACATAGATGGCCGAGGGTGGAATTGAACTCGGGTCTCCTAGCTGTGTGGCCTGTGTGCTAACCACTCGTGCACCACCTATGCATCAATTATTCATTCATTCATTCATTTTCTACCGCTTTTCCTCACGAGGGTCGCGGGGGGTGCTGGAGCCTATCCCAGCTGCCTTCGGGCGAGAGGCGGGGTACACCCTGGACTGGACGCCAGCCAATCACAGGGCACATATAGACAAACAACCATTCACACTCACATTCATACTTATGGACAATTCGGAGTCGCCAATTAACCTAGCATGTTTTTGGAATGTGGGAGGAAACCGGAGTCCCCCGGGAGAACATGAAAACTCCACACAGGATGGTAGAGAGTGGAATTGAACTCGGGTCTCCTAGCTGTGAGGCCTGTGTGCTCACCACTTGTGCACCACTTATGCATCAATTAGTTCCAGCTAAAATCCTGATCGGAGCATCCCTAATTTTTATTAGCATTCTTACAATTTAACCCAAAAAAACCACAAACATATTGACAGCATGTAAGAATTAAAGGGGTGGGGCAGTACTCGTAATGTCTTCAGGGTCTGATGTTTGGCTGTGATGTGTGTGCAACTGAGCAGGACCATGAAGTCCAGGAGGAGAAAATTCTACTGGTGTCGCTGCTGATGGCAGAGCTCGGCGTGCACTCTGTGGCCTACGCCTTCCCAAAGGTTAAAATCATCACCACAGCTGTGGATAAAGGCCTTGACGACTGTTTACATGTCATCCCTGGTATCGGTAAGGCATCACTCACACCTCAAAACAGTTCAATTGAATGAAGCATTGAATTGTTGTACATAGAGTAGTGAAGGAAGATATGATATAACTGTATGCTTTTAGGGGACTTTGGGGATCGCTACTTTGGGACGGATGGGTCCGACAGATGGAGTGATGAGCAGGATCAGGAACAGTCGTGATACTCATCTGCGAAACACACAATTACTTGAAAAGGTGTGTTACGGGGTCATCTCACACTTGTGTACTTGTTTAGCGGGTGAGTTTTGGTCCATTTCTAAGCACTTTGTGGAGGAATATTTTTACACAATATTTACTTGGAGAAAGCTGTGACATTACTATATGCAATAGCAATGTTATGTCTGAAATTATTTTATTAATTCACTGCACCAGCTTATCAATCAGTGGGTTATTTGTGTAAATACACAAACATTTGCATAATTAGCTTATACCGTTTGCACAGTTATAAATAATAATGACAAAAAATACCTCAGAACAAAGAAGGAAAGTCATGTTAGAGACGCAAAAAGGTGCCAAATTATATTGCAACACTGCAACTAAAGCAGGCTGATAGTACTTTCAGCATTTACTATCAGGTAAAACTGAGGTAAAGTCATATACAGTCCCCGACAAAAGCCTTGTCGCGTTTCTTTTTTTCATTTGAAATCTGAAATGGCTTATATGAAAGGCAAAAAAACACTACAGTAATATTAGAACATAAAGCTAGGGTGCTATGGAAAAAATAATTTATGTCATGTATGACACACATGAGCTTGGGAGACCACCACAGGGTGTACCCTGACAGCTGGGATAGGCTCCAGCATGCCCGCGCCCCTCGTGAGGATAAGCGGTATAGAAACTGAATGAATGGATTTTTGTATTCAACAAGACATTTGTTCATTTCTGTGCTAATTAAATAAAATTAAATAAAAATTAAATAAAATTGAATCATTGAATGATTAAATACTTTTATTTTGCTATAATAACCATAAACTAGAGTGTTTTGCCTTCTAAATAAGCTATTTCTGATTCCAAATGAGCAACTATCATTCCTATAGCTTGGATATACTATAATTTGGAGTCACAGACCCGATAATTATAATATATATAAATATGTTAAACTACTGTATTCTGAGTTCTGGGAACACTATGCGACCTTTTCCAACTTTTAATACAATATACATGTGCATGTCAATAAATTAGAATATGATTGAAAACTGTATGGATTTGATTTGAGCGTGAACCATTTGGTTGAACTTATGGACAATTTTTCACATTTTCTGAGATATTACATTTGTGTTTTTCCAAATTATGAAGAAATATTTGTTAACATGTTATTATCACTCTTTCGTGAATCTATAGAATATTAAACTGCTTAAATCAATTATTCAAAGTTACTCTAATCTATTGGGATGCACCTGTTGGTTACATATGTTTGTATGTTATTATAACATGCGTTCATTATTTTTGGGTTCATGTTATGATTTGAAACAAAGGAGCAACTTGGTGCACACAGTAATATGCATATTCTTACATACATAAGAAAAAAAACAGGGTGATTGGGGAATTCAGGGTACAGTATGTTCATTTTGTCTTGTTATACAAAACATTATACAATTGAGTTTTTTCAGAGACAAAATACTATTTAACTGAGGGTTGACATTCAGAATTAATACACACATTTTCTCAGTTTAATCGTCCGAGGGGAGCACCTTCTGTATGAAGTAATTTAAACATACGCTCACTCACTTCCTGTTATGGTCCTGTGGCGCTCAGGGTTGTTGTCATACCCGGAAAGGCCTACAGGGGTCAGTGTAATCACATTTAGCGTATCGTCCAAAACAGGAAGGGATTTACCTCTCTCACCTTGTTTAAACATGGTTTCCTGTTCTGTGACATAAATGGGAGTTTTTTGATAAATGCGAGCATCGTATCGTGTGTTGCTGTGTGTGTACTAAAACTGAAAATGTCACGCTAGTGTTGCAAAATGAGCAGTAAATCCTTATCCGTGTGTCTTATTATCATAATGAAAGCGACGCTTTCATTCATGCGTTCATCCGTTGTGCGCACGGTGTGAGGATGTTGCAAATAATGGTCCCCCCCCCACACACACACACATCCTCCCCACATCCACGCGTTGTTTTGGCTTGTTCCGCCGCCAGGAGCGGGTGACACTGCGATCACGGATGTCAAAGGACGCACGCTGCATCCTCCAAGACAGCACAAGACTCATTCGACCACATGACTCCTGCCTCAAGGTTAGCCTGTCGCCATGGAGACAAGCCCGCCAATGAAAATTCGGCAGACAGTTGCGATGTCGACTGCAAGCTTTTTGTTTTAAGGGGTGACCTATTTTCACCCCCCCACCCCCTTTACGCACCGGAACGCGTGGAGATAAAAAAAAAACAACATGGCTACACACAACCTTACTTTACACTAACAAAGATGGCGGTAAAACTGAATTTCAACAAAAATATATATATATTTTTTTTACCAATGCACCAAACTCCAAATTAGATCCCCCCCTGTTGCATCCTCGCCCCTCACCATTTTTTTAAATAAGCGACACTATGAGATAATGCATATTTTTTAAAGTGCCACTTTATTACAAAAGTATAAACTCGAGTGACATTTCATGAATAGTAATCTCGATATAAAACATTACAATCTTTTGTACTTAGCACTTAATGACACGCTGTTGGAGTACAAGACCCTGTAGTCTGAATAGCAAACACAAAACATGATCAGCCACACTAAAACTTTTAGTGTGGAGCTTTCCAGGAACAGGCCCAAGCTTTGCGACTTGGACAATAAAAGAACAAATAGAACACATGGGAATTTACATTGCAGCCGTTTTTTTGTGTCACAAGATAAGTCATTCCATAACACCATTAAACATCATAGAAAAAGATAGATTTATTGACACTGATGATATATTTATTATTCTTTCTCTTTTTGTAATGTACATACACATTGCATCAACATACAGTATAATCACACGCTTTGCTTGGGATATTTGGTCGAATGAAATCATTGTCCAGGATTCATTGCGTGTGCGCTTGTCCTGCTCGGCTCGTCTTTTTCATATTTCTGCAACATTTCAACACTGATAACAGAGAGAGAGAGAGAAGAGTGTTTTTGTCGATGGAGTAATGATGAGACGTGACTTGTACACACCAGCACTACTGTATAGCTTTCAACGCCGTAACTATAATGAAACGGAAACAGATGATCACAAGGCAGGAAGTCCAGTGCGTCCGTATTGTGTTGGAGGTGAATCAGGATGGATGGATGAGGGTGGGGGGGGGGGGATGAATGATGAGTCCCAACTCTTAACTGGCCTTGTTGTACAGAGAAATAAAGCAACGCGCTGTGAAAATAAACACCCAACAACAACAGTGGGGGTAAAAAAAACCCCAAAACATTAATATAGGTACCACTTGACAGTGCTTGATTTTTCAGTTTTTTTTTTTCTTACACTTTTTTTTTTTTTTTAGCATGCAACTTGTAGCAGGCAAAAGTGCAGGACAGAGTCAACAAAGTAAAACTGCTCATTTACAGACAGCAGTGGAGACAAGTGTTCAGTCCACGTCAGATGGGACACAACGAAGAGAAGAATCGGGTCCGGTTTTTAAAAGATGAAAATGCTTAGTTGTTGGTGTTTTTACGGAGGAATGCAAAAAAAAGTGTGCAATTTCTTTTCCTTTGAATACGCTCATAATTGTTTCTCTTGGTCCCTGAGCTTTCAAATAATTTAATAATTGATGACTTAAATATCATTTCAATTCCATATTATGAGCAACTTCAGAGAAGGCCCATTCACAAGTGCTACCAATTACAGTAAACCTCGGATATATCGGATTCAATTGTTACCACTGGTTTTGTCCGATATAAGCGAAATCCGTTATATGCGTATACCGGAAAATGTCCGTTTTACGCATATATCGGATTTATATCCGGTATATGCGTAAATCGGATTTTATCCGTTATAAAAAAGGCACTTCCTTGACTATGTTTCCAATGTACCTGGACTGGGCAATGAAAAGAGACGTAAGGTAATGAGAATTTAACTTTATTGGACTCTGAGCATAACAAATTGTTAATTAAGCTAGGCCCTGTTACGTTAAGATTAGGTTAAGATCTCATTCAATAAATCCCAGGGTGTTTTCTGGCAGCATTTGCCAGAATAACCCAGTTTCGTTGTCCTCTGCTTTAAAACGTCTCAGAATTGTCAGCTAGCTTCGGAGCGCCACGATGCGGCCATCCGATATATGCGAGGGAAATTTAATGGAAATGCATTGGAACGGGACTGGAGATTTTGTCCGAAATAGGCGAAATCCGTTATAAAAAATCCAATATATGCAATGAATTTTTATTGGAAATGCATTACAGAAAAATCGGTTCTTTTTTATCTGTCCGTTGTGAGCGAGTTTCCGATATATCCGAGTCCGATATATCCGAGGTTTACTGTATTTATCTCATCGCTGTGCTTAGTACCCGCTAGAATTGAGCAAGAAATTCTTACTTTCTTGTGCTTTGCACATATCTGTGAAATCTAGTGCTACTGTTACCTACTGATTGCGCTGCAATGGTCTTGTGCTCATCAATGACTTCACTACCTTTGGGTTCCTTGCAAGGTTTTTAGATTGGACTTAGTCAAAACAGATCAACCTTAGTGCCTTAAGGCTCCTGGAGCACGGGAAAGGCATGACGTTATGATGTAATGTAAACAGTATGTGTGGGAGCGTGACGGCGGCTCGGCATGTCGGAAAGGTCACAGTGCAGCCGCGCCTCAGAGCCCCGTAACGTACATCTCCATGCCGTCGTTGAAGGTGAAGATGGTCGTGGTGCTGGAGGTGGTGGAGCCCTGTTTCAGGTCGCCGATGCTCTCGTACAGGCTCTCCCCAGGCAGCAGCAGGGCTTTGGCAGGCAGGTGCTGTAATTTGGGGTTGTGCTGCGTGGGCGGCGGCGGAGGGGGCTGCTGCTGCTGCAAAGGCTGCTGGGCTTTCTTCCTCCTCGGCCGCAAAGTGGCACACGTGTTGGGGGGTCTGTCTCGTCTCCAGCCGCCTCCGCCTTCCAGATTTTCATAAGCCGGATCGCACTCCTCGGCCCCGAAGGACTCATAGCAGTGGTCGTCAAGGGACACTCCAGTTGCTTTGCCCTCCTGAGGGGCCCACGTCTGCGGTTTTACCACTACGCTAAAGCCCCCGTCTCGGTCCCGGTCCCGGTCACCACGACCCAAGGTCCTGAAGCCAGGATTGGATGGAGGAGACCCAGGTATTGCTCTCTTCTTCTTTCCCGGTTTACACACTTTCGAGTACATCTCAGCCACCTGAAATGAAACATGTGAAAATGATGGAATTTGAAGAAATGAGAATATTGAAGTACTAATACACAAATATCCGGGTTTGTATTTGTTGCTTGTAATACCTGGCGCTGACGTCTCTTATTGTAATGTACACAATAGAGATCAACTGTGTAGCATTTAAAGCAGTTAGGATGCAACCTCAAGATTTTTTTGATTTTATATATTTTTTAATTAATCTGTCAAAAAAACCCGATAGATCATTAATCACATCCCCACAGAGTCTTTTACAACTTCATTCTGACCAGAACACATCAAAAGCAGTAAAATTCCAACACCATACTGTATGTATGTGTAAAGACATTTTCTCATTCTCATTACAAGAGCATGAGATGCATTCAGGGACATGCCGAATATCACACATTTGCCAATAAATAAACAGTAAGATAAAGAAAAATATGAACTGTATATTCTTATTACTCACTTCATAACTTCATAACAAAAAAATATTTACCTTAAAATTACGTGGTGTCTTGAATGCAACCCATAATTGCTAAAACAGTTTAAATTGGGACTCAAATGTTCTGCTTTTATTAAAGAGACCCGTGTTAGACAAATAGCTTTTTAGACTTGTGTGGTATCTTTTCGCTTGATTGACATATTCAGTTCATTTGCAGTTGTTAATATATACAGCTAGGAGACTCGTGTTCGATTCCCCGCTCTGGCATCTCTGTGGAGTTTGCATGTTCTCCCTGCGTATGTGTGGGTTTTCTCCGGGTACTCCAGTTTCCTCCCACATTCCAAAAAACATGCTAGGTTAATTGGCCACTCCAAATTGTCCATAGGTATGAATGTGAGTGTGAATGGTTGTTTGTCTATATGTGCCCTGTGATTGGCTGGCGACCCGTCCAGGGTGTACCCCGCCTCTCGCCCGAAGACAGCTGGGATAGGCTCCAGCATGCCCGCGACCCTCGTGAGGAAAAGCGGTAGAAAATGAATGAGTGAATGAATGAATATATACAGCTAGGAGACTGGTGTTCGATTCCCTGCTCTGGCATCTCTGTGGAGTTTGCATGTTCTCCCTGCGTATGCGTGGGTTTTCTCCGAGTACTCCATAGGTATGAATGTGAGTGTGAATGGTTGTCTATATGTGCCCTGTGATTGGCTGGCGGCCAGTCCAGGGTGTACCCCGCCTCTCGCCTGAAGACCGCTGGGACAGGCTCCAGCATGCCCGCGAGTTGTGAGGATAAACGGTATAGAAAATGAATATAATCATATACTATTAATCTTTCTGTTAATTACAGTTAAAATAGGCATCTGTCAGGCAATCAGTCGATTAATCATGATTAATCGTGATTAATCATGATTAATTTTAAATGAATTAATCTGATTTAGACCTTTCATCATTTGACAGCCCTAGTAAAAAAATAGTCAGGCGTGTCCTCACTTACCACCGCAGCAGAAGGTTGGATACACTCCACCGTGTGTGCACCCAGCGGGCCCAGGGCTTTATTGTGGAGCATGAGGGCATCTTCATCCTCTGGAGGCTTCCAGATGTACTGCTCTCCATTGCCCATAAACATGACTTCCTGTCAGCAGCAGAGCAACACATTACATTTGGGATGGAGCTGCAGGGTCACAGTGAGTTACACTTCACGCATGTCCGTGTATTCTTCAGTACTGTATTCCACGCATCAAAGACTTGAAATATACAGTAGAAAGCGCATATTCAAATCACACCCGAAGGCCTCATGAGGACATAAAATGAAGCGTAGAAGTGGATTTTCAATGAGTAGACCTCCTCTTGTAACGTGAGGAACCCTGTGCTTGGGAGTCTGGATGACTCACTTTCAGCAGCTTGCATCATCATACGGAGGAAAGGCGCGCTGAGCAGCCAGGCCAGCAGACTGTACACATGTAATCCTGTCAACCGCGCGTGTGACCTAACTCGGGTTCCTGTGCATAGTTTGACCTCAGTGACTTCACACAAGGCAGTAAATGGTCTCCCGCTGTGACTTGGAGGGGGGAGGCTCATCCTCGTGTTCTCATTCAAAGCATACACTGTACATACACTTGCGCTGCTGTCATGCGCATACGCAGGAAGTGACACCACAGACAGCAGGAATACTTCCTGGACACTAATCACTCGCTGAAAATTGATGTTTATGCCACTCAGGGAGTTTACATGCACAGTTTTTAGTTATACAGTTATAGTCAAGACATTCAATAAGTTGTTGCATTGTCCATTTTCTACTGCTTATCTTCACAAGGGTCGCGGGCATGCTGGAGCCTATCCCAGCTGTCTTCGGGCGAGAGACATGGTACACCCTGGACTGGTCGCCAGCCAATCACAGTAGTTATTCACTCATTCATTTTCTACCGCTTATCCTCACAAGGGTCGCGGGCATGCTGGAGCCTATCCCAGCTGTCTTCGGGCGAGAGGCGCGATACACCCTGGACTGGTCGCCAGCCAATCACAGTAGTTATTCATTCATTCATTCATTTTCTACCGCTTATCCTCACGAGGGTCGCGGCCATGCTGGAGCCTATCCCAGCTGTCTTCAGGCGAGAGACGGGGTACACCCTGGGCTGGTCACCAGCCAATCACAGTAGTTATTCATTCATTCATTCATTCATTTTCTACCGCTTATCCTCACGAATGTCGCGGGCATGCTGGAGCCTATCCCAGCTGTCTTCGGGCGAGAGGCGGGGTACACCCTGGACTGGTCGCCAGCCAATCACAGTAATTTGATTTGATTTATTAAACAGGAAGAATTCAAAGAAACAGTTGTGTTACGGGGCTGCACGGCTGTCGAGTGGTTAGCGCACAGACCTCACAGCTAGGAGACAAGGGTTCAATTCCACCCTCAGCCATCTCTGTGTGGAGTTTGCATGTTCTCCCCGTGCATGCGTGGGTTTTCTCCGGGGACTCCGGTTTCCTCCCACATTCCAAAAACATGCTAGGTTAATTAGCGACTCCAAAAATTTCCATAGGTATGAATGTGAGTGTGAATGGTTGTTTGTCTATATGTGCCCTGTGATTGGCTGGCCACCCTCGTGAGGAAAAAGCGGTAGAAAATGAATGAATGAATATGATAATTTACCATATGTTTGTAAATGTACATATACAACGAGGTGCAGAAAAATGTACTACAAGAACATATTTAAGAAGAACTCAGGTGACTCATAGTGTCGGCTCAGTGCTAAATAACATCAGAAGATTCTACCAACCTTAGGGAAAGAGGGAACATTAAAGGCCTCCATGTTTCTACGGGGCAGCTTTGTGCTGTGAGGATGTGGCGGTGGGGGGGCGGGATGAGAAGGCGGCGGGTGTCGCGGCGGCGGCACCGGTGGGTCCCCCGTGTCCGTCCCACTGTCCCTCTTCTGGGGCACTTTGTCGGCCTTTCTCAGCTTCCTGACACAGGCATACTCCACCGTCTCCGGAGCGTGAGGTGGTGACATGACCTGGGCTTCTGGTTCGGGCAGCCCTCCTTCCACATCCCCGTCCGGGTCAGGCGGCGCCGGGGTATTGGCGGGGACAGCCGGAGGGGCCGGAGTGTCCGTCTGCCCGGCCCTGCCTACCATGGCATAGAGCGCGTCGTCAGTTCGTGTGGTGGAGGAGCTTCGGCCCACTTCAGAGTAAGTGTGCTCTCCGTCCTCTCCAGTCCCAGAGGGAATCTGGGGAAGCTGCCTGCCTTGAGAGCGAAGGATCAGAGTTAGCCAGGTCCGTACTGGTTCTGGACACCTCTGCCGGGCTCGTGTTGGTACAACAAGTCACCGTAAAGCAGAGGTCACGTCCTCTCCTTGTAACGTTACAGCAAATTCCTACTAATGGAGTTTGTCTGTTTCATGATTGGACTTCTTTTATATTTGGTTTCTTCTAAACGATACAACCCCAAATTCCCTTTGGATGGCATCCAAAGCTTCCTCCATCATTGTGCTGAAGTTCCTGCGAGAAGAACATCAGTGCTTTTCTATGTGAAAGACACACTTACTTTTGCCATTGCAGTTCATCTTGTTCATCTCTGTGTCTGATTTACTGATGGACCGCAGCTTGGACTGCCTGAGTACACCCTGATGACACACACACACACACACACACACGCACACACGCACACACACACACAGAGGGCCATTTGACGACTAATTAAGACGAAGATGTGAATGAATTTCCTTCCTGTCGAAATGATTTGATGCCTACCATGTCCATGAGACGGTGCTTTCCGCCCTCGCCAGGTACATTATGTGTCTTTCCCTTCCTGGATAGTGAACACAACACATGGTCACTCATGGTCAAATACTGTAGAACAAGGGTCTTAAACTTGCGGCCCGTGGGCCAAATGCGGTACGCGGGATGCAAGTTTGAGGCCCCCTGCTTTGATATGAAAGTTTAATGTAAATGGTAATGGTTTGGTAATGGTAATGGTTTTATTTTCATTTGAACATGCATCAGATTACAATTGAATGCATCACATAATCAGTTCACAGTTCCACATGTCCAAAAGGAGTAGGAAGAAGCAAAGCTTATTAAATCCTACCCCTCCATCTGGTACTTTTACAATCAGTAACTGTTACATTTGTTCACTTCCTGCTTTCCATAATACAGTTTAAGGTTTTTTTTTTGTTTTTTTTTTAATAATGTACCTCGTACCGAAGTACAAGGTGATATGAGCATCCAATGACATAATGTGTACCATAGTGCGTGTCAATATAGTGATATATATAGCACATCATGACTGGTTCAAGACTCTTCATCCTTGTATTTAGCAAACATCAACTGCTTGTATTGTTTCTTGAATTGGCTCATCGTTGTGCATTGTTTGATTTCCTTACTCAATTCATTCCATAGTTTGATTCCACATACTGAAATGCTATGGCTAGCATAACGTAGTCCTAGCATATAAGTGTTTCAATAATGTTTGATATAGATGCTGTATGGCAGGGGTCTCAAACACGCGGCCCGCGGGGCCACTAGTTTGAGGCCCCCGCCTTGATATGAAAGTTTAATGTTAGTGCGGCCCGCGCAAGTTTGATATGGATGCTGTATGGTATCATGTAGCCAGAAAAAATTATTACGTTTGATTAATGTTCATGTTAAAGGTTAAATAACTGTTAATAGTTATCCTCCCTATCCGTGTGGAAGTGGTAAGTTTTTGGCTTTTTAAGTTTGAGGGAAATAACTTGAAGGCTACCATTTAGGTCGCTAGCTCTCTAGTTTGCGAGTTAGCATGTGTCTCAAGACCCTGCAGTTGCGCAATATGTTGTAAATAAAAAGAGTATAAATGTGACTATAGTCGTGTTTTGTCATGTCTACAGGGCTCTAATAATGCTTTGTTCATTTTAATCTGAAAAAAGTAATTAGTCTACCCACCAACTATATGTGCTTTCTTAAGTTTTTATTATTTGCCGTTTTATTATTATTATTATATTTATTTATTACTGATTGATTGATTTTCTTTATTCTTGATTTGTTTATTTATTTTTCATCTCATTTTGTGTAGAAAAATAAAAAGTAAGATATTTGAGAACAGTGGATTGTTTTATCAGAGCTTTTCTTGGAGAAAATTGGAACCAAAGTGAAGTTTAAAAAAAAATGTTTTTAATATTAATATTTTTAATTATTAATAATAATTAATTTTTAATTTTAATATTAATAATATTAATAATAATTAATAATATTAATAATAATTAATTAATAATTTTGGGAAAACCTGATGTGGCCCAGTCTCACCCGGACCCGAGCTCCAGTGGCCCCCAAGTAAATTGAGTAAATTGAGACCCCTGCGGTAGAGCATGGTGGTTAAGGAAGCATGGTCCAAGTCTTTGGATATGTGAACATAAATATAATATAATAATAATATATAGTATAAATACTGCAGTACACTGAGTGAAAATGTATCTTCTATGAAAGTATACATTCCTATGCTGCTTAGGTACTATGCTTCAGGTACTTGATATTGGATGATATTGGACCCCAGATGGGGACAGTTGCCATACATGGACATGAAGTTTTGATGTGCAAAACTCAACTAAATCTTGTCAAGAACGAATACTTAGCGTAGTAGTACTAGTGTAGGTGTGTCATTTGCAATCTCACCTTTGACAGCCCACGCAGAGCACCACGATGAGGATAGTGACAACAAAGGCTGAGGCAGCAGCGATAGCACCCAGCAGCAGGACCTTGCCGTAGGGAGGAGCCGTGAAGTTTAGCCCGTCCTGCATGGAGGCCATGTGGGAGCGCTGGCGCTCACGTTCTCTCACACACACACACACTCACACTCTCTCACCCTCACGTTCATGCACGCGGGGCAAGTGCCACGCTCTCACTGGGATCTGCGGTGAGAAGGAACAGTACAACTCCTTAAGCAAAACAGGAAGTAGCAAAAAAAAAAAAAAGCCACAAGTCGTGTAGAATACTTTCAGTGTTACAAGGGAGAAAATGTGAGGATTTCTGTCCGGCACTGAGGAACTGAAGTGAACAGACATTACGCCGCCGGCATTTGCTTCACTTCTACCTTGTTTGAGGGATTACCGAGCTTTCTGTTTCACACTTATTTAGACATCAGCTGCAGAACTACAACAGACAGACATCTCGGGACGCAGCTTCCATGTGTTTAGTTTTTATTGTGCTAAACCCGGAGTATTTTTTTTAAGAAGTACTACAAATTTACATTCATTCATTCATTTTCTACCGCTTATCCTCACAAGGGTCGCAGGGGGTGCTGGAGCCTATCCCAGCTGTCTTCGGGCGAGAGGCAGGGTACACCCTGGACTGGTCGCCAGCCAATCACAGGGCACATATAGGCAAACAACCATTCACACTCACATTCATACCTATGGACAATTTGGAGTGGCCAATTAACCTAGCATGTTTTTGGAATGTGGGAGGAAACCGGAGTACCGGGAGCAGACTAAAAAAAAAAAAAAAAAGTCTAGAATTTGCGTGCTTGCATTGGTCCCACATCCCAAAAACATGCACTCTAAATCATCCATAGGAGTGAATGTAAACGGTGTTTATGTTTATGGTGTTTTATGGTCTAAATGTATCACTCTAAAAAGTAATTCAGAGTATCTGTTGACACCACTTGATTTAATACATAAATGCAATGTAAAAAAAATGTAATTAATTGATTTAGATCAACTTTCTAAGTTGCTAACTTTATTTTTTGAGTTATGTTCAAATAATAATGTCGGCTATTACATGAACTTAATTTAGCATGTCATATACACTCAAATTTTATTGTTGGTAAGCTTAAAACAAAATTCAAGTTGCCATGACTTAATAAAATTAGCTCGGCAACAAACTTTTCTCTTAACCTTTCCATTTTAAGTTCCATCTCCTATACATATATATATCAAAAAAATATGTTAAGTTAAAATATGTTAAAATAAGTTAAAAAATAAGTTAAAATATGTTAACTATATATATATGTATATATATATAGTTAACATATTTTAACTTATTTTTTAACTTATTTTATATATATATATATATAAGTTAAATAAGTTAAATAAATAAGTTAAAAAATAAGTTAAAATATGTTAACTATATATATATAGTTAGCTGAATATATATATAGTTAACATATTTTAACTTATTTTTTAACTTATTAAAATTAGTTAAAAAATAAGTTAAAATATGTTAACTATATATATATAGTTAGCTGAATATATATATAGTTAACATATTTTAACTTATTTTTTAACTTATTTATTTAACTTATTTAACTTATATATATATATATATATATATATATATATATATATATATATATATATATATATATATATATATAGTTACTGCTACTTAAAAAGCTGTGTGCATTGTTATTATAATTAAGTAGACAACAAACTAAACTACTTTGAATAAAATGATTAAGTCAGTTGACTTAACATATTTTTTCGAGTTACGAATTTAAAAACTTGTCCCTATGACAACAATTATTCAGTAAACATTACTTAAAATGAGCTTTGAGTGAATAGGAAAAGCTAATTCGTGAAATACAATATTGTTTGTTGGTTCAAAGCAATTTCAAATTAAGTTGTCGTAACTAAGAAAGACGAATGGAAACTGTTGCGTTGATTTTTTTTTTTTGTTGAGGCTAAACATTGATTTTTTGAGTGTACCCTATGTTTGATGTCAGCTGAGATAAGGCTATAGTTTGCCCGTAAAAAAAAATGTGTGGCATCTTTTGCAATGCAATTATACATCTCTTTGTTCCGTATTTCATATTTGGAACAATCTCTATGTCAAAGATTGCATTTGCATATGTTTTTACAATGTTTTGTTAAAACCTATGCAGGGATTCAGACACCTCAAAATAACACTGTTGGTCCCGGTTACTAAATCCAGTATGGTAAATGTCTTCATGCTGTCCTCTCCCTCTATACTGAAGTAATTAGATTTGATGCTGGTGGCTGTTGGACACCGTTTAGGGCAGTCTCTCTTGGGTATTCTTATTTTTGGGAAGCCTGCTGTTGGGCAGCTTGCACATCATCTGCTGTGGGAAGGTGTGTGGACGACAACAGGAACAACATGAACAGGAAATTGAGTCTTTAATGGAGGCCTGAGCCGAGGGAAAACAGGTTTTGAATGCATGGTGCAACTCTGAATTTGTGAATATGTGTGAATATTTGTGAATATTTGTGAATATTTGTGAATATTTGTGAATATTCGTGAATATTCGTGAATATTCATTCATTCATTGGGTTGCGGGGGTCACTGGAGCCTATCCCAGCTGTCTTCAGTCGAGAGGCAGGGTGCACCCTGGACTGGTGGCCAGCCAATCACAGGGCACATATAGACAAACAACCATTCACACTCACATTCATACCTATGGACAATATGGAGTCGCTAATTAACCTAGCATGTTTTTGGAATGTGGGAGGAAACCGGAGTACCGGGAGAAAACCCACGCATGCACGGGGAGAACATGCAAACTCCACACAGAGATGGGTGGAATTTAACTCGGGTCTCCTAGCTGTGAGGCCTGCGCGCTAACCACTCTTCACCGTGCAACCGATTTCATATAATTTTATATTAATTTCCACTTTCCACAATTTCATTCATTCATTTTCTACCGCTTTTTCCTCACGAGGCTCGCGGGGGGTGCTGGAGCCTATCCCAACTGTCTTCGAGCGAGAGGCGGGGTACACCCTGGACTGGTGGCCAGCCAATCACAGGGCACATATAGACAAACAACCATTCACACTCACATTCATACCTATGGACAATTTGGAGTCGCTAATTAACCTAGCATGTTTTTGGAATGTGGGAGGAAACCGGAGTACCCGGAGAAAACCCACGCATGCACAGGGAGAACATGCAAACTGCGGCCTGCGTGCTAACCACTTACCCACCGTGCAGCCCAAATGAGTGAATATGTAACCTTAAAAGTATGTTTATTGTTGGAGGGAATGTTCCACTTTTCAGACACTGTCTGCTTGTCAAGATAGCAGAATGTGGTTTACTACAACTTGGACTACAACAACACGACGGAAGCTGCGTCACATTAATAGCCTCGTTTTTTTTAACTGCAGGAAATTAGCGACGCAGCTGCAGGAAGAACACGAACTTCCGCTACTGTAAATGTAATTCACACCAACCTGTCACGTTCAAATCTTCTGTTAAAACCAGAACCAATGAGGAGCTTTGTCTGCTTCTGAGACGTGCAGTTTTAGCATATGTTGGGGGTAATTTGCATTTCTATAATTAGCTCCAGCCGTGGACCCAAATACAAAGCATGAAATCCAATTTGTACCCGTTTTTTTTTTTTTTTTGCACGCAGGCAACACTTTGCCTTTTAGTCATGGCAAAACAGACACATTGTCCAATTAAGCAGCAATGATTGTTATTAATGGCATTCACCAGGGGCGTCCGAAGAGGGGGGCATTTGCGACAGGTTTATTTCACGGTGAAAATAAATGAAAAAACAAAACAACACAAAAAACAACAGCAAACATTGGCGCAAAAGCTAAAAACAGCTAATGACTACCGATAAGTTACATACATTTTTTTTTACTTTGGGGGATTCAGATTCAACAGTAGCTCAAATTATTACTATGATGATGATGACCATTATTATTATTATGGGCTTGCTCAGTAATGCAAGCCCATATTGTTATTCCTTGTGATGTTTAGCTATTATTATATCTGAATCTTCCCATTTTTGTGCGCGTAATGCGGCAAAAACCGCAAGAAGGACCCCCACACATGTTACACCGCCGGAATCCTGACACTCAGGACTAGAGCGGTATTTATTTTTTGGAACATTTTGTGTAACCATGGCGACGCTATTCACCAAAACGTTCAAAAATGGGCCACTAGATTAGGTACACCTGTTCTATTTTTAGAACAGCCACATTCCAGGGAAAATGAGAATTTACAGACTTTTCACAGCCTTGTAGCTCAGCCATACGGCCACGTAGAAACGTGATTAGCGGCTCATTTTTGAGATAAACTTCTCAACTCTCCCTGTGACTAAATGCTAATTGCTAGCATGTTAGCATTTAAGCTAATTTACTCATGTCTAAAGGCAAATACACACATGGCATGATGTAGGAAGGTTATAGGACAACCTTGGCACTTTCTAAACTTGAGGCCCTCTTGCTAGGTGCTAGCATGATGACTGTTAGCATGTTAGCATTTTAGCTAATTTACTAATTTCTAAAGGCAAAAAGACACATGGCATGATGTGGGGACACTATGGGACAGCATCAACATCTTTTCGGTACTTGAGGCTGTCTTGCTAGGTGCTAGCACGGTAGCCGAGGTTCAGAGCACAGGTGGCAAGCCCATCAAAATTTCTGCGGGAATTTTCTAGTTAATATTATTGTTCCACTTGTTGGCGATCGTCTGGTACTAGTGACACCTCGTGTCCAGAGTCGACTACAGTTCATAAACATCTTGTGAGGGAAAAATTTTGGGAAAAATTTTGCTTATAATTCACAATTTCCTTCCCTTTTCTGTGCATTTTAACACAAGAAAATGAGTTAATATAAGCTAGCTAAAATGTACGTCATTGGGACACATAGCTACTTAAAAAAAAAAAAACGTAAAAAAAGTGATGTTTGAACTGTGATGGAGTGAGGGATGACTGTAGGTCGAGGGTGTGTGCGAATTTTTTGAGGTTTCCGAACTTTTTTTGGAAAAATAGGCTGAAAAATATGTGATATATTTCAACACAAAGTGTTGTGTTATTAGTTGCAGCACTTTTTCTCTTCACAGTCTGCCATTTCTTTTTGTTTTCTTGTATTTTCTTTCTACATTGTGCCAGGGGCCAGTGAAAAATAATGACCCCGGCCCCCAAAGCGAGGGGCTCAATTTGGACACCCCTGATATGACACTCCTTTATCAATTATTTCTTTTCACCAAGACAACTTTTGGCTTCCACCCGTCAAGCTTTTCCTAGCCTTTTGGCAATATTTCCCTCCCCCGTCTTTCAGTGCCAATGTTTGGGATTTTGGTTTTCCAGGTTGGATCCACATTCCCACATCGCCTTCTTAAGTTATGCGGACGATACAGTGGACACCAGACTGTTCCTTGCCATTGCCTCCATGTTTTTATTTTGTTGTTTTGCTTACTGCGCCCCCTTGTTGTGGCCTTACTACAATATGTAGTTATTATTATTTTTTACAGTTTTCCTTTTAGTACTTTTAGTAGTAGTGTGGCGTCCCCCTCCTTTTGTTTGTGCCAAAGATAAAGATAAGGCGATGATGTGATGATATATGATCATATAAGCTGACGTTACTTGGTGGCTATAAGCTAACTGCTGGTCATTTTTGTTTTTTGAATGACAGTTTTAATAGCGGATTTAATGTGGAAATGTAGATTTAAGTCAAATGCAATTTAAGGGGTGCTCAAACTTGTGAAATAAGCACCTATCACCTCTCAATAAGCACATGCCCGACATACATTTCGTATTTAAATGGAAAACGTCTTCTGCGGGCGGCACGGCGGTATAGTGGTTGGCGCGCAGACCTCACAGCTAGGAGACCAGGGTTCAATTCCACCCTCGGCCATCTCTGTGTGGAGTCCGGTTTCCTCCCACATTCCAAAAACATGCTAGGTTAATTGGCGACTCCAAATTGTCCATAGGTATGAATGTGAGTGTGAATGGTTGTTTGTCTATATGTGCCCTGTGATTGGCCGGCAACCAGCCCAGCCCGAAGACAGCTGGGATAGGCTCCAGCACCCCCCGCGACCCTCGTGAGGAAAAGCGGTAGAAAATGAATGAATGAATGAACTTCTTCTGCTTGATTCTTTTCCACTACCATGTCTTATAGAAAGTCTTACCAAAAGAGAAATGATATATTTTCTTCCATTTTCACTTTCTATGTGAAGTAACGAGGGAGAAGCTAATGAGCGAGAAGAAAGGGGAAGACGTAGGTGGGGAGGGAAAACAAGAGCAGCAGGTAGGAGGAGCGTAGGAGTCAGGTGTTTTGAAGACTCTCAAAGTAGCTGATGAGAAGATTGCCGCCACATTTCCCGAGGAGGTTTCCTCATGGTCTTCCTCTGCCTGGGCATGACCACGCTCCCCCCCCCCCCCCCCCCACCCATCCATTCCCTGTCTCTCCCCTCTCCCTCCTGCCTCCGCCAGAGTGACGCCTCAGCACTGCAGTGTAATCTCTGGCCCGGGGAGCCAACCAATCGGACGTAGCACTTGGAGCGAGGAAAGAACCCACCTTAGACTGATGCGTTGGGGCTAAACAATGGTCGCCAGGCAGAGAGCTAGGTACGGCAGACATGTTTAATATTACAAATATACACATTTAGAGTCATGCAGCACACGAGGGACTGCGATGTGTTCAGGTGCATCAGCCACAGACACCTGTTGACTTGCATCTAATCTCATTAATTAAAGTTTTTAATGCATTCCCTGTCACGGCTTCATTTTATTCAATTTTTCCGCTCTGAATTCAACCGAAAAACCAGCATGTTTTCTGCATGCATGCAGCATCTGACAAGGCCATAAAGTCAACAGGGAATTAGGGTGTAATCCTTACAAAAATAGAACCGGGAAGCATTTATCCAGGTACGCCTTCCACGCCAGAAGGGTTTTTATTTTCCAGGAACATGTCCTGCATTTATATGTCTCCATTATTAATAACGCTGGAGCTGCTTCAGTCAGTCAGTCAGTCAGTCAGTCAGTCAGGCAGGCCGAGCGAGGTCGCCAATCAGCTCAGGTTTTGATAAACCACCTGGAAGTTCATGTGGTAGAGCAAAAAAAAAAAAAACTCACTCTCTGTGTGACACAAATAAGTGTGTGTGTGTTGGGGGAGAAAGAGATGTTGGGAGAGAGAGAGAGAGGGGGGGGGGCTGCTATTGTGTGAGAATGTGAATTAGGTCAAATGTTTGCTTGCAACAACGATTAACCGTGCGCCCCGTGAGGAGGAAGCTCAAAGTGGAAGAGGCTCGGCTTTTATGTGTCCCATACTGCCTCACATTATTTAACTCATTTATTATTATTATTATTTTTTTTTAAGTAATATAATGTACAGTAAACCTCGGATATATCGGATTCAATTGTTCCCATATAAGTTTTGTCCCGATATAAGCGAAATCCGTTATATGCGTATAACGGAAAATGTCCATTTTACGCATATATCGGATTTATATCCGGTATATGCGTAAATCGGATTTTATCCGTTATAAAAAGGCACTTCCTTGACTATGTTTCCAATGTACCTGGACGCGCAGGCAACGCTGCAAACGCTGCAAATGACGTCGTATAGCGGCCCTGTCACGATTCGGCGAATCGGAGCACCACGATGCGGCCATCCGATATATGCGAGGGAAATTTAATGGAAATGCATTGGAACGGGACTGGAGATTTTGTCCGAAATAGGCGAAATCCGTTATAAAAAATCCGATATATGCAATGAATTTTTATTGGAAATGCATTACAGAAAAATCGGTTCTTTTTTATCTGTCCGTTGTGAGCGAATTTCCGATATATCCGAGTCCGATATATCCGAGGTTTACTGTATAATGTAATTCCGTCCTTTTTTTTCGCAACTCATTCATACCGGAAAATGTCAGTTTTACGCATATATCGGATTTATATCCGGTATATGCGTAAATCGGATTTTATCCGTTATAAAAAGGCACTTCCTTGACTATGTTTCCAATGTACCTGGACGCACAGGCAACGCTGCAAACGCTGCAAATGACGTCGTATAGCGGCCTGTCACGATTCGGCGAATCGGAGCGCCACGATGCGGCCATCCGATGTATGCGAGGGAAATTTAATGGAAATGCATTGGAACGGGACTGGAGATTTTGTCCGAAATAGGCGAAATCCGTTATAAAAAAATCCGATATATGCAATGAATTTTTATTGGAAATGCATTACAGAAAAATCTGTTCTTTTTTATCTGTCCGTTGTGAGCGAATTTCCGATATATCCGAGTCCGATATATCCGAGGTTTACTGTATAATGTAATTCCGTCCTTTTTTTAGCAACTCATTCAACAGGATGCTGAGACACGCTGTTGAATACAAGATGCTGGATGTTAGCCGTATAGCATCTTCTGGCTCCGTTACTCTCTTTAAAGAAGAAATGGCCCTCTTTTTGGGGGGGTATGTGTGGACTGTGGATGTGGTCGCACCAACAACAGGCGTCCATCATTGGCTGCTGGCTCAAACTGCAGCAAAGCGGTGACAACAGGTTACGGAGCAGCAATACTGCTTCATGTGTTTCATAGAAAATCAGACCATATGATTGATGCTCCTCCTGACATGTGACACTGCTTTGTTTGAAGATCAAAGTGTGCTTGGATATTCCTAAAGGATGTCCCTGAGGTCAGCAGGCAACCCAAAGCCACCCCCCCCCACCCCCTCGTCCCCTATTTATGAGTGAAGGCAATGGTGGGGGCTGCAAACGTCCACAGAAACCTTAATTATCTTTATGCTTCACTTTAGCACACTGCTTTGGAGAAGGAGACAGAAAGGGGGGGGGGGGGGGGTGTCACGCATGAAAAGGTGTGATTGGCTGCTGCTTTTTCTGGGCATTTTTTTTTATTTTTTAATTAAAAAAAATTGTGTTTGAAATGACAATAAAAAAAAATACAATGCAGTAAGGGTGCACATGATGCACGTGTCCGCGCCTTAAACGCACCACGCACCAGAGAGTGCGGATGTGGAGCCAGCACAAAGAAAACACGCAACGTGGAACATGCTTGCATTAATAGTAAAATCCTTTGTATGTATCACATGCGTGCAAGCTATAGGCACATGATGTATGTACCCCCCCCCCCCTTTCCAACACACACACACACACACACACACCCTCCGGCATGTCATAGAGCTCCAAGGCACGGATCATTGCGCTAAAGCATGTCTACTCACTCAGCTCAGAGGTTCGGAGAGGCGCAGCATCTGCCCGTCCTTTGGGTTCAGGTTCTGCTTCGGCTCGGACCAGCAGCCGCCACCCAGAGGGCATAATCAATCACATGCGACGCTCTTCCTTGGGCTTCACACAACAGGAATGCAGCATATTGCATCTTTTTTTTTGGCGCTGCCAGATGACCCCGAACCATGCGCCTCTTGCTTCCCAGCCGGGGAGTGCGGAGGGACGGGGGGGGGGAGGCGGTGGGCTTGGATGAGCCGAATTTGCCGTTCTGACGTTGCTAGCCGGTCATACAGAAATCTCCGAGAGCGAGGTTCTCCTCCGGTGTCCCTCAAGCCCCCTCCATCTCCACTGGCATCCTCTCCTCTCAGCTATACTTCCATGTGACACAGGCGCAGCTTGGAGACCCCTTCAATTATAATTGGGACTTTTGATTATGGCACCATCCACCGGTAGATTTGGGAATTACACCTTTAATGTATAGTTCCTGTTTTGCGCGGTACACAATTGTCAAGCAAACGCCACTGTAATATTTGCTAGAGACTAGATTTGATATTATATATGCATGTAGCTAATAAGCTTAATATAAAATATATTTCCGTAGCTTTGTTCTATTTAGTATTTCATCAATAATTCTTAAAGGCTTCATTCAGATCGACTATTCCTGCTAAGTAGTATAACAACTTCTGCCACCTGCTGGTGTCTCTGAGAATAGCAGAGAGAAGACAACCCACCTATCAGAGGGAAGGAGTCAGTGTTGCTGTATGAGGGGCGATCAGTGCCACAACAGGAGAGCATAGATGGAGGCCTATAAAGTACATAAACTGGCAACTAAAGAGATTCTCCTGGCATCTTTTCAGTAAATATACAATGAGTTCTCCCCGTGCTTGAATAGGTTTACTCCAGTTTTCTTCCACGGTCCAATAACATCCACGTTAAGTTCATTGAAGGCTCTAAATCGACTACATTGTAGTATAGTGTGAATGGTTGTCAATATATGTCCTGTAATTGAATGGTTACCAGTACAGGGTGTACCCGGCCTCGCGCTCAAAACCAGCTGGGATAGTCGTCAGCCCCCATGTGACCTTGAATAGGATAAGAACTAGAAAACCGTGACTGAATACAATTATGTTTTTATTCAGGAAAGTACATTTATGAGTAGTAAAAAAAACATCTTCTTTACATTTTTGGGAAGTTGAATGTATCAATAACAGGGCCAATACCATGTGATCAAAATGTTTAGAATCTTATACATATTTGGATTGTTTGAGAAGTAATGTGATAAGAAGTTAATTATCTAAAGTGGAATGCTTATGTCATCAATTTTTTAAATGTTGTACAACCATGATTGCCAACAAAAATCATATACGTATACTTCTGGAACACAAGGGCAGTTCAGGCGCTGCCCCATGACAAGTTAGCACACTAAAAAAGTGGAAATTAATATAAAATTATATGAAATCGACTGCACGGTGAAGAGTGGTTAGCGCACAGGCCTCACAGCTAGGAGACCCGAGTTCAATTCCACCCATCTCTGTGTGGAGTTTGCATGTTCTCCCCGTGCAAGTTTCCAGTTTCCTCCCACATTCCAAAAACATGCTAGGTTAATTGGCGACTCCAAATTGTCCATAGGTATGAATGTGAGTGTGAATGGTTGTTTGTCTATATGTGCCCTGTGATTGGCTGGCCACCAGTCCAGGGTGTACCCCGCCTCTAGCCGGATGACAGTTGGGATAGGCTCCAGCACCCTCTGCGACCCTAATGAGGATAAGCGGTATAAAAAAATGAATGTATGGATGATTAAATCACTAATGGGGTAGGCAAACCATATCCAGCCCGTTAAGCCTTTTAATCCATCCCGATGGATGTTTCCAAATATATATTTTTTTCAAACCTTTATCATTGAAGCTGTAGCCGGAAATAGGATGTGCGATGCTATTTTCAAATTACCGTAAATCTGAGGCTATTTTTTTTACTGAGTTACAAAATAACACATTAATTTAACATGTTAATTTTTCTAAGAATGTAGAACTGAACACAATGTACAACTTGGACGTGAACTTGTTCAGATTATGTGTGAATCGGCGCCACTGTTTAGGTCCGGTTATTGTCACTACACGCATTTTATCAGAAGTACTCGACTCGCTTTACACTGCATTACCCACAAAGCATTGCACACTAGCATAACAATTCTTAAAAGGGACCTATTATGCTCATTTTTTCGGCGCTTTGTATTAAGTTGTGGTATCCTATAGAGCAGCTACACACAATAACTCGCACATTTGACTTCCACTGCATAAAAAGACCTGTTCCCGTCACAGGACAATGTCTTATATTTCTGAGATATTTGCGCTATAAATATCCTATTTCAATGAATATCGTCATACATCACCGTATACATCTTTGCCCAAAACAATTTTAGCAGTGATTAACAAGTCAAGAAATTTTTTTTTTCTGGTTTTGAGACTTTTTTGTAATTTTTCGAGTAATGGTTTTAATGGTTTTGATCAGCTGATAAACAGCCTATATCGATGAAATTGTTGTTTTTATTAAATTACTTTTTCAAAACTCTTTTGTTGACACTTCCTTTTCTTGCTTTTGAATATTAAAACCTCATTAAGATCCAAATATGCAAAAGGTAAATTGTAGCTATTTTGATCAGGTCTGTAAATATTGTTCAAAACAACAAAACACTCGACTCCAAGTCAATCAAACCTCAGTGAAATCAAACATGGAGGACACAAACACTACTGAGCCTCATTTTGACTTATTTTAAAAACATTACAAGCCAACACACAGGAAACCTCAACCTCCTTCAGCCCCGTTTTTTTTTTTTTTACGCCTCTATGTGGCACTAACCACCCCCCATATCACCCTCCCCCTACTTCCCAGACGGAGTGTTATTGCAATGAGGTGAGGTTTGTGTGTGTGTGTATGTGTGTGTGTGTGTGTGTGCACTGCTGCATCTTTCACCCCTCGCTGGATTGCTTCTCCTGTTTGAGCATATTTAAAGAGGAATCTTGGCTGTTGTTTTTGGCATCATTTGAGAGAGGAATCATCATGGGCTGCTGCTCGGCACGATGCATGCTGGTCCTCCTGTGCTGTCTGCAGCTGGTAAGATGATCAGACACACACACATACATACACACATACACACACATCTGTTTACACAACACCATCAGGTTTATTTGGAATCAAAGTAGTTTTAATGTATTGCATTTTATTAGTATACTGTATAACCTACTTATTGTTTTTAATATATTACTATAGGACACGCTGCACTTTGAAATGTTGACATGTTGACAGAATTTTCCAAGCTAAATATATAAATATTGAACTTTTAGTTTGTGGAACCGGAAAAAAAAAATCAGTGTTTACAAAATAATATCAAATTAATCATAGAATTGTGGCTCTAGCAAAGCTACACAAAGAAATATTATGTGCAAAAAAAGTGACCGCCCACCTGTGCATCCGCCACAATGAAGAGCTCTGCGTCTCCTTCTGTGTTTCCCACCCTGCCCCCCCCCCTCCTCCGTTCATGGCAGACTGGGCCACTTCCCCCCCAAAGAACCAGTGCTTTGTCCCTGATGGCTGTATTGAGACGGTCTTGTTTTATTCCTACAGATGACTGCACTGGAGAGACAGGTCTTTGACTTCCTTGGCTTCCAGTGGGCTCCCATCATGATAAACTTCATTCACATCATCGTGGTCATCCTGGGCCTCTTTGGTGCCATGCAGTACAGACCACGTTATCTTATTCTGGTTTGATTTTATGCTTTTTTTATGCTTGTAATAGTTTAGGTTGAAATATTTAAAATTGTAGTTGTATCCATCCGTCTGTTTTCTGTGCCGCTTAACCTCACCAGGGTTATGCTGGAGTCGATTCCAGCTGAGTTCCGTCAGAAGTTAAACATTGTTTGTGCAGAATAAAAGGATGGTATTCGCTGTCTAGTATACATGTAAACTACCGGTTAAACATTTGGACACGCTTACACACAGCATGAGGAAGTATGTTCAAACTTATGACTGGTCCATCACAAATATATACATGGCAATCATTGTGTATTTATGATAGGATATTCATTCATTCATTCATTCATTTGCTTATCCTCACAAGGGTCGCAGGGGTGCTGGAGCCTATCCCTATCCCTAACCTATGCGTGGGTTTTCTCCGGGTACTCCGGATTCTCCCACATTCCAAAAACATGCTAGGTTAATTGACAACTCCAAATTGTCCATAGGTATGAATGTGAGTGTGAATGGTTGTTTGTCTATATGTGCCCTGTGATTGGCTGGCCACCAGTCCAGGGTGTACCCCGCCTCTCGCCTGTAGACAGCTGGGATAGGCTGTTAGAATGTGATTCTACAAAAGTAACACAACCACTAGTTGATACTTTGTATGTTTTTTGGCCATTTCATAAATTAACATAGTGTAAGAATGTCAATTGTGAGTTTTTTACAGGTAGCTGTGTGTTATTAGAAAATCAATCAATCTGTAATAAATAAATAAATATAATAATAATCATAAAACAACAAATAATAAAAACTTAAGAAACCACATAGTATAGTTAGTGGGTAGATAAATTATTTTTTTCAGATTAAAATGAACAAAGCATTATTAGAGCCCTGTAGACATGACAAAACACGACTATAGTCACATTTATACTCTTTTTATTTACAACATATTGCGCAACTGCAGGGTCTTGAGACACATGCTAACTCGCAAACTAGAGAGCTAGCGACCTAAACGGTAGCCTTCAAGTTATTTCCTTTCAACTTAAATAGCCAAAAACTTACCACTTCCACACGGATAGGGAGGATAACTATTAACAGTTATTTAACCTTTAACATGAACATGAATCAAACGTAATAATTTTTTCTGGGTACATGATACCATACAGCATCCATATCAAACATTAAACTTTCATATCAAGGCGGGGGCCTCAAACTAGTGTCCTGCGGGCCACATTTGGCCCGCGGGCCGCGTGTTTGAGACCCCTGGACTAAAGTATCTGCTGTGCAAAATCACCTTTAGTTTGTCTTGTGTTCTTGCCTGCTCAGTACCTTCTGTGGATTCTGTTATGGCTCAGCTGGAATGTCTTTGTTTGCTGCCTCTACTTGGACTTGGGAGGGCTTTCCAAGGTGAGCTCTTAATTAATTAGCTCTTAATTAAAGAGCTACCAGTGCTAAACCTCTCTTTACATGCAAACGCAGCATATATAGCACGATACATACCGTATGTTCTGCTGATTTTGTCCCTGCAGGAGAGTGACGTTCTCTCCCTCGGAGTGTCGTTGCATGGCTCCTGGTGGAAGGAAAACGGCCCAGGCTGTCAAAGTCAACTTCTTCCATCGACTGACTGGCATAACCATGGAAACCCAGAGCTGACTACCGTGCTGAGCTGCTGGCTGGAGTACCAGTATATAGAAGTCCTGCAAGGCATCATCCAGATCTTCATATCAGTGAGGGAGCTATTTGGGTAGTTGTGTGTTCATATCAAGATTATTATTTTAATAACTGTGTTGTTGTCAATCCCCACAGCTTCTAGCATTTGTTTATGCTTGCTATGTGGTCAGTCTTTTCTCCAATGAAGAGAACTCGTGTAAGTATGATGCTGATCATTGTGCACAAAAATATGAATGATGTTCAACTTTCACCCTATTAGCTAAACCAAATCCACCTACATGGACTTTTTATTTTGGGGGGAAACAATATGCATGTTTTTGTGTCTATTCATGCCATTCATTCCATCTCCTTCACCTGTCTCTCTCACAACAACTTCCCTCATGTCCTCCTTCACTACATCCATAAACCTCCTTCTACCAATATATTCACTATCTCTCCTCTGGACATGTCCCAAACATCTCAGTCTGGCCTCAGTCTGACTTTATCTCCAAGGTCTCTAACATGTAACGTCCCTCTGATGTACTCCTTCCTGATCCTATCCATCCTGGTCACTCCCAATGAGAACCTCAGCATCCGTATCTCTGCTACCTCCAGTTCTGCTTCCTGTCTTTTTCCTCAGTGGTACTGTCTCTAGACCAAAACAAGATGGCTGGTCTCACCACAGTTTTTTTTTTTATACATTTTCTTCATTTTAGATGAAACTCTTCTATCACGCCTGACACTTTTCTCCACCAAAATTAATCTGAAATATGAATTGTTGACTCCAAGTACGTACTTTAAATTCTCCACCTTCTGTATCTCTTTTCCCTGTAACCTCATTTTTCGACTATGGTTGTTTGGGCCTAATTGTGTTGCTATTTTTAGTCATCCATACATCCATTTTCTATACCTCTTATCCTCACAAAGGTCGCGGGCATGCTGGAGCCTATCCCAGCTGTTTTCGGGTCGTCATGTAGAGTTAAATTGGTTTGACTTTTGGGTGAATCTGGCAACCTATTGAGAATGGTTGTCAATTTTGTGTTTTGTATAATATTTATTGGCATTTTAACCCAAATGCCAGTGTAGTTTATACTGGAGGAATCGCTTGATAAGGTCCTTGAAGTGGGCCAACCCAAAGTTATTTTCTAAACACATGGGCCAGATTTGGTCCCCGTACCTGAATTTGACACATTTGATTTAAACAATAATAATAATAAAAAAAATAATCACATTTTTCTTTGCATTATGTTTAATGTATTTCTTTGCTCTTTTATTTTAGTTGATACCACTGATGAGTGTCATAGCCCACCCAAACCTCCACACTTCTTCTACTAAACAGCTGTGATATGTAAGTGGCTTTTCCCAATCAATGTACTGACGTAATACACGTTCTTCGCTATCTCTCATGTCCAGCATATGTTTTTGTGTTTTTCAGATTATGAATAAGGAACCTTGTTGACAAAGGCAACAACACTTGTGATGACATTTCTTCGGCAGTTTATTTAAACTGTACAATTCATGGAGGTTAAAGTGCAGTATCGTGTAAATATATGTGTGTGAATCTGTGTGTATTTGAAATATGTAAATAAAGAGTTGCATATTTGTTCAACCATTCAATAAGATTTCCACATTTTCCATATTTTCGTATATATAAGGTGCATTTTTTATATTTTATAATACACAAAACTTCAAGGGAATGTGAGTTAGTACTTAAGAAGTACTCAACCTGGAAATATAATGTAGTACTTTTACAATAAATGGGATTGCTAGCATGGGTGCGCTGCTGCTAGGTAGCCAAAGACGCGTAGTTTACGTAAGCTACGTCACTTCCGGCTAACAGACCCGGTTGAAGCTGCAGTCGGGATAAGTTAGCAGGTCCACCAAGGCAGCTCGAATATTAAAAGCAACAGTGAGGGTTCGAACCCCCACCTCCCCCTCCCTCTGGCTTCATATTGACAGGAGGTGGTGCAGCGTCGGCAGGCAACACAACAAGCTAAGCGGCCGCTCCTGCTGGAGACACCGGATAGCAGCTGCGGCTAACTGGTTTAGCAAAGTAACATCCTCTCTAGCTGCTAGCATCTCCACAAAGCGGAGTTTGTGAAGCCAACACACTGAACGTCTTGTCACTGGGGCTATAAAACAACACCTGGAGGATCGATGATGTCCGCTGCTAGCATTGACGCGCAGGTAAGCGGCAACATTAAACGCCGTGGAATTTTTTTTATTTCTCCAAGGATTCGACGTGCATTCCCACTGAGGCCAGCTAATTTGCTAACTGAAAGGCTGGGTTAGCTTGGGGGGAAAAAATGCTTGTAATCAAGGCCTGCTGTCCTCACTAGGTACTTATAATAGCATCACATCAATAGTAATTTTTTTTCCAATGTAGCATTTCGATGAAGAAAATCTGATCGTGTTGTTAGCGTAGCGAGGATAATGTGTGATGCTTTGAGTGCCATTCACGACCCATGTAAGCTTTCATCTCCCTTCCATGCACCCCTTCTACTCAGATATCGAAAGGACAGGATGCCAGCAAAGGTAAGAAGTACATGAACATTATTCACCGAGTACTGAGTAACTATACTCCACTCACAATAAACACACCTGACACTCTATATATACCTATCTGATCCATAATTGATCAATTTATCAGTCATGTTGTGGCAGTGTTCATACAGGTGAAATGAATTACTAATTACATGGTCTTGATTGGAGTTTGTATGATCTTAAACTGTGTTTAAGTGGATTTTCTCTGACATCCTCCCACATCCCAAAAACATTCAATAGCCATGTTTACATGTGTTCTCTTTCCGAATGACATGTCCGAAAGCAATGGTATACATGGAAAGGAATATTCCAATCACGTGTCTACATGCGGCGCTATAATCAACGAGAATAGTCAATGGGGCAAAGGCAGTAAAGCGTAAACATCAACATCACATGATACCGACTTCCTTGAGTTTTTCTTTCACTTGTTGGAATAATTCCGTATTGCCAGTTTTTCCTTCGTCCAGTCTTGGAATTGAGTTTCCGCAGCAGTCCAGTGCCGATTGCTCGCCTCCATTTTTTTAAAATCGAAGAACATCACAATGTCATATCTCAGCGTTCGCTGAAAGAACGCACCCGGGAACAGGAAAAGATAAAGTTCAATCTTGCTAATATTTCATAATTAAGCTCGGCACATGTTTTATATAGATATGTATATTCTTTTTTTTAATAAAACCGGACTTGTGAATGGTTTAGATTCTGTTCCACAGATGGCGCTAATGCACTCGAAAGCTGCTTGCCAACCGCCAATAAACAACATTCATTCATTTTCTACCGCTTTTCCTCACAAGGGTCGCGGGGGTGCTGGAGCCTATCCCAGCTGTCTTCTATACACCCTGGTCTGGTCGCCAGCCAATCACAGGGCACATATAGACAAACAACCATTCACACTCACATTCATACCTATGGACAATTTGGAGTTGCTAATTAACCTAGCATGTTTTTGGAATGTGGGAGGAAAACACACGCATGCACGGGGAGAACATGCAAACTCCACACAGAGATGGCAGAGGGTGGAATTGAACCCTGGTCTCCTAGCTGTGAGGTCTGCGTGCTAACCACTAGACCACCGTGACGCCGCCAATAAACAACAGGAAAATGAAAACACCACAAAGAAGAACGCAGTCTAACTTTCCGTTTGAGCGGGTACAAGATACCTCAATCGGATTGGGGAAAGGAATATTCCACCCTTGTGAATCCAATTATATATTCATTTTCTTTCGGAATGAGGTTTATACAAAGGTTAGATTCTTCCTGTTTGAGCAAATAACCCGAATGGAATTGGAATATTTAGGTCCATGTATACGTGGCTATTTGGCACTCACAGTTTTCCATAGGTGTATGTATGTGTGTACCCTGTCTCTCACCAAATGTCATCCGGGACGGCCCTAATAGAAAATGAATGTACTTTCATTGTACATCATTTGGATATTTACCCATCATAGTAATGAAAACAAAACATACACACCATTAGCGGTACAGTGACGACTCGTTTTGTGACAAATTTCTATTTCATTGCAGCCTTTCCCGTTTCGGTGCAGAACGGCTCCCTGCACCAGAAGGATGCGGTCCACGACAACGACTTTGAGCCTTATCTTACTGGACAGTCCAATCAGGTGGGCGGCTTCTTTTGGCTCTTAGGAACATTAATGCCGTGTTTGCACTTGTGATCTGGTACCAAAACAAATCTGGTACATGAAGTCTGAATGAAACAAACACAGCCGAAAAGTCATCACCTCGTTCTCGATCCTCACCAATGTTTTTGTTTCTATTTATAGAATAACAGCTATCAGTCCATGACAGATCCTTACCTGTCCAGCTACTACGCCCCCTCCATTGGATTTCCTTACCCTCTGAGTGAGGCTCCGTGGTCTACAGGCGGTGACCCGCCGATACCCTACCTGACGCCCTATGCGCCCCTCAGCAATGGAGACCACCACTTCATGCATGACACGGTGTTCGGGCAGCCGGGGGGTCTCAGCAGCAGCATTTATCCGCACAGGTTCAACTTCTTCCCCGAGAACCCGGCCTTCTCCGCCTGGGGGACCAGCGGTTCTCAGGGCCAGCAGACTCAAAGTTCAGCCTACGGGGGGAGTTACAGCTACCCACCAAGCTCATTAGGAGGCACTTTAGTCCCGGATGGTCAGACTGGTTTCCATAGCGACACCCTCAGTAAGGCTCCAGGTATGAACAACCTCGAGCAGGGCATGCTGAGCCTTAAAATAGGCGGCGATGTGGCAGCGGGCAGCTCGGGTGTGAAAGCCGCCGGCTCGGTGATCGGTGGCGGCGCCGGTGTCGCCGTTGCCACGGGCAACGGGGGAACGCCAGTCGGAATGCCACCACCGAAACCGGCATCGTGGGCTGCCATCGCGAGCAAGCCCGCCAAGCTGCAGCAGCAAAAGAGCAAGATGAAGCTGGGCACGCCCATAGGCGGTGGACCTCTGCCCCCACCGCCCATCAAACACAACATGGACATCGACACCTGGGATAATAAAGTGGTGGCCGCAAAGATGGCGCCCGCTTTGCACCACCACCAACAGCACCAGGCACAGCAGCTTCACTCGCACCCTGCCAGCCTCTTGCCGCCCCTTCAGCAGTCCCTCCAGTCGGCCCAGTCGCTCGTGCAGCAGATGACCATGCAGGCTCCTCCCCCTCCCCTCCAGTCCTACCAGAACCACAACTCGGCCCCAGCGACTCAGACCCGCTGGGTCGCCCCGCGCAATCGCAACTTGTGTTACGGCGGCGGAAGCTTGGACAGCAGCGGCTCCTCAAGCGGCGGCGGTATCGGTAACGGGGGCGGAGGGGGTGTCTGCTTGGGATTGGAGCCCGGCTGCGAGTCCCACCCCGTCCTGGAGAAGCTCCGAGCCGCCCACAGTTACAACCCCAAAGAGTTTGACTGGAACCTGAAAAACGGCCGCGTGTTCATCATCAAGAGCTACTCTGAAGATGACATCCACCGCTCCATCAAGTACTCCATCTGGTGCAGCACGGAGCACGGCAACAAGCGCTTGGACTCCGCCTTCAGGGCCATGAACTCCAAAGGTCCCGTTTACTTGTTGTTCAGCGTCAACGGCAGCGGCCATTTCTGCGGCGTGGCGGAAATGCGCTCGCCCGTGGACTACGGCACCAGTGCCGGCGTTTGGGCGCAGGACAAGTGGAAGGGCAAGTTTGACGTGAACTGGTTGTTTGTTAAGGACGTGCCCAACAGCCAGCTGCGCCACATCCGCTTGGAGAACAATGACAACAAGCCGGTCACCAACTCGCGGGACACTCAAGAGGTTCCGCTGGAGAAGGCCAAGCAGGTGCTCAAGATCATCGTCCAGTACAAACACACCACCTCCATCTTTGACGACTTTTCTCACTACGAGAAGAAGCAGGAAGAGGAAGAGGTGGTCAAAAAGGTCAGTTTGCCAAACCTCAATTCCAATTTTGTTTGAACATAAAATGTTATTTTGTAATGTGTAGTTAGCATGTTTGTGTTGCATCGTAGCAAAGGCACACATGAATACAGCATTTTGTTTTTAGCATTATTATTTGAGTTAAACTAAATTTGAGTTAAATTTGAGTTAACTATTTGTTAAATGATTGGAAGGAGTTTAGTTTTTGTTTTGAATAATCTGGATAAAATGATGGTAAATGGTATATGTTGGTGAAACCTAACTATGCAGTTTGACATGGGAACTTGCACCGAAGTAAATAATATCCGGTAAGCAGGCTTGGGCATCGTTTGAGATCCGATTCCTCGTTTTGATTCTGGTTTCTAACGATTCAGATTCTTTTATGAGGGAGGGTCATAAAAAGTTAGCATGGTTGAAATGAAGGCGCTAGCCAAACCTGTTTTTTTTTTTTTTTAGTAATACAGTAAACCTCGGATATATCGGATTCAATTGTTCCCACTGGTTTTGTCCGATATAAGCGAAATCCGTTATATGCGTATACCGGAAAATGTCCGTTTTACGCATATATCGGATTTATATCCGGTATATGCGTAAATCGGATTTTATCCGTTATAAAAAGGCACTTCCTTGACTATGTTTCCAATGTACCTGGACGCGCAGGCAACGCTGCAAACGCTGCAAATGACGTCGTATAGCGGCCTGTCACGATTCGGCGAATCGGAGCGCCACGATGCGGCCATCCGATATATGCGAGGGAAATTTAATGGAAATGCATTGGAACGGGACTGGAGATTTTGTCCGAAATAGGCGAAATCCGTTATAAAAAATCCGATATATGCAATGAATTTTTATTGGAAATGCATTACAGAAAAATTGGTTCTTTTTTATCTGTCCGTTGTGAGCGAATTTCCGATATATCCGAGTCCGATATATCCGAGGTTTACTGTATGACCTTTTTATGAATGCCTTATGAACTTCTCCCAGGGCTATTAAAAACAAGTATATGAGAATCAAACCACTGAACATGAACATAAATATTTATTGTTTAGCTTACCTGATTGGTTGAAAGAAGTCTGATGTCGCCCGTAAAAACGGGGTGAAAAGTCTGGAATAGCATGTAGTAAACCGTGAATCCGGGGGTGTTTAATCCTGCGAGTGGTGCATCCTCATTTTTTTTTTGCACAATTTCCAAAAAAGGATCGGATCGGCAAGACTAATAGGAAAAATAGGACTGGATCAGAAGCCAAAAATGTGGATCAGGACTTCTCTAATTTTAATAAGGCTATTGTTTGTTTTCCAGAGCTATGAACCAGCCACATTACAGAACCGACCCCGACTTGATCAGGTAAAAAGAAAAGGAAGTCATGTTTCTGAAATGTACATATATGTATTTGTATACAACTGTATGTTATTGTTATTTATTATATACATTATAATGAATGTATGAATATCACTGCATCCAAAGCTGCTTTTCTTTGCTCCACACAGGATCGTCAGAAGTAAACATACGACGCCTTGTGGAAGCTGAAACGGCAGGTCCTGCTGGGATGAATACAATAAAATGTATTTAGATTTAACAAAAACCAAGAAGACACACGGACATGAAGAATATTGAAGACTAATATTTTTTCTATTTAATTTTGTCGACTCTGGCCCCCGTCTTAACCACATCACTCACCGCTCCCCGTCTTTAGGAAGTGCGAAGGGATGAAGTCTCTTTAGTATTACATACTTTTTTTTTTTTTTTTTAAAAAGCCTTATCGCTGCCCCAGAACATTAAAAATTGACATAAACCTGCACGTCTATTTTGAAGATCTCATGACAACATGCTGCTGATATTCAGTGACTGTTCACATTGTGGTTTGTGTGTCGGAGAAATGTGAAGTGCTTGTGTTGGTGAATCTTGCGAGTGAACAAACGTCTGCTATTTGTGTGTGGCCACTTGTGTTTGATATTATCACTGAACATTTTGTCATGTCCACTTTAGGAATGTGTGCAAGTCTGCCTGCAGACAAAATGTGCAAAAGGTTAAGACTTTTTTTTTTTTTTTTTGAAGCGCCCGAAAAAAGATTTGACTGATTGATGACTATTTAAAATAGAGCATCATGGTGGAGAAAGCTTGTCTGTCTCTAATTTTGTCTTTTTCTTTTTCTCTCCACCACAGAGCCTTAATGTTTCTTTTCACTTAGTTTCAGACAGTTTCAGGGAATTTGTATATCTAATTATGGTCCCCTCTCTTAACTGGACAAATGATAATGTTTTTGGCTTTTGATCAGTACTAAATTTGCTTTCTGTCAGCTGCTTTTTTCTCCTCTCATCTGTTCTCTCGCCGTCTTGTCCAAATCTGATGTAGCATGTAATGCTTTTAAAACTTTAGTCACTTGGTTTTGTTCTTTATTAACATACTAGTATTTGATGATGGCATCATTTTCCATGGCCGTGACCCCCCCCCCCCCCCCCCCCCCCCCCACATGCACCATCAGATATTATAAGCTTTAATGTACTGGCATTTCTAACTGCAAACGCCTCAAAACATTTAACTGTAGCATTATACTTAACTGATTTATTCTTAGTGTACGGACACCCGGAGACTAGCCTATATGCTATATGTTTGTGATGTTTTTTTTTTGTTTTTTTTTTCTAATAACTTGCTGTATTCTGTCTTTGTGTGTGTGTGTGTGTGTGTGTGTTTGAATGAGCGTTACAGTAAAGCGAGGGAGTATGACTGCGGTGCAACCAGAGCTATATAACAGTATTGGATTATAGAAGAAGTTATGCAAAAAATAAAAAAAATAATAATGTCACCCTTGAATTAAATTGTATCAGAGGTCACTATCACGTTCTTAGATTTGATCATATTCATTATTAAAGATATACTTACCTGTTATTGTGACTTTATTTCTTTCTTGTCAACTTAATTGGCACACCTTTCGTTAATGCATTGAACATATTGTACTGGTAAAACTGGTAAAATCGGTTAATTGGTATTGTTTGTGGTGGCGTCACCCAACTGCAGCTACTCTTGATATAATAACTACTACTTTGTGTCATTTTAATACATATCTTTACCAAAATTGATTGGTATCCAGGTAGGTATGTTACATTTTCTCCATTGGTTTGGCTCATTTCTCGAAACAAAGTAACATGGACAAACGTGTTCACAACAGAATTGAATTTCTCATTCATTTAGTTAGCACAGTTACACTATTCATTCGGCATTTCATTCTTTAAGTCATCACAATACACACAATATTCTGTTCAATTGTCAAAAATAAGTCCGGAACATAATACCATGAATACCATGTATGAATTTCTTGGAATGTTCATAGTGTTCCTTTCCTTAATCCTATTGAGTTCTTTCTCCAGAGAGGAGACCATCCGTCCATGGGATAATATACGCTGTGACGTGGACCAGAATCAGACAACAGCGTTGCGGATGTCCACGAGCGTCACATCAATGACTTGGGATTTTCCAAGTCGACACGTTGAGCGTCCCCAAAGTAGAGGAAGACTCCGACACCGACGACGTGGACAGCGGTGATGAGGGAGAAAACTGCCGCCCACGACTGTGTGACTTCAATGAGGTAACCCGTCAGTGAGACCATCACCACGCCTGTGCAGGACACGTATTTGACATGTAAGAATACACGCATTTTGTTGCTTAGCAACGATGCTGTTCATACATACCCATGAAGGAACCCAGCATATTCATAAAACCTAATGCAGAGCAAGGAAATCCGTTTATAATATTGGCATTTTTTGCTTAAAAGACATCGTAACCACGTATGACTGATGGCTTCACATTTGTTGAATGGATGCAATACTAAACTTCCATTTCCATCACACACAAACTACCTGATACACACTCACCAAAGAGGGCACCGGCACACGATGGGGTGAGATCCTGGACGTTCAAAGATGCTCCACTGAAACACATTCATCACTTGTCACAGTGTGACGGCATTTCAACCTTTTCACTCAAGAACAAAATGACAATTTTTTAAAAATTCCTGTAAGCGACATTCAATTTTTCTATCGTTATAAGGTTATGGTAACTTCAAAAAGTATACAAAAGCATTTATTTTACATTATTATAAGAAATATTTTATTAGTATACCTGTTATGTATTTAATATGGAAACCATTCATTCATTTTCTATCTTTGGGCGACTGGTCGCCAGCTAATCACAGGGCACATATATAGACAAACAACCATTCACACTCACATTCATACCTATGGACAATTTGGAGTCGCCAATTAATCCAGCATGTTTTTGGAATGTGGGAGGAAACCGGAGTACCCGGAAAAAACCCACGCATGCACGGGGAGAACATGCAAACTCCACACAGAGATGCCCGAGGGTGGAATTGAACCCGGGTCTCCTAGCTGTGAGGTCTGCGCGCTAACCATATGACCGCAATGCAGCCCCATATGGAAACCAAATGAATTATAATTTAATTTAATTTAATTTTTAATTTGTCGATGCTATCAGCTTTTACACTCTTGGTGTAATTTTACACTCGTGGGTTTGATTCCTGTCCAGGGTTGCATCAGGAAAAGCATCTGGTGTAAAAACCCGACTCTGAAAAAATACCTGTATATTGTACAGTATTGTACAAAGGTCACCATTAGGGATATTACTTTAACAATACTTCAATAACCAATTATAGTTAGAATGTTATATCCTATAACGCCATAGTAGTTCAAATATTACATTTGTGTACTATGCTGTCTCTACGATACCTCCATCATTCCAACATTACTTCCTGGTTATTATATATTAAGTCTACTGTGTCTTAGTCATATAAGAATGATGAGGCACCTTTAAACAGACAAGCACGTACATACCTGCTGGTTAAGGAGAGGGAAGCCATAGCAGCTGAAAGCAGCATCACCGCCACGGGAAAGGAGACCTTTCCAGCCAGCGGCATGACAAAAACACCTGACGCACCCATGGCGATGAACTGTGGAAGGGAAGATGTGTTAAAAGAGCAAAAAAAATGGATGAACACCATAAAAGTGGATTTTTCCTTAGTGAGACACATAACACACACAATGGCTGGACACGTCCATCTAAATTTGGGAAGTAGACTCAAACTAGTAAAAACTGCTACCAGTGCTGAGCTTGCTCTTTCTAGAAATGGTACATTTAGGTGCATCACGTACCAATCACAGGGCACATATAGACAAACAACCATTCACACTCACATTCATACCTATCCTTGAATATTGTTGTACAAATAAGATACTGGATTGAAATATGGTAATGGTAATGGTAATGGTTTTATTTCATTTGAACATGCATCAGATTACAATTGAATGCATCCCATAATCAGTTCCCAGTTCCACATGTCCAAAAGGAGTAGGAAGAAGCACAGCTTATTAAATCCTACCCCTCTCATCTGGTACTTTTATAATCAGTAACTGTTACATTTGTTCACTTCCTGCTTTCCATAATACAGTTTAAGGTTTTTTTTTTTGTTTTTTTTTTGTTTTTTATAATGTACCTCATACCGAAGTACAAGGTGATATGAGCATCCAATGCCATAATGTGTACCATAGTGCGTGTCAATATAGTGATATATATAGCACATCATGACTGGTTCAAGACTCTTCATCCTTGTATTTAGCAAACATCAACTGCTTGTATTGTTTCTTGAATTGGCTCATCGTTGTGCATTGTTTGATTTCCTTACTCAATCCATTCCATAGTTTGATTCCACATACTGAAATGCTATGGCTAGCATAACGTAGTCCTAGCGTATAAGTGTTTCAATAATGTTTGATATAGATGCTGTATGGCAGGGGTCTCAAACACGCGGCCCGCGGGCCAAATGTGGCCCGCAGGACACTAGTTTAAGGCCGCTGTCTTGATATGAAAGTTTAATGTTAGTGCGGCCCGCGCAGGTTTGATATGGATGGTATCATGTACCCAGAAAAAATTATTACGTTTGATTAATGTTCATGTTAAAGGTTAAATAACTGTTAATAGTTATCCTCCCTATCCGTGTGGAAGTGGTAAGTTTTTGGCTATTTAAGTTTAAAGGAAGTGTTTCAAATGTACTTCTTCCCTGAGATCATATTTCTCCTCTCTTGTAGAGAAGTATTGGATGACATTTTTAGCTAATTGGTTGTTTTTAGCCTTATGCAATATTTTAGTTGTTTGAAGATGAACTATATCAGCAAGTTTGTGATTTTAGAAATAAGGAGTTAGTATGTTCTCTGTAGGTGGCATTATGAATTATCCTTACTGACCTTTTTTGCAGTACATTTAGCGAGTGAAGATTGCTTTTATAGTTATTAGCCCATATTTCCACACAATTTCCTCGTCATCTAATGTCATCAAATCATACACATGACTTTTCTTTCACTTAACACATCCTGTATTTGCACACGTTAGGATTTCAACCATCAACTTTAAGACAGAATGAGTAAAAAAAAAAAAGTCAGCATATTTACCTGCATTGTCTTTCTCACAAACGCAACACTGTATCCTACATAGGAAAAAAAAATGCATTTATTAAAAGTAAACAACATATAATTTATAACGCTATTAACTGTGATGACACCTTGGCTGATGAGTGAATCCGAAACATATCCACCCCAAAGAGCTGCTGGAATGCCTGCTAGCCAAGGAAACACGTTGTACGTCCACGTCTGCAAGAATAGACAAGCCACTGAAAAATGAAGATACTTTATGAGTATAAAGTTGAAGCCAGTTGTGAGCCTGAAGGAAGTGGAAATACCGCAGCATGCGGATATTCGTCATTGAAGTATGTCGGCATCCACGACAGTAAAATGTAGGAAGTACCGCATGTGCACAGGTGAGCAAAAACCATGGCCCTTTGGATGAAGACGGACACAGAGACGTTATATTGATACGGAAAAAAATAAACGCATGAATAAAAAGTCAAACCTAAAAGTGGTACCAGACACTTGGCTTCCTCAGGAGACGCAGCAAATAAAATATTGCAAATCTCTTTGATCGGGAGTCACTTGGTCTTTCCCTCTGCGGTGGATAAGGTTGACCTGCATATGCATCACATAGCAAACACGTTACCATAGCGCCAAACATGAGCGTCGCTTTATAGGAATACAACGGCTGTGAATTCTAACTAGTCACTTGTTTTGCGTACAAAGCTACTGACTAACAAAGACGGGGGGGACGTCGTTGACTTACAGTTAGAAGTACTTGGATTGGGGGCAGCGGTTTTTAATGATTTTGACACTGGGCCTAAGTGTATTTTTGTGGAGGACAGGCCACAAGACTCGTGGTTATGCTGCAAAATGATTGAGATTAATCACCGATATGTTAGCTGTCCTTAATATCACAAAAATCATTCAATAATTGGAATGTCTTAATCATCAAAGTGATGGAAACAAATAAAAACGGTGTCAATTCAACGAAAAGCATCACAGCTATGCTATTAGTTCCCTAGAAGTCACCTTTCAATAAATACTGCCAAACAATGAGCGCCCAGAGTCCAGACAGAAAACCAACAGCATAAAATGCACTTTCCCAGTTGTACCAGTCCAACAGCAGCGAGCCCAGTCCACCAGCAATCAATATCCTGAAAGAACAATTGGAATCTGTCACAAAAAAATAAATGTCACACTTATATGATGATTAGTGTGTGTGTGTGTTTGTGTGTGTGTGTGTGGCATACCCAAGAAAGCACCCACTTTGCATGATGCTCATTAAAAAGGCCTTTTCTCCTTCCGCTACACGCTGTGCAATCAAACTGGCCAAAGATGGATAAAATACACCTAGAAAACCATTTTGGACAAAGAAAAAACAGAGGTGATTAATTTAGTAGCGACAAGCAAATACACCACTATCTGTATCTGTAATGTGTCAGCCTTGTTCACTGTATTTTTGTCAAGTACTATTTTTTTTTTAATTGATTTATTGTATTTTTGTCAGTACTACAAGCAGTTTTCCAACTGACTTTATATCACCAGTCAATCCCCGGAACAAGCAGACAAAAAAACCCAAAAAAAAACACAGTCAGTGACTGATGCACGGTCGTGCCCACTTGTCTTATGCACTCTGTGTAGTTACTAAACAATTTCAAGGTTGCGATTTTGAGACGGGAGTAATATTTTAGACCTCCACAACTACTCCCAATGTGTCAGCAGAGCTTTCAGTCTCAGCATCATCCAGGACTCTTCTCACCGCGCCTTACTTGTTGTTTAAGCTAAGACCTTCTGGGAGGCGATGCAGATGTATATCAGGGCACGAACAAAGAGTCTAAAAAAATGTTTCCCTCCCTCAATAACGCTCTGTAACCAAGGCAACCAATCTTCCTGTACAACATGTGCTAAATACAGTATTTGTGCCCAGTTTTTTGTATACTGTTATGATTCGATGAATTATTATATATTTTATATTCGTTCATTCATTCATTCATTTTCTACCGCTTATCCTCACAAGGGTCACGGGGGTGCTGGAGCCTATCCCAGCTGTCTTCGGGCAAGAGGCGGGGTACACCCTGGACTGGTGGCCAGCCAATCACAGGGCACATATAGACAAACAACCATTCACACTCACATTCATACCTATGGACAATTTGGAGTCGCCAATTAACCTAGCATGTTTTTGGAATGTGGGAGGAAACCGGAGTACCCGGAGAAAACCCACGCATGCACAATTTTTTAAATTTTTATATTTTTTACATTTTTTTACTTTAATTTTTTTTTACAATTTTTTACACATTTATTACATTTTCTACAAATGTAAAAAAAATTCTACATTTTTTTTACAATTTTTTTAAAAAAAATTTACAAATTTTTACATTTTTTTTACTTTTTTTGCTTTTTTTTTTACAAACTTTTACAAATTTGTACAATTGTTTACAATTGTTTACAATTTTTTTTTACAATTTTTTACAATTTTTTTACAAATTTTTACAAATGTTTACAAATTTTCACTTTCATATAAAATAAGTACATTATGTCATCTTCAATGTCCTTTTATTTTTTTGTTATTATTTATTTATTGTTTTACTTGAATTCTTACGCAGAAAGAATGTACCAAATGTGTTTTAGAGTTAGCTCAGGTTAGCAGACGCGACGTTTGTGTTACTAACTCTACTTTTTCAGCTCCAGAATATCACTAATCTTAAATAACAAAAAAACACACAGTTTAAGATCAAAACATTATCACCTTGTACGAGTCCCATGAGGACTCTTGCCATGGTCATCAGAGCCAAGGTGTGACTGCCCAAGTGGGCCAGATGGGGCGTAGCAGCTGAGATCATGGCCCACGATGCTGCTGAGAAGAACAGGACTCGCTCCCCTCCGATTCTATCAAGTGGAACATCCCAAAAAGTAAAAAGTTTAACCTCTCGTAGAATCGTATATTGTATGTCAATCACTTACTTATCACTTGCATGTCCTCCTAAAATCTGCGTGCAGGAGTAGCCCCAGAAGAATCCACCCAAAGCAAGACCGGTATCGATCTTGCTCCAGTGAAACGTGGCTGCCATTGAGACAGCACAGACAGGCATGGTCATCCTGGCACAGTACAGCAGGCATGTCCCCGCAAACAACACGGGCATCCATTTGCGAGCCACGGCTCTATCGGTTGGACAACACAAGACATACTTTACTTACATACTTTACTTTACTTACATACATATGGTAAGAGGAATACTTCTGGCTTTCACTTTGTTCATAGGATGCAGTTCAGGTTTGTAATACATTGATATTGGCTTTTTTTGCCGATAGCCAATATGCCGATATTGTCAAACTCACAATTACCAATATCAACCAATACTGATATGTGTATTTTTATTTTTTCTTTATTTTTCTTTTTTTTTTTTTTTTTTTGCGTTGAGAAACTGATATGAATATTCACTCATTCATTCATTTTCTACCGCTTTTTCCTCACGAGGGTCGCGGGGGGTGCTGGAGCCTATCCCAGCTGTCTTCGGGCGAGAGGCGGGGTACACCCTGGACTGGTGGCCAGCCAATCACAGGGCACATATAGACAAACAACCATTCACACTCACATTCATACCTATGGACAATTTGGAGTGGCCAATTAACCTAGCATGTTTTTGGAATGTGGGAGGAAACCGGAGTACCCGGAGAAAACCCACGCATGCACGGGGAGAACATGCAAACTCCACACAGAGATGGCCGAGGGTGGAATTGAACCCCTGAAATCCTGAGAAAATCCTGATACCGATATCAACCAATATTTTTTATTTTTTTTAAATCGAGCCGATAATTATCGATGGTCGATATTATCAGACATCCCTAATTGTAAGCTCATATGATAAAACATACAGACACAGTCTTTAGTTTTAAGATACACGCTCTTAAGTAGGATGCGATGATTTGTAAAGCTTGAAAACAAACACATAAATCACATCCGACTCACAGCAGGCAGTTTAACCCGATTGGAGTGCATCTCACCTGGGCCACTGATGTTTGCCTGCAGCCTCATCCAACAACGCTTTGGTTGTGTCAACTTTAGCATCCAAGAGTGGAGCAGCAAAGTTAGTCCTAGCGTCTCCCAATGTGTGTTTATCTGCCATTCAAGGTATTTACCACCGTTTTCAGTCTTTTAGCTTGTCCAGCGCTTCTGCCCAAAAAAAAAGTTGCGTTGCGGTGACAAATCCCAGCCACGGGCAAACAAGCTAGACTGGTAGAACGAGAACATGTTAGGACAAATCCATTGATGCTATTAACATAACATAACATAACACAAATGTGCAGTGGCGCCACAGGAACAGTTGGATAGACTCTGTCCAAAAAAAAAATAGACATGTGACGATAACAGCTGGCGTCAAGTGATGGCCGTAACCCTGACTGGATGTAAACAAAGTGGTTGATTCAAGTGATAAAGTAGTTAACACAAAAAAAATGGAACGTGGTTTTGTATGAAGCATTTCAAACACATTAAAAGGGAATCTTTCCTTCCTGCGACTGCACTGAAAAATGTAAACAATGTTCAATTAATAAGCAGGCCTGGTCATCATGGATTGGCACCCATGAAATTTACACTAAGTACATGATTATATTGACATATACATGACTATATTCTCACCTGTAAGAGAGCAAACACATTTTCACGCCACTGTATATTACTTACAGAACTTACATAGGTTCCTCCTTTAAAGAGACTTAGGATGTGAGAGAGGACTTCCGGTGGCTCACAGCGGGGAACCAAGTGAGGGGTAGCAGTCATCAAACCTGGTGTGTTCCACCTCACAGAGGTTGGTCATCAAATCTGGTGAATTTCATTATTTTTTGCGAGTTTTTCAGGTTTAGACTTCTGACTGTCAAGCACATACGGGTGAGTGTTCAGCGTTTTGGCTATGGCTTGAAATGTCGTATTAAAATTCAAGCTTTTTAATGTGCGAGATATTTGAATGACATATTTTTCAAGCTATTTTCAAGCTATTATTCATATAGACATATTTTTCAACGGCAGGGATCTCAAACACGCGACCCGCGGGCCAAATGTGGCCCGCAGGACACTAGTTTGAGGCCCCCGCCTTGATATGAAAGTATAATGTTAGGATGCTGTATGGTATCATGTACCCAGAAAAAATTATTACGTTTGATTAATGTTCATGTTAAAGGTTAAATAACTGTTAATAGTTATCCTCCCTATCCGTGTGGAAGTGGTAAGTTTTTTGCTATTTAAGTTGAAAGGAAATAACTTGAAGGCTACCGTTTAGGTTGCTAGCTCTCTAGTTTGCGAGTTAGCATGTGTCTCAAGACCCTGCAGTTGCGCAATATGTTGTAAATAAAAAGAGTATAAATGTGACTATAGTCGAGTTTTTCTTGTAGAAAATCGGAACCAAAGCACTGAAAAAGTTTGACGTGCGTCTCTTGCGATTTTCGTCATTTTGCACAAAAGCCAGTACGTATGTATGTCGGCATTGCCCCCTTAAAGTGCACTTACAAACTGGAACATGAATTTATGATCTTGGTCATTGATTACATTCATGTAGATAATGCTGTAGAAAATGCAGCATCAATTGTTTAATTAACTTATTTGTCTTTGTAATATTTTTTTAAATTTTTTAATATTTACTCACCTGCTAAGAATGCACCACAACAACCTCCATCAGATACATTTATTTTTATATTCTTATTACATGGTGCTTAAAATATGATGTGTTATAAGTCTGTGCGGTAGAACTGTATTTTTAAGTTGAATTTTTTTTTTTTTGCAATTTCAATAAAATTCAAATTAAACAAGGAAAGGTTTCTTTTTTTGTATCGAAAAAGTATCGAAGTGCAACACAAATGAATTTTGTGTTTTGTTGCACCACCCCAATATATATATATATATATATATATATATATATATGTATATATACACATACATACACAGTACTGTGCAAACGTTTTAGGTTAGAAAATAATTCTGTAAACCAAGAATGATTTCAAAAATGGACGTCATCACTTCCAGGACTTGTTCTTTACGCTGAAGATAGTTCTTTATGAGCATGGCTTTATGTTTGTGGTTGTTGTTGTCCTTCCTTGTCCAAATACATTTGCAGCCAATCATATACCTCCCAGATGGTTTTGCATGATGGCAAAGTATCTGCCTGGATTACTCAGCATTGAGGACACCCTTAACCCTTAACCAAATCATCAGCTCCATTTGCACTATTACAGCCCCAAACTTGCAAAGAACCTCCATGGAGACATTCATTCATGCTTTGCTCCACAGCCCGCAGCCCAAACCAATCATTTTGAGTCATCGGTCCAGAGCACCTTTTGCCATTTTTGTGCACAACGCTTCCCATGTTTACATCCATAGTTTATTCGCTTGGTCTTGTTTCCATGACAGAGGAATTGCTTTTTGGCTGCAACTCGACCATGAAGACCACTTCTGTCCAGGCCTCTCTGAACAGTAGACGGTGTACCTGAGTGACACTGGTTTCTTCCGCTTCTGAGCTGATGGTACTACTGGGTATATTCCGATTTTTAAAGGGGTAATAAGCTTGATGTTTGTATTTTATGTATGGGCTTTTATTGGCCGACCACGGAATCTACGATTCTAAACATTGTAGGTTTGCACATCGTGACGAAACCTTGTTGATGCGGTATAACTAGCTTGTGTTTTGGTCCTGTGCCATAGCATATAACCTCTCCTTTGTATCAAAGTTTGGCTGCTCCTCACCCAAATGTTTCTGTTTCAGTTAATGACTGCGTTTCAACCATCATGTGATATTGTTCATACACTTAACTATAATCCTACAAAAATCCCGACTTGTTGCGAGTGTACCTATAAGCATTTTATGTCGGTTTGAAGGAAAAGGGTAGTGACGCCAAATATTGATGTGATTAAAATGTTTCTTTTGTTCGCTTAATTTGCATTTTTGCAAATTGATAAAACAGTCTTTACCGTATATCCTTAAGTATTATTAAGTAGTAAGTGTTCCCTAAACTTTTGCACAGTACTGTGCACAGTATTTCATTTCACACATTTTCACACAAAAGGATCTCAGTCTAAAAATGTATTTGGTTTAAAAAAAAAAAAGTTAACCCATTTAAATACTTAACATTTGTCACTCTCGTAACATCAACTTGCTTTCCAGCAAACCAATGTCGGTCAATACGGACGACTGTTGCAATAAACACTACACACTCAAGGCCTTCAACAAACCAAAATATACAAAATTTGTATTTGTTGACTCCAACAATTCCCCTAGTACCCGGGAGGGGTATTTAAATGTTACTTTGCAAAATACAATGATTTACAGTCGCTGCACCAAGTGAAATTTCATCTCACCTTCATGCCAAACAAAAGAAGTATAGCATTTATTTAGAAATCATATTCTGTTGCACGTGTCCTAAGTGGAGGTTTAAGTCGGTTTGGTTATCAGGGCTGACTGTAGTTGCGACTGGGTTGCACAAAAGCAGCATCACAGATGTTACCGTGGAGACCAGATCTAGACAAGAACAGGAGGCATAGATTTTTTTTTTTTTTTTGGGGTGGGGGTACAATGTTTTTATTCAACATGAATAAAATACATCAGTAACTGTATTGCTATACATAAAATAATAAAAGGTAATACTGTTATGAACATATAGTAACGCTTCACAAAATGTCTCCATGGCAACATACATGGCGCTGTTTGCGTGCAACAGTCATGACAAACTTTAACCGAGATAAATAGAGAGTCCTGGTTTAACCCACTAACCAGTGGGTTGTCACACACTCTTTTTATATAAACTCCGTCCTGGTTAGTATGTTCACTTGGGATCCTCAATGGTTCCCGTACTCAGATCAGTCATTTTAGGATATTTCACCTTCTTCTGGTCCAGCTCGTTCTGTGCCCACAGCAGCAACTTGAGGAGTTTCGCCAGTTTGGGGGTGGACTCTCTGTTTTCGTGGTCCAGCACAGCTTGGTTCACCTCACTCCACACCTGCGCATCGAGTAAGACACGCACACACGCACACATATCACTATGGTACTGGTGTCTTTTATGCTCTTGTTTATGCTTGTTAATATGGTTTTACTGTGTCTGTCATGTACTGTATGTCTCTGTTGGTTGTATGCTAAATCACATTTATTGAACTGAACTGAATAAGAAAAAAGCCTTAAGCTAAACAACAGCTTAAAAGCCTACTGTGTATGTTTTCTTGATCGATACTAAGTGCAAAGATGGGTACATCATTTTCATATTTTCAGACTACCTTTTGCCGCTGCATCATGTTGAGCAGGTCTCCAAAGGGCGACTCTTCGGGATTGTCAAAGGCCAAGAGGGCAAGCGTTCTCTCCATCTCTGTGAGACACTCCCGACTCTCCTCCCCTTGCTCGGCTAGCTGGGTCTGGGCAAATTCCAACGCTGACTCGGTCTCCCTTAGCCTGATTAGCTCGATCAAATGTTGCTGCTGTAAAAAAAGCACATCGACAAATTGTTGTTAAGCATTGATTTTGATTGTTATTTATTTACTTAAATCTGTCACGTTATAAGGATGAAGTTGTTATGTTATGATAATTAAGTTGTATTTTTACAACATTTTACAAATGTCCTCCAGTCCGTATTATTCCAATTATGAAGCGGTGTTCTTGAGGACATCTTCCATTTTTTTTTCTGTTTGTCCAGTTTTCAGACGCACGGTAAAAACATAACTATGTAGTACAGTAAACCTCGGATATATCGGATTCAATTGTTCCCACTGGTTTTGTCCAATATAAGCGAAATCCGTTATATGCGTATACCGGAAAATGTCCGTTTTACGCATATATCGGATTTATATCCGGTATATGCGTAAATCGGATTTTATCCGTTATAAAAAGGCACTTCCTTGACTATGTTTCCAATGTACCTGGACGCGCAGGCAACGCTGCAAACGCTGCAAATGACGTCGTATAGCGGCCTGTCACGATTCGGCGAATGGGAACGCCACGATGCGGCCGAAATAGGCGAAATCCGTTATAAAAAATCCGACATATGCAATGAATTTTTATTGGAAATGCATTACAGAAAAATTGGTTCTTTTTTATCTGTCCGTTGTGAGCGAATTTCCGATATATCCGAGTCCGATATATCCGAGGTTTACTGTATTGTCGTGTGCAACCGTACCTGCAGATGAAAATACAAGTATCGGTTGGTGTCCAGCAGCTCCGGGTGTAGGCTGTTAATGAGTGCAATAGCTTCCTGGATCTGCCCCTTCAGGATCATCTCACGAATCTTTATTCTTTCATCCAGAGAGTCCAAGTCCACACTTGGCTCGATACCAGACTCCATACGGAACTTTTCTGCTGCCTCTTTGAATCCCTCTAGAAAACATAACAAGACACAAGTTAATAATCCATCAAAATTAATCCATCCATTTTCTACCGCTTATCCTCACGCCTATCCTAGCTGTCTTCAGGCGATAGGCAGGTTACACACTGGACTGGTCGCCAGCCAATCACAGAGCACATATGGACAAACAACCATTCACACTCACATTCATACCTATGGACAATTTCGAGTCGCCACACAAGTTAATAAAGCATGTGTTATTTAGGCTTGCCACACCTTCAAGATGAAGGGTACTCACCTGTTACCAGGTAGTTCATAATGAGGCGATTCATGTCTGCCCTCTGAATGTGCACGTTGTTTAATTTGTCCATCCACTCGTCTTTTGTTATGTCTTCAGGCTTTTCAGCATAACTCATCATTGGAAGCCTGTTGAGAGAAACATATTTCAGCCGATGCGTGCGCAAGACTGACACAGTTTGGTTGCTTGAAGTACCTACAGCAACAGTTGAGGTACAAACATGTATTAACAGGTATTAAGCATAAAAATTAATAGCGTGGTACTAACTATCAGGAGTGTACAATTATAACGAGAGTAATATTCTATAGCGCCGTAATTGGACGATTTCTAGCGCTAAATCAATTTGAACAAGCAGCGGCTCAACCCAAAACAAATCCATTTCCTCCTCCCAGGCAACAGCCGCGGCTAGTTAGCCGACTGTTAGCGGCTAACTCACCGTCCAAACGCAAGGTCCAGTGTTTATTTTCCTTCCTCGCAGACGTAAAGATAATATAAAATTGTGACCAGAAGTTCACTTGGTTCTCAAAGAGGCATTAAAACTGGAAACTACAGCTTCCCAATGAGGATTTTTCGCGGCTGGCTAACAAGCCAAGCTAACGTGATATCCTCGCGATAGCAACGTCATTCCTACGAGCTCAACCATTGGTGGAAATTATGACGTCACCGTTGCCGAGGCGCAAGTAGGGCAAAGTGTGTTTTAAAATAAAGTTTTTTTTTTTTTAAAAAAAGGCTAGTGGTTATTAAGTTATTTTACAATTTAATATAATATTAAAATAAAGTTTTGCGAGTATACACTATTTTTGTGTGAAAAAAGGTTGATTCAATAACTGTTTTTTATTAATTTTTTTATATATTTTTTTAATAAAATTACTATTACCTATATTTGTCTATGCTAAATAAATAGTAATGCTTTCTTAAATAGTAGTTACATGTGTTTAAAATATATTAATATATTAACTAATGCATTTAAAGTCACGTCTATCTTTCGGCGCGCGCCCGGATTCTTCCCGCATCCTCTCCTCCTTCTGCTCTTCGTGAACGCGCACGTTGCGTGAGCAAAGGGGGCGGGGCCAACGTACTGCTGCAGCTGTCCATGGTTGGTGGGCGCCCACAGAGGGTCCGCGGAGAGATGCAGCCATAGTCACGCCACACTCTCCTTTCTTTGCTACCGGTTCATCGTTCCCTTCTCATCATATCCGAGCCGTGTGAAAGGTAAGTCAGTCCCCTTCCCTGTCGTCGGGGTCTAATTCGCCTGATCGCGATGGCGGTTGCCCTTCAAAAAAGGGTTGCTGACGACCTGCCTCGCATCCATAGCAGGCCAGGAGGCGAACCAACATGGATGCTGCGCGCCATGGCAGTACTACTGCTGATGATGATGATGATGTGCGGAGATTATGCTCCTTGCAACGTTTTCACGGCCTCTAATCCGTTGTGTTGACATTTATGTTGAAGGGGATTCTAACAAAGATACATCTGCCGTTTTTTTTGTTGTTGACCATCTTCCCAAACCTGGCTTTATCCGTTTCTATATGACACCCGTTTGAAACCTCGACAGTATTAAATCTTAATACGTGCTCTTTTCAAGCATACTTGGTATAGTATAGTATATACCACAAAGTATACCTTGCAATTATTATTATTATTATTATGATAGTGTTACAATGTAAAGCTACTATAGTAGTGTATGAGAAATACACTGCAGGCTCCTGTCATAAATCCGGGACTTGCCCCCCTTTGACTGCAGAGCTCGGCCAAGCAGCACCGGGGCCAGCTGTTGCCCCGGAGTCAGCATCATTTAATCTTTTTTTTTTTTTCCCGCCCCAAGATGTATAGAATTGTTAACATGCGGATTGTGTTGTTTATATGTCCAGCCTGTGGACGTGTGAGGCATCATGGCTGAGCAGCAGAGGCAGCGCTCTCTGTCCACTGCGGGTGAGTCTCTCTACCATGTATTGGGAGTGGAAAAGATGGCCACGAATGATGACATCAAGCGGTCCTACAGGTGCGGGGCCACCACCCGTCATTGCGTGACGTATACACCGCATCAGGTTGTAGTGGCGTTTGTGTAACTGTTGATATAATTCCATACAGGAAACTGGCACTGAAGTTTCACCCCGACAAGAATCCCGACAATCCAGAAGCAGCAGATAAGTTCAAGGAGATAAACAACGCCCATGCTATCCTTAACGACCCGACAAAGCGTAATATTTATGATAAATATGGCTCGCTGGGACTGTATGTGGCAGAGCAGTTTGGAGAGGAGAATGTCAACACTTATTTTGTCCTCTCGAGCTGGTGGGCAAAGGTATGATTGCATTGAAGTGATTTTCTGCTTCTTTTTTTGTTTGTTTTTTTTCTCTGCCATTAAAACCTCAATGATGCACCTACCTTGCAGGCACTTTTCGTATTCTGCGGCCTGGCTACCGGCTGCTACTTTTGTTGCTGCCTATGCTGCTGCTGCAACTGCTGCTGTGGAAGATGTAAACCTCGGCCTCGCGAGGGCCAAGAACAGGACTTTTACGTGTCCCCCGAGGATCTGGAGGCTCAGCTGCAATCTGATGAGAGAGGTGAGAGGATCTGATCTGCATTTGTCCGTCTGGGACAACACTAGTGGCTGATTTCAATAATGACCGATACATTGACCTATTACATTTGTATATATTTTCAATAAAAAAAATATATATGAAATGCAAGCTTGATGGCTTAAATATAGTTCCAAAAACTTGTTGCATAGATATAAGATTCAGACACAATTTGTTTTTTTTTTGTTTGTTTTTTCAGACACAATTTGAATATATCGTTAATCAAAAATATGATAGATATAACTGCAAAAGGGCAATCTACAGATGGGAAATAAAATAATCATGCAAAGTCTATACATGAGTTTTCATACTGCCAATCTAACAGAGATAGATTATAGTGCGGAAAATACAATTTACTTATGTAAACATCAAATCTGCAATGGTTTTAATTGGCTAATTACATTTTTTTAAAATTATATAGGTATGAATGTGAGTGTGAATGGTTGTTTGTCTATATGTGCTCTGTGATTGGCTGGCGACCGGTCCAGGGTGTATCCCGCCTCACGCCCGAGGACAGCTGGGATAGGCTCCAGCACCCCCCGCGACCCTCGTGAGGAAAAGCGGTAGAAAATGAATGAATGAATGAAAATGATATAGGTATGAATGTGAGTGTGAATGGTTGTTTGTCTATATGTGCTCTGTGATTGGTTGGCAACCGGTCCAGGGTGTACCGCGACTCTCGCCGGAAGACAGCTGGGATAGGCTCCAGCATGACTGCGACACTCGTAAGGATAAATGGTATAGAAAATGGATGAATGGATGGATGGAGGACCCCATCATTCAATACAAAAAAAAGCTATATATTTTATTTTATTTTATTTTATTTTATTTTATTTTATTTTATTTTATTTTATTTTATTTTATTTTATTTTTGCACATTTTATTAGCGAAAGATAAATGTTAGCAAATTATAAATAAATACTGAGCGGCGTCTTCCCGTTTGCTCTACAGAGGCCGGAGGTGACCCCATAATGATGCAGCCGACAGCGACAGAGACCACCCAGCTGACATCAGACGGCCACTACTCCTACCACACCGACACCGGCTTCAACTAACCGGGCCACACCCGTCCGCCCTTGCCTTGGTCCTGCCTGCTCCCCTGTGCCACCTCAGTGACATGAAAGAATCCATCTTTCACAAGGAAGGCCATGCAGAGGAGAGGGACTAGTCCGCATGGCCCATGAAAGGACCTTACTCATCCCTTGCACCCCTTTCCCGGTTCACCCCCTTCTATTTATTTCCCCAGAATATGACAAGAAATGAGAAATTATTCTTTACGTTTTTGTTTCTGTTTCTTTACCTTTACCCTAAATACCCCAGTCTCCGCTCTCCTACGTCATTGTGTAGCATGCACCATTCGTAACACACATTGCCATGTTCTCCTTCCTCGTTTGCAGCATTTTTACTCTGCAAAGTTCCATCACATTGCTACATAAATATGTGCAATATGTCCACTCGAGCGCAGTTCTCATAAGATATGCTAAGGGAGCATCGGGCTGTGGCTCAACGAGGCCGTCAGCGCCATCACACAAGATTAAGAAGTGGCGTTTAAGTCAAAAGGATGCCACTTGCGGTATAGTGTTTGTCTTCTGTGTTTTTTTTTTTTTTTTCACACCAGTCACAACGCTGTTGCGGCACACCCGTCTTATCACCAACCGCTGCGGCTGTGTTAATTACTTTTGGATGTTGGCGCCTCTGCTGCGGCTTTGTTTTTTTTTTTTTCCCATCCTTGCAGTCTGTGTCCTTTCAACACGGGATTATTTTATCTAATGTATGGCAGTTTCATCAACCCTTGAGTAAAATGTTGTCATATCAACACATAAATATCTTAACGACGTACAAAAGTCAGGTTTTTTTGTCGAGGATACACTGCAAAATTAATGTGGTATGTAGAAAAATGACACTGGGAAATTAAGATGACTGCAAAATTAATGAGAATTTTCATCTTGTTTTTGGAGTCCATGTGTTTGGAAGTGTGCCGACTGTGATCATTGTGGACTTGTTTGAATCCGTACATGTCATACGGAACATCATAAGTGATAGGACAGAATATCATTTTCCATATATGGGTTTGCGTATATTGCCACATGTTTTGCAAATCCCCATAGTTTGTTAAATGAGTCACTTTGTCGGAGTGATCACTGCTAATCATGTGTTGCAACGGTTTACATGCGGTGAGCTGCGCGACGAGCCACCCTCTGCTATTAACAGTATGGATGTTGACCTCTGTGGCCCTCGTATGATGTTTCCCGTAAAAACCCTTGATGAATCATAGATGTACCTGTCATGGCTTTTTCATTCAGATACTGAAAATGCTACTGTACATGTTTGAAGTTGAATGCACTGTGTGTTGAAAAGGAAAAAAAAACTACAATGGATCAGGAAAAGAACATAGTATTGAGTGCAAATATAGTGAATCGGTTATATGATGCATTAATGAAATTTTCTTTTATGTCATACATTGTCATGTTTTCAAATGATGGAAAAAAAATCATTTTAACTGGTGCAGTGTTGTATTGTAACCATTAAATTGTGCAAGCAAAGGTTTAAAGGTTTCAGGTTGGTTGTACATACACTCGGCCTATATAAAGTATAGAAACATTTTTGTTGTAGCATGGTAATTGTGTGTCTGGAAGAAAACATGATCTAATTTGCTGTTGGTGAATAAATGTTACAAACATTTTGTCATATTCAATTATTTCATATTCATCATGCCAATAACTACATTTGATTCAAAACCCAGCCAAGGCTTTATTATAGCATTATTATAGGTTATATAGCTAATCTTAAATAGTGCAGAGGACTACTTAGGATATGCAAATCTTAAGTACTGTAAAAAAAACTTTTTTAGTTGAAGCAATAAGTGCAGCCCTAGCAGGAATGTGAAGGTAATTTACAGAACTCTCCCATTGCCAGCAGATGGAGACATAAGTCCTTTTCTTTCCAGCAGTTGTAGGCATTCATGATACATTTGGTAGTATTCTGTGAAGTAAGGCGAACTGCGTTGTTTTATTTGACATATTACAAGTTGTACAAATGTTGTTTTATTTTAGAAATCGAGCAAGTAAAGGCACAATATTGACTATTTATGTAAACCTTTTTATTCAACCGTTTGAGCTTTTAACTGTAAGGAATTGTAAACAAATTGTTGTCGACACAACACAAGTATTTCTCAGATGTTTGCAAATGAATTATTGGACGCTATTTATTGAGTATTTATTGAGTATTTATTGAGTATTTATTGAGTATTTATTGACTATTTATTGACTATTTATTGACTATTTATTGACTATTATATTGATTTTTATTGACTATTTATTGAATATTATATTGACTTTTTATTGACTATTTATTGACTATTATATTGATTTTTTATTGACTATTTATTGACTATTATATTGATTTTTATTGACTATTTATGTAAACCTTTTTATTCAACCGTTTGAGCTTTTAACTCAGCTTTTGCAAATTAATTATTGGACGCGATTTATTGAGTATTTATTGAGTATTTATTGAGTATTTATTGAGTATTTATTGAGTATTTATTGAGTATTTATTGACTATTTATTGACTATTTATTTACTATTATATTGATTTTTATTGACTATTTATTGACTATTATATTGATTTTTTATTGACTATTTATTGACTATTTATTGACTATTATATTGATTTTTTATTGACTATTTATTGACTATTTATTGACTATTATATTGATTTTTTATTGACTATTTATTGACTATTTATTGACTATTATATTGATTTTTTATTGACTATTTATTGACTATTTATTGACTATTATATTGATTTTTTATTGACTATTTATTGACTATTTATTGACTATTATATTGATTTTTTATTGACTATTTATTGACTATTTATTGACTATTATATTGATTTTTTATTGACTATTTATTGACTATTTATTGACTATTATATTGATTTTTTATTGACTATTTATTGACTATTTATTGACTATTATATTGATTTTTTATTGACTATTTGTTGACTTATATTTTTGTTAGGTCCAATATGATGTGATGAGCCATGTGATGTTATATCGTGTGCTTGTGTGTGTGTGTGTGTGTGTGTTGCCATTAATAGCCATTAATAACACGCACACACACACACACACACACACACACACACAGGATCACGTGTGTGTGTGTGTGCCTCTCCTGCTCCTCCACGTTGAGCTGATTGAATGGAAATAAGCAACACAGACCAGCCTCGTCCAAACCGCTTGGTGAGCAGCCATGAACCGACCCGGTAGGAACATCAAACTCCTTCATCTTCCCGAGTCGTCTAACTTCTAATTCTAACTTGACTCTTAGTATTTTTATTGTGATTTTGTTTTGTCTCTGTTTGACTAAGCGAAGTGTTATGTGTAACAGGTAGCATTAGCATTAGCTTCAACTAGCGGTACTATACTATCTAGTATCTAGTATCTAGTATCTAGTATCTAGTATCTAGTATCTAGTATCTAGTATCTAGTATCTAATATCTATCTATCTAATATCTAGTATCTCTCTTGTATCTATCTAGTATCTAGTATCTAGTATCTAGTATCAAGTATCTTGTATCTAGTATCTAGTATCTAGTATCTAGTATCTATCTAGTATCTAGTATCTAGTATCTAGTATCTAGTATCTAGTATCTAGCATCTAGTATCTAGTATCTAGTATCTAGTATCTAGTATCTAGTATCTATCTAGCTAATATCTAGTATCTATCTATCTATCTAGTATCTAGTATCTAGTATCTAGTATCTAGTATCTAGTATCAAGTATCTAGTATCTAGTATCTAGTATCAAGTATCTAGTATCTAGTATCTAGTATCTAGTATCTAGTATCTATCTAGTATCTAGTATCTAGTATCTAGTATCTAGTATCTAGTATCTAGTATCTAGTATCTAGTATCTAGTATCTAGTATCTAGTATCTAGTATCTAGTATCTATCTATCTAGTATCTAGTATCTATCTAGCTAGTATCTAGTATCTATCTATCTATCTATCTATCTAGTATCTAGTATCTAGTATCTAGTATCTAGTATCTAGTATCTATCTATCCATCTATCCATCTATCCATCTATCCATCTATCCATCTATCCATCTGTCCATCTATCCATCTATCCATCTATCCATCTATCCATCTATCTATCAATCTATTGTTGTTGTGCAGGTCTTGGTGGGACTTCATCCATTAGGTTCTCCACCAGCAGGCCAGGTAATGGATGCCCCCCCACGGATCTAACAGAAGAGGACAAAGACAATCTGAAGTTTGAACTGGCCAAGGTGAGGCTGCTATTTAGCGCCACCAACAGGTAATGTCCTCCACCGTATTAATGATGTTGTGTTTGGCCTGAGATGGAGGAGGAGATCCAGACAATGAGGCAGCTAGTGTTGGCCAAAGAGAAATATGCTGCAGACATCAGGAGACAGCTGGGCATGGGTCCTCTCAGTAGCCTCAAACAGAACCTGTCCAAAGGCTGGCAAGAAGTTCAGACCTCATCCCCGTGAGTGCTCCTCAGTACATGACTTTGAATGCAGCTTTTCTATTTTCCCGATGTGTATGATGATGTTGTAATGTTAAATCCTCCACCTGTGCCGTGACTTTGTCAACACGCTAGTCACACGCCAAGTCCACCACACACTTTGTCGTGTAATGGCGTGTTGTGATTACATAACCGGAGCAAGCCCTCTAATTAGTTAGAAGTCACGTGTCAACAGGTTTGTCTCTTTCCAGATATCTCACAGCCTCCGCAACCTTGGATGACATCAGCAACTCCAACGCGTGAGTGCTTCTTCTACTTGATGACGTAACATGCACACTGACATGGGATTCTCTTGTTGTTCTTTTGTATCCATGGACTGAGGTTCCCCTCCTGGGAACAAGTGATAGGATTTACTGAGGGCAAACGGATCGGTGCTGTTAATAGCGTTACGGCCTGAATTAGCTAAAGAGCAGTTAGCTGTATTAGCACCAGCTTGTATGTGCACGCCTTCTGTTTCTGCTCAAGTATTGAGTCCTTTTCTTTCCAGCAGTTGTAGGCATTCATGATACATTTGGTAGTATTCTGTGAAGTAAGGCGAACTGTATTGTTTTATTTGACATATTACAAGTTGTACAAATATTCTTTTATTTTAGAAATTGAGCAAGTAAAGGCATCATATACGTGATTGTAAACCTTTTTGTTCACCTGTTTGATTTAACTGTCAGGAACTGTAAACAAACGTCAACACAACACAAGTATGATGTTTGCAAATTAAATTCACAGTTGTCATTTGCGAAGACCAATTATATGGACGCTATTTATTGACTATTTATTGACTATTTATTGACTATTTATTGACTATTTATTGACTATTTATTGACTATTTATTGACTATTTATTGACTATTTATTGACTATTTATTGACAATTTATTGACTACTTATTGACAATTTATTGACTATTTATTGATTATTTATTGACTATTTATTGACTACTTATTGACAATTTATTGACTATTTATTGATTATTTATTGACTATTTATTGACTACTTATTGACAATTTATTGACTATTTATTGATTATTTATTGACTATTTATTGACTATTTATTGACTATTTATTGACTATTTATTGACTATTTATTGACTATTTATTGAATATTTATTGATTATTTATTGACTATTTATTGACTACTTATTGACAATTTATTGACAATTTATTGATTATTTATTGACTATTTATTGACTACTTATTGACTATTTATTGACTACTTATTGACTATTTATTGACTATTTATTGACTATTTATTGACTATTTATTGACTACTTATTGACTATTTATTGATTATTTCTTGACTATGTATTGACTATTTATTGACTACTTATTGACTATTTATTGATTATTTATTGACTATTTATTGACTATTTATTGACTATTTATTGACTACTTATTGACTATTTATTGATTATTTATTGACTATTTATTGACTATTTATTGACTATTTATTGACTACTTATTGACTATTTATTGACTATTTATTGATTATTTATTGACTATGTATTGACTATTTATTGATTATTTATTGACTATTTATTGACTATTTATTGACTATTTATTGACTACTTATTGACTATTTATTGACTATTTATTGATTATTTATTGACTACTTATTGACTATTTATTGATTATTTATTGACTATTTATTGACTATTTAGCTGTATATACAGTTAGCTGTATTAGCACAAGCTCCGGCATGCAGCGTATGTACACGCCTTCTGTTTCTGCTCAAGTATTGAGTTCTTATTCCCCGTCGCTTCCTTCTTTCTACCTGCAGATACACAAGAACCAAGGAAGGTCTCTCCCATGCAGGCTATGTGACATCTTCTGCATTGTCCAGTATGGGTGTGGTCCTCACCAGGAGGCTGGCAGAGATGAGGTAATTATTGCTGAGCCCCCTCAATGTTGCAATTCTTAAACTCTCTTAATGCAATATGAAACTGATGACTGGGTATGCATGGTGGATTTTGGCAAAGGGATCCAGGCAGACGGACTAGCAGGGAGGGGGGCCAACAGTCAGACCAAGCCACTCCTTGTGCCGAAATGACACTGCATCTTCAAGAACAGCTCTAGAGCTTCAAGTCGAGGCATATTTTATTTCATGTTATGCTTTCAATTTGAGGGCGGCACGGCGGTCGAGTGGTTAGCGTGCAGACCTCACAGCTAGGAGACCAGGGTTCAATTCCATCCTCGGCCATCTCTGTGTGGAGTTTGCATGTTCCCCCTGTGCATGCGTGGGTTTTCTCCGGGTACTCCGGTTTCCTCCCACATTCCAAAAACATGCTAGGTTAATTGGCGACTCCAAATTGTCCATAGGTATGAATGTGAGTGTGAATGGTTGTTTGTCTATGTATATGTGCCCTGTGACCAGTCCAGGGTGTACCCCACCTCTCAAATGAAGACAGCTGGGATAGGCTCCAGCACCCCGCGGGACCCTCGTTAGGATAAGCGGTAGAAAATGAATGAACGATCCAACTCTTAATACTACCACGATGATGTCACAATCATACACACCATCACTGTACAAAAACACAATATACACTACATGAACAGGACACATAATAAACTAAGAAAGTGATGTAGATAATTAGCATACTGAAATACGGAATAAAAACAATTACCCCGTTAGTATATTTTATGCAAAACATGGAGGCGTCCATCTGCCATGAGGTTGTATAAGCCAGTAAGAGGCCGTAATCCAATCACGCTAGTACATCTCAACATGGCAGATAAGCCTGTTGTTGTCATATAGAAACTTAGTGTGACTTCATTTCTGCTTCTGTTTTTGTTTTTGTTTTTCACGCTGCAAACACAACAGAGCACTCCCCCTTCCAAGCCCACCACGGTAAGCTTTGTTATTATTATTATTAAAGCATTATTATTATTATTATCCAAATTCTAATGCTTTAAGTATAGACATCTTTAATACTACATTTGTATCTATTTTTTTTTAATAACGGAAGCACCCTGAGCCACACCATGAGTGTGCCATCTATGAGGTAAATGCCCCCCCGCCCACAATGATTACACAGCAGTGTGGTGGTAAAGTAAATCACACAAAATATCCGATCTTCCTAGACACTCGTCTACATTCAAGTCTTTTGAAGAAATGGTTGGCAGCATGAAGGTGAGTTCATGTAGTATTATTGTATTATTGTATCAATATTGATTGACATATCATACTATATGAATCCCGCAGGACAAGATGACAAATAATGGAGAAACATGTGGCTTTGAAAGAAAAGCTGCACATCACAACGCATGAGACATGACTGTTTTATTTATCCTCTGTTTTTCATAATAATCATAATACAGTATTGTAATGCTCTTTGGTTTGTCTGTGAAACGTAAAATATGAGCTACATTACCAGAATACTACTATGCAAGGATTTATACATGATGTTAAATTCATTCTAAGAAATATTTATTTTGACATCTACACTGGAAGTTCATAGAGATTATTTGTGATATTAGCAAAATATAACATTCCTAAGTACTTAAGGATTTTTCAGTTGAAGTCAAGTCAATGATTGATGCGCTATGCTAATAGTTACAGTATGTGGGTAAAATGAAGTCAATTAAAATGTTCCTCTCTTGAGAAATTTTGATTGACATTTTTTAAAGATTCAAACCAATTCAATCCAATTAAAGCATTGGCATACTTAAACATGTACATGTGCTAATTAAACGTTGTTTAAAAAGCAGTGAGATGTAGGCTAACATGCTAACACTCTGCTAGCACGTTGCTAACACGGCTAACAACTTTTAGCAAAATGTCCACAATGAAGCATCATTGTGGACATTTAGCTAAAAGGATCATTTCCACAGACTGTCTAGGCTAGAAAAAAATATATACATACATTGACACCCTTTTTATTTGCCCTTCTCTCGTCTCTTTTTTCAATCCCAAATCACCAAAAACGGAGATGGTTGAAGCAACAAATTCATCAAGACTTATTAAGTACTTTACACTGTAAATGCGTTTACGATTTATCACATAATACATGTTTTATTCCTTTAATTAACAAGAAACGATGATAAAAATATAAATTATGCTTTCACCGCTACATGTTAATATAACAACCAAAAGTAAGTTCCCTGACCGGGAATCGAACCCGGGCCGCGGCGGTGAGAGCGCCGAATCCTAACCACTAGACCACCAGGGACATGTACAGCAATGTCGGTACAAACGAAAATAAACAAAGCACACTGTTTATAATTTGCAAACGCTTACAATTGTTACAAAAACATTAAAAATGTTACTTAAATATTATTCTAATGTGATTTCTCTACCATCGAGGAGGCTTCATCCATTGCTTGGTTACAAAATGCCACCTCTTTCATGCTACATCGTCACCACGTTCCAGGCAATCCTGCACGTTTCGTGTCCCGGAGTGTTCCGCCCCGCCCTCCCCGCATGCCAGCAGCATACGTGCTCAGCAGCAGAGGCTTTAAAAGCAGCCTGCAGGCTCGTCCGACAGCGGCAGTCGTCAAGTGACACGCAACAAATGGGCCATTAGAGCTACCTGAAGTCTTCTACCTTTCCTGCAGCCATCCGAACCTTCCAGCCGCCCTGGAGGCAACTGCTTCCCCATTTTAACCTAAAAGGTATGTAATCAATTATTTTTTTTAATATAAAAAAGACACAATACGTGACACCGGAGGCAAAAGCTTTTACATGCACAAAAATTCAGTACTTTTATTGACACGTTTATTCACAAGTTGTTTATACTTGTTTTGTAGTACAAAGTGTACTCAGCTCCTTAAAATCCCCAGAGCCATCTGCGGCTCAGCTGAGGGTTAAGCTGGACTGCCTTCATCTGGTCCTTAAGGCGTGAAAGCTGCTGTGTTCATTTAAATATTATTTTCAATAATGCTTTCTTGGCAATGTTTTCTTCATAAAACAGTTCCAGTACTTTCACACATGGTGTAAAAACAGTATTGACAGTCATGTTAGAACATAAGTGCTCTATTTGTTTTGGCCCCACAGCTTTAGTTTCCCACATGAGTTGGAACGTGAGAAACCAGATTCCTAGAAGCAGCTGTCTCTGCACAAGTCAACTAGGACGAAACCGCAGTGTCTGCCATGCTTGTTCTTTTGAATAAAAACATGATTTGGTCACATCTGAACTCCACAAAGTGATAGAGTTCCATGACAAAACATATACTAGATCAGGGGTCTCAAACTCAATTTACTTGGGGGGGCACTGGAGATCGGGTCTGGGTGAGACTGGGCCGCATCAGGTTTTCAAAAAAAAAAAAAAAAACGCATTTATTAAAAACAAAAAAAATTTAAAAACTTCGCTTTGGTTCCAATTTTCTACAAGAAAAGCTCTGATAAAACATATGAACAAAAAAACAATAAAAAAAGCATTTATTAAAAACAAAAAAAAATTAAAAAATTTGCTTTGGTTCCAATTTTCTACAAGAAAAGCTCTGATAAAACATTCCACTGTTCTCAAATATCTTAATTTTAATTTTTCTACACAAAATAAGATGAAAAATAAATAAACAAATCAAGAATAAAGAAAATCAATCAATCAGTAATAAATAAATACATATAATAATAATAATAAAACGGCAAATAATAAAAACTTAAGAAACCACATATAGTTGGTGGGTAGACAAATTATTTTTTTTCAGATTAAAATGAACAAAGCATTATTAGAGCCCTGTAGACATGACAAAACACGACTATAGTCACATTTATACTTTTTTTATTTACAACATTTTTTTGCGCAACTGCAGGGTCTTGAGACACATGCTAACTCACAAACTGGAGAGCTAGCGACCTAAACGGTAGCCTTCAAGTTATTTCCTTTAAACTTAAATAGCCAAAAACTTACCACTTCCACACGGATAGGGAGGATAACTATTAACAGTTATTTAACCTTTAACATGAACATTAATCAAACGTAATAATTTTTTCTGGGTACATGATACCATACAGCATCCGTATCAAACTTGCGCGGGGCCGCACTAACATTAAACTTTCATATCAAGGCGGGGGCCTCAAACTAGTGGCCGCGTGTTTGAGACCCCTGTACTAGATGATCAAGAAGTATTTGTACCTGAGATCATGTTTTCCTTTCTAGGTCAGCATTTTACATCTGTGAGCGGTTTTCCACCTAAGGTCGGAGAAAATGGCAGCAATTCCATCAAGTGGCTCCCTCATCGCCACCCATGATTACTACAGACGTGAGTCAGATGCCTTCTAAATGGAATAACTTCCTTCAGGAACACCAAAATGACACAAGTGGTCTGTATATGCTATCCAGGTCGCATCGGGTCTACCTCCAGCAACAGCTCGTGTAGCAGCGCTGAATACTCAGGCGAGGTCATCCCGCACCCCCCAGGTATGTATGACAAAGGTCAAGGTGGCGTTTGTGGTTCTAAGGTCTGGAAATATCACATCTGCTCTTCACAGGACTTCCAAGACAAGACTCTGGTCACTGGTGGACCTCTTTTTTCTTTGCAAAACCCGGAGCTGAAAACCAAAAGTAAGCATGTTTAAAAAAAAAACAACAAAATCAAAGAAAAATTAAAACCACATAAAACTGTTGTTGCTTGCAGAAATGGGAGCTACACAGTGGCCAGTGGTCAGGTGACCTGCATCGCCAGGGAAATGCTTCTGAAGCCCCAACTCGGTGAAAACGGCGACATTGGAAAGTTTGAGGCCTCTACCCCACCGCCTGCGTCCTCCTAGAGGCACCTCTCCCTCCTCTTTGCCACCAACTTGCCATCGGAGTCCAGATGGAGATGATGGTGGTGATTAAAGATTGCATTTTCACTAAATAGTTAGATTATTTTTTACTGTATAGATTATTTCTACGACGACCAAATACAACTTGAGTGTTTTTCATGTATTTCATTTTGATTTGTTGAAAATAAAAAATAGAAATAAAATGATTGATCTTCAGTACTGGTTTTGTATTTCTTGTGTGGTGCTTTTATGCAACACTCGGCTGAGCTGCTGTTTCGTAACACAAGCAGCCGACTATTCAAACAGCAGTAAGCCCTTTGACTTTGTGTGACTAGCAATATGCTATTGTTTCGCCGAGATGCTTGCATAACTTAGCCTCTTACCATAAATATAGGTCAGCATGAGTACTCCAACACAAACGGGAAGAATAGAAGTCTTGCAAGCCAACAGAGATGGACAATAACTGCACAGTTTAGATCAGGGGTCTCAAACATGTGGCCCAGGACACTAGTTTGAGGCCCCCGCCTTGATATGAAAGTTTAATGTTAGTGCGGCCCGCGCAAGTTTGATATGGATGCTGTATGGTATCATGTACCCAGAAAAAATTATTACGTTTGATTAATGTTCATGTTAAAGGTTAAATAACTGTTAATAGTTATCCTCCCTATCCGTGTGGAAGTGGTAAGTTTTTGGCTATTTAAGTTTAAAGGAAATAACTTGAAGGCTACCGTTTAGGTCGCTAGCGCTCTAGTTTGCGAGTTAGCATGTGTCTCAAGACCCTGCAGTTGCGCAATATGTTGTAAATAAAAAGAGTATAAATGTGACTATAGTCGTGTTTTGTCATGTCTACAGGGCTCTAATAATGCTTTGTTCATTTTAATCTGAAAAAAATAATTTGTCTACCCACCAACTATATGTGCTTTCTTAAGTTTTTATTATTTGCCGTTTTATTATTATTATTATATTTATTTATTACTGATTGATTGATTTTCTTTATTCTTGATTTGTTTGTTTATTTTTCATCTTATTTTGTGTAGAAAAATAAAAAGTAAGATATTTGAGAACAGTGGAATGTTTTATCAGAACTTTTCTTGTAGAAAATTGGAACCAAAGCAAAGTTTTTAAAAAAAAATTAGTTTTTAATAAATGCGTTTTTTTTTTTTCATTGTTTTTTTTTGTTCATATGTTTTATCAGAGCTTTTCTTGTAGAAAATTGGAACCAAAGCGAAGTTTTTTAAATTTTTTTGTTTTTAATAAATGCGTTTTTTTTTTTGGAAAACCCGATGCGGCCCAGTCTCACCCAGCCCCGAGCTTCTTTATTCTTGATTTGTTTATTTATTTTTCATCTTATTTTGTGTAGAAAAATAAAAAGTAAGATATTTGAGAACAGTAGAATGTTTTATCTGAGCTTTTATTGATATATAGCTTTTATTGATATAACATTATCCAACAGAATATACTGTACATACTGCATCTACTGTATGTCATTACAGCCTTTAAAACAGCCATTATGATTTTTTTGGCGTGCAACTATTTACTGTAAATGAGAGTATTTGCTGATCCACAAACATTTCAAAGAAAAGATACGGTGAGAACATCTGACAGCGAGTACACTGGCAGTTAAGTTCACACGGAGCAAAGTCTGCTCTGAGTCAGATGGAAGAGATCGGATTTCAGTCCGGTACATAAATCACCGTGACTCCATGTTGTGATGCATGGCATGAAAAAGCTGCACCATCTTTCTCTGGGGACGAATCAGAAGAGACGTCCTGCTCTAAAAATGTCCTGCGACCCTGTCCACGTGGACAGGAGGGGTTTCTATGAGTAAAGTTCATGGGACACAGTGAAGGTCAGCGCCTCTGAAGGTCCACATTGTTAACCAAGGGTATCCAAACTAACTCAATTTGTAGACTCCAGCTCGTTTTTTTTTTTTTTTTTTACCTGTGACATATTCTAGAAGTACTAACAATGGTACAAAGAGCAAAATTGTGTAATTAATTAATTATATGTTTATACAGTAGAAGTTAGCGTCATTAACTTATTCCAGGTCCAACTCTAACCAAAACAGATGTTAACAGAATCAGTTTTTTGTATGAAATAATGTAAATCCAGACCAGGGTTCAATTCCACCCTCAGCCATGTTCTCTCCCGGGTTTTCTCCGGGTACTCAGGTTTCCTCCCACATTCCAAAAACATGCTAGGTTAATTAGCGACTCCAAATTGTCCATAGGTATGAATGTGAGTGTGAATGGTTGTTTGTCTATATATGCCCTGTGATTGGCTGGAGACCAGTCCAGGGTTTACCCCGTCTCTCGCCCCAAGACAGCTGGGATAGGCTCCAGCACATTCATTCATATTATCTACATACTGTATTGTATATAAGTCTGGGAAAAACTGTTGATTTTGTTAATACTTGTGGTTGTTTATATTGTTTATTTTTCTATATTGTGTATTTTTGTACTGCTTAACTGATTCTGTACTCTTGCCACTGTGCAATGCAAATTTCCCCCACTGAGGGGCGAATAAAGGCATATCTTCATCTTAATCTTAATCTGGTCCAAGATGTTTGTGATTGACAGTCAAAGTGCTAACGGCTTTGCCCACCACATCAATCAATCATCGTCAATCATCTTTGTCTTCTGCGATACACCATTGAAGTGTCTGATCCAATCAGCAACAGATCTGTTATCATGGATTCAAATAGGTCCGTATCTTTGATGTTTGCCAGTCACATGACCCTCCACCACTCACACTCGTCCATCATAAAAGTGGTGAACGTTCCATGAGGGTTCCAAAGAATCCAAGCTTCTCATTGAGAAGATTTTGGCAATTGACCTTCAATCAATTCAATGAGTTCGATTTGGAAAGCAACAAAAAATAGGATGTGAGAAAGAAAGTCGGGAAAAATAAGGGAGAGAAAAGGGAATATGGATGGAATGTCAGTGGGATTGAGAAGGACCTCAAAGTATTCCTTCCACTGTCCGACTACATCCTCAGTCGAGGTCAGCAGGCACTGCTTCCATGTCCTCAATGGACCCCTCCCGCACCCAAAGTTTTTGCCCCGACCACCGCCAAGACTGATGATACCTGAGGAGTTCCACCAGCCATCCATGCAGCCCTGACCTCTGGTCTCCACCATCGGGTTTGGGGTCTACCACAACAACTGGCACTGAGCACTGAGGTACGGAATACGGCCCATTTGGACTCAATGTCTCGGTCTTGACAAACGGGAGTCTTTGCCAGACATTCCCAGCACACCCTCCATACACGTTTGGGTTTCCCAGGTCTGCCCGGCACCCTCAGCAGGTCTGATGATGATAGACCTGCGGTCTAGGGTGTCATGGTGCCAAGTGCACTCCCAATGTTCCAACATGGTGTTAGTTACGGACAAACCGAAGTTAGCACAGAAGTCCAATAACAACACACCACTTGGGTTCATATTGGGGAGGCCATTCCAACCAATCACGGGTTGAAGTCCCCCAGTAGAATGACAGAGTCCGATGGACTCAAAGAAGTCCAGGTACTCTAAACAGCCATATGGTGCTTATGCCCAAATGACAGTCAGGACCCTTTCCCCCAATTGAAGGTGTAAGGAATTGACCCTCTCATTCACCAGGGATGACTCCAACACAGACGTACCAAGCCAGGGGGCTATTAATAAGCCTCCCCCCCTGCAGCAAATCCAGAATAGAACACAGTCCAATACCTCTCAAAGAGTTTGGTTCCAGAAAGAACCCAAACTGCAGGTCAAGGTGAGTCTGACTATATCGAGTTGCAATGTGTCAACATGCCGAACAAGTTCCGGCTCCTTGCCCACCAGGGAAGTGACTCACATGTCCCAAGAACCAAACCAGGTCACCCGGCGTCCCGCCCTCAACCGTTGCCCAAAACGCAATGACCCTTATGTTTGTCCCTGTTGGTGGTGGGTCTACAGGGGGGGGAGGGACCTGGCCACCAGGTACTCGCCTGCAAGCAAGCCTGGGATCTTCAGGTCTTCTGAATCACTTTTGGTCTGGGCCGTCCCACTCAAGGCATACTGTACTTTAACCAGAGAATGTATGCAAACTGAGGCAAAATTGTGGCGTAAATTTTCAAAAAACCTGGGTTTTCAGCCTTTTTACAAAAAGAAGTAAAAATGGCCTCCTCATTATTTGACTCTTCCATAGGTGGTCCTCAGTGGGTAAAAATTTGGACCCCCCTGCTGTAAAAGGTCATGCAATGTAGATCAGATGGCATTCATTCATTTTCTACCACTTTTCCTCAAGAGGGTCGCGGGGAGTGCTGGAGCCTATCCCAGCAGTCTTTGGGCGAGAGGCGAGGTACCCGGAGAATACCCACGCATGCACGGGGAGAACATGCAAACTCCACACAGAGATGGCCGAGGGTGGAATTGAACCCTGGTCTCCTAGCTGTGAGGTCTGCGTGCTAACCACTCGACCACTGTGCAGCCCATGATAACATTCATTCATGCATTTTCTACTGCTTTTCCTCACGAGGGTCGCAGGGAGTGCTGGAGCCTATCCCAGCTGTCTTTGGGCGAGAGGCGGGGTACACCCTGGACTGGTCGCCAGCCAATCACAGGGCACATATAGACAAACAACCATTCACACTCACATTCATACCTATGGACAATTTGGAGTCGCCAATTAACCTAGCATGTTTTTGGAATGTGGGAGGAAACCGGAGTACCCGGAGAAAACCCACGCATGCACGGGGAGAACATGTAAACTCCACACAGAGAAGACCGAGGGTGGAATTGAACCCTGGTCTCCTAGCTGTGAGGTCTGCGCGCTAACCACTAGACCACCGTGCCACCCGATCTGATGGCATTAAAACATAAAAAATTAAGCATCAGGAAAAACCCAACAGTGCTTCTTTAATGCAGGTCTTCTGCAAATGTCACACTTAAAAAAGTCCCAAAAAAAGGTCCTCATGCTAGTGGAACGTGTCCTCGTGTGGTTCAGTGCTGCCAAGGAAAGGTCCGCTCCTGCATTGCATGTAACTGGAAAACACAAAAACAAGACCGGCACGTGGCTCCCTTATCACTAGGGGGTTACTTATTCAATTACATGGTATATATGTTTGCCGTCTCGGGTGAAGGGTTCGCTGCCCGCCCGGATACGGGGGTGCAGCGTTCTGTTTTTAGCGCTTTATTTGATGACTAGCATGAGCTGAGGGCATGCGTGTCTCACACACACACACACACACACACACACAGTGTCAACACAAACAGTTGTACTGATTGAAGGCCAACCTGCATAGACCACCTCGATGACCTGTTAGCTTCCTCCAGACCCACCGCATGCTACACAACATATAGCAATAAATAATTAACTTCCTGCTTTGACTGGTTGACCTCAATTGAGACTACGGTGACTAATTAGGATTATCTAATCAACTTGTAATAATTAATGATCTATGAAAGTGTGTTACATAAAACTGTGTTGTCGCTGCAAAGTACTTTACAATGATGTTTGACAGCATGATTGTTTCAAAACATGATTTGACCTTTGACACAGTTAGTCTGGCTCCGCTGTAAAAAGTGTATGCCGGGTCTGCCCTGGGAGGTGCTGCAGAGTGACAAAAATAAAAAAGGAGTTTTGAAACATGATTGGCTAACTTATATTATAGTTCATTTATTTATTAAAAACAGAAAAATATACAAACTTTTTTTTTTCAGTGCTTTGGTTCCGATTTTCTACAATAAAAGCTCTGATAAAACATTCCACTGTTCTCAAATATCTTAATTTTTATTTTTCTGCACAACATAAGATGAAAAATAAATAAACAAATCAAGAATAAAGAAAATCAATCAATCAGTAATAAATAAATATAATAATAATAATAATAAAACGGCAAATAATAAAAACTTAAGAAAGCACATATAGTTGGTGGGTAGACAAATTTTTTTTTCAGATTAAAATGAACAAAGCATTATTAGAGCCCTGTAGACATGACAAAACACGACTATAGTCACATTTATACTCTTTTTATTTACAACATATTGCGCAACTGCAGGGTCTTGAGACACATGCTAACTCGCAAACTAGAGCGCTAGCGACCTAAACGGTAGCCTTCAAGTTATTTCCTTTAAACTTAAATAGCCAATAACTTACCACTTCCACACGGATAGGGAGGATAACTATTAACAGTTATTTAACCTTTAACATGAACATGAATCAAACGTAATAATTTTTTCTGGGTACATGATACCATACAGCATCCATATCAAACTTGCGCGGGGCCGCACTAACATTAAACTTTCATATGAAATCCAACGAAATATATCTGAATAGGTGCAGATTCTGGAAGAACTATAAAGCTTTGTGTGCTGTTATTGTGTGTAGCTGCTCTATAGGAGCCCACAACTCAATACAAAGGGCCAAAAAATGTGCACAACGGGTCCCTTTTAAGTCAACCTACACAACAGATGTATTAAAACGTAATGTAATTTTAAGTCTTTTTAATCCGATCCATTACTTCACTCATTTAACAATTTAGTATTTTAGTTCATATATGATTGTTTTGTTTAATCTGTGTCATTCAGGCTGGCAACCTCTAGAAAATGAAGTCATTTGCTGTTGTGGACAGACAGGTCAGTGTAAGCGAGTGCTGTCCTATTTCTCACAGGACAGCAGCTGTAGATGTTTCCACATCTAAATTTCACTGTGCCAAAATATTTGACCACGCTTGAAAGTAGGCCAGTCTAGTCTAGTCACAGACTACCGAGTAGAAAAGACTTCTACAGCCACTTGACAAAGTTTAAAAGCGCATCTTAAATCATTTTCAGTTGAGTCATTTTCAAGTTCAACGCAATTTTATATAATTTTAAATTCCTTTGGTTGATCTATAATGTAAACCTATAACTGTAATAAACAGTAATAACTCAAAAACAAAAACAGCGCAAAAGTTCATTTTAACTAGAGACTCACTGACCAGAGTTTTGAGTGGGGTGGGGAGGGGGGGGGGGGGCAACTTCACTCCAACATGAGTGACAGTCAAAGTCAAAAAGCCAGTGGATCGTAACCTAAAATGTTTATAATTCCTAATAAATTCCTACTAAATTAATGAAAGCTTGCAAAAAAAAGACCAAGCAAAACAATAAATTATTGTGTCATATGCATAAAATGATAAAGAGCGTCTGACAAATTACAAATCATATCATTTATATAAATAGAAAACAAGATGGGGCTTGACAGCGACTCTTGTGGAACCCCCTTCCAGACCCTGCCATCTGGACACACTATGATTTACCCGCTAGATCATTTCTGGACCAAGAAACTTCATGCTCAGATAAGCCAATTTTGTGCAAAGTTTTATGATGGACGGTGTCAAATGCCTTTGATAAGTCAATAAATAATACTTCATTGATGTCATTCATAACTTTAACTTGACGTTAATAATTAATGATGTTTGTGTCAGTATCTTCAAACATGCCATATGTGTTAAAAACTCTTGGACATTTTTTTTTTAGCATGCAATATTAGTTTCTTTGACAAGTGGCCTGCGAGTTTAGTTATGAGGACATCGCCTCAATCTCCACAGCCATCTTTAGGTATTTTTGGATTTATGTATCATGGGACATAATAACATAATCAGGATTCTTCATAAACACATTCATTTGGGGGAACTAACTACTATTTTAGTCATTAAGTCTTAAAACTATGAGTCACTTGCATTTCTCTGTGTTTATGTGATTCTGCTGCCCCCATGTGGACAAAAATATTACTCGTGCAGAATTCTAAAGCAAGATGTGTCACGTGATGTATACAGTACAGTGAAATTTGTCTTTTGCATATGCATCAAAATGTATGTATATATCGGGATGTTGAGCTAAAATACAATAAAAATTTAATTGGTGTAAATGTTATCAAAGGCTGCACGGCGGTCGAGTGGTTAGCGCGCAGACCTCACAGCTCGGCGACCAAGGCTCAATTCCACCCTCGGCCATCTCTGTGTGGAGTTTGCATGTTCTTCCCGTGCATGCGTGGGTTTTCTCCGGGTACTCCGGTTTCCTCCCACATTACAAAAACATGCTAGGCTAATTAGCGACTCCAAATTGTCCATAGGTATGAATTTGAGTGTGAATGGTTGTTTGTCTATATGTGCCCTGTGATTGGCTGGCCACCAGTCCAGGGTGTACCCCGCCTCCCGCCCGAAGACAGCTGGGATAGGCTCCAGCACCCCCCGCGACCCTCGTGAGGAAAAAGCGGTAGAAAATGAATGAATGAATGTTATCAGGGGCTGCACGGTGGACGAATGGTTAGCGTGCAGACCTCACGGCTAGGAGACCAGGGTTCAATATCACCCTCGGCCATCTTTCATGTTCTCCCCGTGCATGCGTTGGTTTTCTCCGGGTACTCCAGTTTCCTCCCACATTCCAAAAACATGCTAGGTTAATTAGCAACTCCAAATTGTCCATAGGTATGAATGTGAGTGTGAATGGTTGTTTGTCTATATGTGTCACTAGGGGTATGCTGGAGCCTATCCCAGCTGTCTTCAGGCGAGAGGCCAATCACAGAGGTACAAGGGAGTACTCCAGCCCCCCCCATTGTGTGTTAAAGGTGTGATTAAGAAGCAAAGTTGCACTTTGATAGCTCATCGCACTATTTTATTCAATTACTGACATCTCAGGAGAAGAGGGAGAGTCTTCAACTGTGTTGGTAAACCATTGGTGTAGATTTTTTTTTTACCCCCCCATAGCGTTGATGCAACACTGAAAAAGCGCTATTTTCCAAACAAACACAGGTCCCTCCTTAATGATATGTAAGAGGCAGAAAGGATCTCACCTGGACAGTTTTTGCATGAAACATACAAATGAAACAGGTTCAACCTTTTTTTTTTTTTTTTTTTTTTTTTTTGTATTTCCACATATAATAATAAATATCTATACCTATAAACACTCCAACATAATCAAAATATTAAGTCACATGTACTGGAAAAAGATCCACTTTCAAATCACAATGATAAATGTACAAAACAATAGACATCTCCATATAAATGTTAATGGTTTTTTTTTTTTTTGTTAGTGATTTCAGTCTCATTTCAGAGGAAATCAGTGGATACAAACTCTACTTGGAGATTGAGTATTTCCTGAGGCTTATGGGTTCCCCGTAAAGGCCAGGAGAGGGGAATGGCTTATATGTTTACCAAGGACAAGTACCTTTCAGGGTACCAAATGGGTTCAAGAGAAGTTTTCTGAGCACTTACGTTTTAAAAAATGTACCTACTCACCTCTCCTTTTATAGGCCACAAGAGTATTTGAACAGAGCTGATTTAAGCTGTTACTCGTCTTTGATACATATGTGCTGGTCCACCAAAAACACCCAGGTGACCGCATTGAGGTGTCGAAGCAACCTTGGACCGTTTGAGTCAATTTGAGAAGTTGCACTTCAAGCAGCAAACCAAGATCTTGGTATGTGTGTGTATGTGTGTGTGTATGCAAATTAGGGGGAACGGGTGAGTGGGAAAACCTCTTCAACATAAAATGTTAAAGAAAACATATTCTGAAAAACTGTACATGTAAACATCACACTTTCACTGAGTCCAAAACTGGAGGGATGAGAGGGGGGGGGGGATACGAAGCTTCACACAGGTATACAGTACACCCCCATGCACAGAGCTACAGTCTTATCAGTGCAGTAGAGGCAACCATGAAATCATATAAATAACAATAGCATTACAGACCACCACCAAATAATAAGTTAAAACAGGCAAGGGCGTATAAACCGCTTGGATTTTTTTTTTTTTTTTTAACAGTGCCGTACCCACAGAAAAAGAACAATTCAAAACATTTTTTTTTTTTTTTACCACTCTTTGTACAGCTATACAGTACACTTATCTGACCACACTGGCAATCCACAAGCTACCAGGGCATTTTCATCAACACCAATAGATTATTACATTGTCCAGTCAATACAAAGAGAAGATCCATTGGGCATTATTATTAATAAAAAAAATTTTAAAAAAAATAGTTGTTGATCACACAAACTCTAGCACACAATGTTGTTCAGCACACCAGCAAGCAAACATTGGGGTGAAAGTGTATGTGAGTGTGAGCGTCATGGCAAAGGTTACAAAAAAATAAAAATAAAAATAAAAAATCAGAGATGAGGAAGACTCCTACGCTTCAGTTACTTGAGATATGTGGCACACACACGTGATGTTGGCAGGCCGCCCCTGCCGAGGAGCCGTAAAGCTGCTTGTGACTCGACTCGTGATTACGACTCGGAAGTAAAGACACACTCACTTATCACTTATGTTTTTCCTTAATCCTGAGCTATAAAGTGCTTCCAAACTTGCAATAGTTCATAGAGATTACACTTGAAATGCGAGTGGGACGCGCCGGCGTGGTAATGAGGTGTTTGATGATAGATAAATAAAGAATATATATCTCTTTAAACTTTCCTAAGGTGCCAGCCGAGGAGGCCGCTTGGAGAGTCAAGTTGTCCTTGTTGGGGAATGTGCTGAGCGAGTGAATTCAATCTTGTACAAAATGGGTCACTTCACTTTTACACAAAACTGTGCACGATCACTTTTAAGCAGAAGCAGAAATTATAATTTGTAAAAAAAAAAAAAATTAAAAAAATACAAATAAAAAAAAAAACACATTTGACAACCGTGTTTGTGCTGAGTGACTCACCGTCAAAAAAGTGTGAGACTGTGCTCTCTTGTCTGGTTTGAGCACTTCTGTGTGCCATCAGACTCCAAATACACACACACACACACACACACACACACATATCACAAACAGACACACAGCAGGGAGCGTAAACTGTGATGTAGTTACATCTTTGTCAAAGATTGTCTCTTGCGTGTTTTCTAACATCAACGTGGTTTTGGGAGGAGTGGGGGGTGGGGGTGGTGGGGGGTAAGCGAGTGAGCGACGCACACACTCACAACATCCGCTATGCAAGCCATGCGGATGTTTCCGGTCGCCTCAACGAAAAGTAATCAATCTGTATTGGCTGTGCATGAGAAAACTCACAGATCAATTCCTTCACCAAAAAAAAAAAAAAAAAAATTGTGCAACAACTCACCTTTTTTTCCGTCCCTGTAGATCTGCATGAGAATGAATAATAATGATAATGATAATGATAATGATAATGATAATGATAATGATAAACATCGGTATTCACAACAGACAACAATGAAGTTGGCTACAATGCTGCATGGGATTATCACATCTTCTAACAGTTAGGACTCGAGAGGATTGTGGTGAAATACTCCCAAAAGTACACCATTACTGATTATCATCAATATTGCACCTTCCTCTGCTGACATTAAACAATATATTAATCTCTTCTTTCTTTTTTTTTTTTTTTTACTTTTCCCTGACAGGTTTTTGTGACCTCGTATGAGCTCATACTCAGGCTTCCTAGTCAGTACCCATCCAGGCATGTTCAGGTCGTGAGTCTTACGAGGTAATATTTCGACCACACAGTTTAAAGAGACTACTAAAATGGTCCAAAATGTAATTTTTTTTTTTTCCCGATGCGAAGTCATTATTTTTGGAAACATTTATAAATGTAGTATCAATACGGAGTAGATCACCCAATCAAACCGCGTCACTGTACAGGATATTTTACATGTGTGTGTGACAACATAACAATGGCAAACCTTAGCACGACAATGAGAATTGAATTCTTGCAATACTCCACTAGTTTTTTTCCATACAGATTATCACTTCCTGAGACAAATGGGGGTTGCGGTGGCGAAAGCAAGACAGAGCACTGAGGTCAAAGGGAACCGAATGCATAAATAATTTGCGTGGGTTGAGTAAAGGTACTTTACAGGACCCGCCGTGCTTGGCAGAACCACTCCTGTCTGTTTGTGTCGGTCCAAGAATTGCATGTCAGCGTGACATATTTACATATGTAGACGCACAGGCTGCATTGTGGGTGGGCTCAAGCTCAGTTCTGCTGCAGGATCAGGTTCTCCAGCTCGTCCGCCGAGCGAAGCAGGAAAGCCGCGGACTCCCGGTAACCAGCGATGAGCTGCCTCACTGCCGTGACCTCTGGAGGGCTGAGCTGGGCCGAAGCTCCTCCCCCGCCGCCTCCCTGACCATGACTGTTGGAGCTAGAGGAGGAGGAGTTTGGAGCGATGGACTTCATGCTCAGGTCTGTTGGACCTGCAGACACAAACGGGATCAAATCAGGAAGTGAGAAAGTCAATATCCAGCATGGTGTCATCATTCATTTCTACCCTTTTAGTTTTCTTGATCTGATACTTGAGTACCCGGGTTCGATCCCACCCTCGGCCATGTCTGTGTGGAGTTTGCATGTTCTCCCCGTGCATGCGTGGGTTTTCTCCGGTTTCCTCCCACATTCCAAAAACATGCTAGGTTAATTGGCGACTCCAAATTGCCCATAGGTATGAATGTGAGTGTGAATGGTTGTTTGTCTATATGTGCCCTGTGATTGGCTGGCCACCAGTCCAGGGTGTACCCCGCCTCTGGCCCGAAGACAGCCGGGATAGGCTCCAGCACCCCCACGACCCTCGTGAGGAAAAGCGGTAGAAAATGAATGAATGAATGTTATCACGGGATGCACAGTGGTTGAGTGGTTAGCACGCAGGCCTCACAGCTAGGAAACCCGAGTTCAATTCCACTCTCGGCCATCTCTGTGTGTAGTTTGCATGTTCTCCCCGTGCATGCGTGGGTTTTCTCCGGGTATTCCGGTTTCCTTCCACATTCCAAAAACATGCTAGGTTAATTAGCGACTCCAAATTGACCATCGGTATGAATGTGAGTGTGAATGGTTGTTTGTCTATACGTGGCAACCAGTCCAGGGTGTACCCCGCCTCTGGCTTGGAGACAGCCGGGATAGGCTCCAGCACCCCCGCGACCCTCGTGAGGATAAGCGGTAGAAAACAATGAATGATACTTGAGTTGAAAAAATGAACTAAAAAGGGAATACCAGTTTCCAGTGCAATCTGAACCAATCACCAGTCAATCATTCATTCATTTTCTACCGCTTTTCCTCACGACAGCCAATCACAGGGCACATATAGACAAACAACCATTCACACTCACGTTCATACCTATGGACAATTTGGAGTCGCCAATTAACCTAGCATGTTTTTGTACCCGGAGAAAACCCACGCATGCACAGGGAGAACATGCAAACTCCACACAGAGATGGCCGAGGGTGGAATTGAACCCTTGTCTCCTTGCTGTGAGGTCTGCACGCTAACCACTAGACCACCGTGCCGCCAACAGTCAATCACAGTAATGAAATATAGAGACAGACAACCATTCACACTCGCATCAGTAGACAATATAAGGTCTTCAATGAACCTAACATGTATGTCTTTGTAGGAAGAAGCCTTGAGAGAATCCATACAATATGAGTACACTATGGAGCCCACTCTCCAATCACGACACAATGAGGAAACAGTACAAACTGTACTAGCCAAGAGCAATCAATCGGATCACGTAAAGGAAGGAGTAAGATCTGTTGGAAAATAATCTGATGATTTGTTCACTCTGTTTTGTCCTCTTTTTTACACGTTTGTAAAATGATTTGTATCCCTTTGATGGACACGTTGTCGCTCTTTTGACCAGAATGGCAAACGACTAATTGCTGCGACCACAGATGCCAACCATCTGCGTCAACATGTCAGAGGCAGAAGTCCCCATTAAAAAGAAGGAAAAAATATGATCATGTTTTTAAAGTCGGTTACATGTAAAGGAAACATAACTAGCTGTTAAAGTCACATTCAGTGAAAAATACATAGTTTAGTTGACCTCAACCAAGGGTCCTCAATAGGCAGCCCACAGGCCACGTCAGGCACACCAAAGCATTTCATTCATTCCTCGGTAAGCGGCTGGATAGTTTAGTGCAGGGGTGGGCAAACTACAGCCCGGAGGCCATATCCGGCCCGCAAAGTGTTTGAATACGGCCCACCTGTTCTTTCCAAAGTATTTAATTTAAAGTTAACATACAACCTGGTATCATGGTACAACCATTTGATGGTTTAAGTAGCTGTTTTAGCAATTTCGTTATTTGATGTTGTCTGCTTAAAGTGCTCCTTAAAAAAACAACACACACACTTTTACACACTTTTCCAGGTGGACTGTTATGTGTGAAATATATAGTCTGGCATCCCATAAATTTTGTTAAAGCAATGCGTCCCGCGAGTCAAAATGTTTGCCCCCCCCGGTTTAGTGGGTAACACCGCTGGCTCTTGGTACAAGGTTTCGGTTCGATATGTGATATATGAACAAAAAAAATGACCTTGAGATTAACATTGACAAACGGAAATGTTGTATCACAGCGAATCGTATAGTTTGCACATACATACTGTATATAGTTTTTGAGTCATATCTAGATGCGTATGGAAGCATTTACAACCGGATGCCCACTTTTTATAGAGAAAAATGATCTGTGATTAATTGCAATTAATTATGAGTTAACTATGGCGAATTATGAGTTAACTATGGTGTGATTAATCACAATTAAATATTTTAACCAATTTTCAGTCCAAAAATATACCGTATAGATATATTTATACCATCTGGGCCTCACAGTTTCTGCAGAGGAAAAGCCTCCCCCTTACCGTTGGTGTGGGCCCCAGCAGCAGCATTCTGTTGGTTGCTGCTGACTGTTCCGTATCCCCGCAGGTTGTAGTTGAGGCCTCCGTTGGTGTAGAGCTGGTCTTGGGCAAAAGCTGTGCTGGAAATGGCGAAGCTTGACGGGGCCACAGATGCAGGATCCCTTGTGCTGGGCTTGTCTACAGAGATAGGCTCGTCCTGTGGGCAGATGTTTCATTTTAGTGGCATGCAGCCTTTTGATATGAATAAAATGAATGAATGAATGAATATATTTACTGCTGCAGTTTTAGCCTGCACTGAGGTGTCCCTATAGATTGACTGTAATAAACTAAGAACTATCTTTTGAACTGGTATTGTATTACATTTGATATAATGCAAGTGGACCAGTCCAGAGTGTACCCCGCCTCTCCCCCGAAGTCAGCTGGGATAGGTTCCAGCATACATAAGCGTATTGGTAAGTGCGTATATCCATTCTAGGCAGACTCCCAAGTCTGCTGCTAAAACATTTACCGCTGGGTAGACATCAAGCCGCATCCTCTTGGCCGCGTTTCGGGTTTCGCTCTCGCACGCAGCAGCAAGAATGTTCTCAGCCATGGCAGAGGTGAGGTGAGGAGGTGTCGGTCGTATCTGGCAGCAATATTTGAATGTGTTATTACAGCATATGCATATTTATATTTTTGTGGTATTTAATACCTCAAAACCACTTTTTTTCATGCGGCGACAAGATTTGAGGTAGGTGCGAATGCGCTTGCGGGAGCGCTCCTGGAACTCAGGGAACTGGCGACTGCAGGACTCCATGATGGCCTGGATCTTCTCCTTGGGCTGTTTGGAGATGGGTACCATGCGGTCCAGATTCTCATCCACAAACAGACGCACAAACATCTGAGAGAGAGAGAGAGAGAGAGAGAGAGAGAGAGAGAGAGAGAGAGAGTGAGACAGAGGAAGGGGGAGGGGATGGGAGGGGAGGGAGAGGATGTAGAGCAGAAAAATGACAGGAGGGTGCAGCAAGAGAGGGGTGCGAGAGAGTTGAAAACAAAAGAGAGGAAAGGCGGGGAGGGGATGGGCGCATACGGCGACAGTGGAAGAGGACAAGAATAAGGGAGGGGGGGGGGTTGTGCACACGCACACACACGTAGGGGTGGTGAAAATGGAAGCACTGCATCATGCGAAGGACAATATTGCCTCTGTGTCACAGATATTTGTTTTCATATGACTCAGAAATGCATTTTCTTGCAGCCTATATTGCACAGGCGTAGTCATGCATATGATATTAATATATAATTTAGAGACAACAAAGTTTCAAAATAAGAGCAGCCCCATATTTCATTCCCACGGCTCTTGCTAGCTTGGTTACTTACATTAAAGGCTTTAAGTCTCTCTGGGTCCATTCCCTCTGCGTCATTGATCTTATCGGCGTCGTCATGGTCATCATGATCATCGTCATCATCATCAACTATCTGTGCACGGCCGGAGGTCAAGTCCTCTGCACACATGCTCAGTTCAGTCTTCACAGAGTCGTAGCTTCCTGAGCTGTATGGAGGGGACTACAGACACCCGTGCATGTTAAAATCTTAGTCATTCATGACTCACGACTGAAGAATGTTTGCGTTTACCTTGTTGGAGTACTCTGTTTTGATGGGGTACTTCCTGTTTGGGTCTGCCGGATAAGAATTCTGCGGTGAACACCCCGCCGGCAGGAGTCTGTCACTCAGGTTGACTGGCTGCTGGTCATCCGAGGAGGACGAGGACAAGGTGGTGCTAAAGTCCAAGGGAGCACTCAACCCGTTCTCGGTCACATCCCCGTATAGGGCACCGCCCTCTGGTGGGTTCCCGCCCACGGGGTGCACCTCTGGCGAGGTCAGGGCCGGCATGCCGTTGGCACTGCTGCCCTGTGAGGAGTCGTCGTCTGCTGGAAGCGGGTAGGAACAAAAAGTGAGCGATGAGTGTTTGTTCATCATTAAAATATGATTGGGGATACATGATGTGTTGAAAAATTCCCATTTTCCTGGACTATTGGTCATAAAAGTGGTTAAAAAGAGTGGATCTTATGTGCTTAAGCAACAAAGAGGGAGCGGTGAGGACGAGGAGCGTACTGGGGGGTGGGGAGCATTCAGTGTGAGTACGATTCCTACATGTGTCGTGCTTCGTTGAGGTCTTCTCCCTACTTGCCCTAATTTCAGTCTCTGTGTAGTGCGAGGGTTAATACTGGCCTTTGTCCTACTTTTCTAAGCCCTGCACCCTGAGAGAGAGGGGTGCACATCGGATTGGGGCTGCACTGGTGTCCCACCCACTGGATTTATTTGGATTAGTCCACTAAGAACAAGGCAAGCTGTTTCTTGCACAATATCGGTCATGCTCACATTGCATGTTGAGTCAGTTGATTATAGGCTAAAAAGTAGCAAAAACACTGGAATATGTGAATATTCTCATTCATCCACGTCGTTGTATTCTCGCAATAGTATCGCTGGGATTAACACTCGACACAGCAGCTCTAGTCTGACGGTGGCAGAGATGTAAACACGTCTCACCGTCCTCTTCTTTAATGGTGGCTGCTGGGTCGCCGAGCCTCTCTCCATTTGGCAGACCGGGCTCAGGCACTGGCGGCTGCTCAGCTGCGACCCATGCAGGCTCAGCACCATTCATGTCCTCGCTACTTACCGAGCTGTCATCCTGGAAAAAAAGGAGTGCAGGAGGAGAAAGGGAGACATGAGACAGGAAATGAAAACCAGTGATGTGAGCAAAAGCCTCGCACTTTTGAAAACAACTTTTGATGCATTCTGCCGGTTGGAGGATGGCATCTGTGTATCTACTGATGGGCATTTTGATACAGGACAGCAGAACGACGAGGGAACGAAGAAGCTTTCCTTTTAAGTAATATCTTTCTTGGAGCGGTGCTATTTTTAACTCTTACGTAGGGAACATGCTTGCTGTAGCGTAACACAAACATGACGGTTAGCAAAGCAGAACAAACTATTCACATTTTGAGCTTCCTCCTATGACGACCATGCTGTGCGATAGACATCATGTGTCGGCAGTCATCTCGCATATATATCAGCAGACTCTGGACCACACAAACAGGTTTTAATCTCTTTTGTTAGAACGCCCAGTTGGACACCAAGTCAGCCATTGGAAGTCATTAAGAGTCGTAACACACAAAAACAAAATACCATCAAAACTGCATCTTATAATGTCAATTGTTTCAATGTACAAAATGGAGTCTGGTACAAAAACAAACAAGAGTGAATATGCCTTGATTATATTAATGCCACAACAGCAGGAAACAAAAGTTGACTATGGTTCTCATATATGTTGTTGTTTTGTGCTCTAATAACCTACACAAATAAGGAAGTGTGCTCCATCACTTGTCCAAAAAAAGTGTAGCATATTTTTGCAGTGTCAACACACACACAACACACCCAAAACACTGCATGCTAATCTTAATATTATCTTAGCTTAAATCAGTGAAATACACAACACAACACACTACAATGCTACAGCTATGTAAGTAATGTGAAATTATCAAATCATTTAGACTCAATTTCACTTTTGTACTCACCCGCGAATCACAATCTGGGTCATAATTCCCAAGAATCCTAATTATGCGTGATTTTGGGTCTACATTTTCATCGCCAAGTGCCGCTCCCTGCACTTTAGTGACAGCTCTTTGGGAGCGTTTCCGTCACGGCTCGTGGTGGGAGGGGTCTCCGGCGTGACGTCACTAACTCACGCTTAATCCGCGCCTCACAAGTGGGCCCCTCCTCCCAGCAGGGAGCTCTGCATCTACTCTTTAATATTGAATTAAAAGTTGATAGCCCCCCCCCCCCCCCCCCCCACTCACAAAGCCTTCCTCTCTGCAGCCTTGATGAGGCTTAAAAGGGAAGAAGCAGGAGACTTTATGCCGTCAATAGAAATTTAATTAGAGTAAATTGGGGAGGCCTGAAAGAGCTAGATTCCCCGATGTATTCATGAGGACACCTTCCTTGTTTAGCCACACACACACACACACACACGCACGCACACACACACACGCACACACATTGTTTCCAGTCAGCTACGCTTACCCTCTCCGTGGCTGTCATGCACTGCAGTTTCATTTGCTTCAGGTAGGTGGCAGTAAGGGGCATGTTGTAATCAATGAGGTCAGGGACCAGAGAGGTTGGTCGATCATTTTCTGCAAATGTAAAAAAAAAATATATCAGTGAATACATTGATTTAGTATGGAATTAGTGCTTAGTAAATTAATATTAAAGACTTTAATGCAATAAAGTGTCCACAATAAGTCATCTTGGGTTTTTATTTTTATTTTTATTTTTATTTTTATTTTTATTTTTATTTTTATTTTTATTTTTATTTTTATTTTTATTTTTATTTTTATTTTTATTTTTATTTTTATTTTTATTTTTATTTTTATTTTTATTTTTATTTTTATTTTATACTATTTTGTTTTTATTTTAACAAATTTGGATATCTGAGGAATATTTTTTGTTATAATTCTCTTACAAAACTAAAGCAGTAACTCCCCTTATAATGTGCAACAACACATGCCTGCATTCTCCCAGTTGACCACTAGAGGGACTCCTTTTCAGTCATTCTATTGCTGCACGAAGCCCTCTTGAGTCTTTGTTACATCATGCTGCTGATGGTTATATACACGTTTTTATCAATGAGTATTTCAAAAGTCATCTCACCCACAGTCAATGTGGAAAATCTCAACCAACAATACAAACCAAATACAGAAATTGACTTGCGACATGGCAGTCACCACATTTCCATATCACCATATAACAAATGATCAGCGTGGTATCCACTCTTAAAGGTTGATTTACTGTATCAGCTAATTATGTGCAGAATGAACAAGGCACCCACAGGTTACAGTATGTTACCTTTGAACTCTGCAGTGCTGGGGTTGATGTGCATCCTCTTCTGACACTCTCCACAGCTCATTAGGAACCGAGTCACCGCCTCCCTAGGCAGGAAGGCATAGGTCTCTGCTATCTGTGTCGGGGGATTGAGCATAGAAAAGGCTTTAAAATGGCATCACAAAGTGTAAAATGTAGGCATGGATTTTTTTTTTTTTTTCAGCAAAAGTTTGGGGTCAGTGTGCGTTATATTGGTTCTCCCTGAAGAGGATTCGTCCCCTATCTCTTGTTCCTACAGATGCCCTAAATCCAACTCCAGCCCTACATGTTCCCGCTTTGATTAAGCACGGTAGAGTATTTCTTCCTTTTTTTGTTTTTATCATATATACGGTACACCTTCGTGTCACACGGTGGGCCTCCGCTCCTTGCTTGTCTCCAACGCCACCCTCCCCTCCTCGTCCCCCTGTGGCGTTTCCCTAGAAAATGCGACCTTCACAAGACCATGGAGAGACAGCAGGGGTGCCCACCCCCACCGGGCCCACCGCCACTGCCACTGCTCCCCTTCCCCTTTGCCCCCTCTCCACACATCATGGCCCCTTGAGGCAGCTGAGAGGGAAAGGCCACCCAGAGGAGCGTGCTCCTCCCAGAAGGCCACAGTGACAGTTCCATATTATGCCCTGCCCCGGTGATGCTGCCTCCTCAAAAGGGTACACTCTATGAGACGTGACAGGACCTCTCTACAGGGCAGGGGCACAAGCAGAAATTGGCTTTATTTTTTTTTTGTTGTTCCTCAGGGGAGGGGGGGTAAAAGATGGCGACCGAAGTCCCGCAATCACACAAAGGACCTGGTTTTGTCCTGTACCACTTGGTCCCGGGCATCAAAAACCACACCAGACCCGCTTGTTGAATCGGCTCTCATGCTGCTTTTGTTCTAGAGGCGCTAGCCATGTGACACATGCGGTTAGTGGACGGGCAAAGGTGGTTTAGTTCCCTTGGAAACGACTAATGCTAAAAATTCTACATTGCCGTACCAATAACAGAATGTCGGCTATACGGGTTGTATAGCAGGCCACGCAGCTAGGAGACCTGTGTTTGATTCCATCCTCGGGCATCTCTATGTGGAATTTGCATATTCTTCCCGTGGGTGGGTTTTCTCCGGTAGTTTTAAACTAGCCAACACATTCTTAGTAACTTTTCCCTTCAGGGGTCGCCACAGCAAATCAATCTCCTCCTCTCTCACACCAACTACCCTCATGTCCTCCTTCTCTACATCCATAAACTTCCTCTCTGGTCTTCCTTTACGCCTGCTACCTGCTAGCTATAAACACTGCATCCTTCTACCAATATATATTCTACCAATATATTCACTATGTCCCAAACATCTCAGTCTGGCCTCTCTGACTTTATCTCCAGGGCCTCTATAACATGTAATGTCCCTCTGATGAACTCGTTCCTGATCCTATCCATCCTGGTCACTCCCAGTGAGAACGTCAGCATCCGTATCTCAGTAAACATACTGCTAAACTTGCCAATTCATTCATTCATTCATTTTCTAGCGCTTTTTCCTGACGAGGGTCGCAGGGGGTGCTGGAGCCTATCCCAGCTGTCTTCGGGCAAGAGGCGGGGTACACCCTGGACTGGTCGCCAGCCAATCACAGGGCACATATAGACAAACAACCAATTTGACGGCAAAAAAAACATACCAACATGAAGCACACAGACTCAGAATGTTGACTAGGAAAAAACGCTTGACTTTTAAACGTAAATGTGCTAAAAAATATACTCTGATGACTTTGTTTGCAAATGTCTCCCTGGAGAAAAGTCAGGCGTCAGATGATCAAACATGGCATAGCAGGTTTGCTAAAACCACTTGGGTAATGTGTTTAATGTGACCTATTTTTCACAGGTGGGCAAAGAGTTTGCAATGAACTCACCGCTTTGTAGGTCTTCTTTTGGCCCGCATGTTTCGGCGCCCTGCCGGGGTCGGCACCAATCTCCACGTGCATGGCATAGATGATGTCGAAGAAGTCTTCGACTACTGCCACGCGCTTCAAAGAGGAGTTGTCCTGGGCCGAATGGCCGTCTGAACACTGAAAAACAAAAAGAAAACTGGAGTTGATTTTACTGTCATCGCTAATGTTATGCACAGAAGGCTTTGTATTAATGTTTGATTCCCTTTCAGTTGGAGTGGTCAGCAAACGTCCCCTCATTTCCACACTGTTAAAAATAACGACCAACAGTCCCTCCCACCACCACCTCTGGCGGCCATCCTGCCTCCTGCACCGCTGACCCTGTCGCCATAGAAACAGACACAGATTTCTCTCAGGCAGGTGTGCTGGGCAAAGGGTCATGTGACACACCACAGAAGTGGGATCGCCAGGACAACGGCTCCATCCACGGCGCACCCGGGGGGGCTTTCCTTTCCTATCTGTGCAGCTTTTAAAAACTTCATCCACTAGAAATATTAAATGTAAACATTAAACGCCACAGCAGGACTTTAAGTGAATTAGTTTCCACAAAGAGATGAGGCGCCGAAATTTTGAGCCTCCCGGGTTCAAAAAGTTCTCACATGTCACTGAGGGCAGCGTACTTTTCTTCCTATCACCTTGACATTTTCACACTGTTCCCGGGACGTGACATTTCATTTTTCTGACTCTATTTCCAACATGTTCTCTCTTTTCTTTTGCCATGTCTTTCGCCCATAACTCCATCAGTCCAACAGTCCAACAGTCCACAGTCCACACCATCTCCCCTGATTTCTTACTGTACCCCCCCCCCCCCCCCCCCCCACCCCAGCAACCCGCCTCTCCTTCTCTCTTCTTGCTCCGGCTCTCCCAAGTGCGAGGTAATGATCGTTGCCATGGCAACTAAAACCAGCTCACAGAGCGGGTTTGTTTTAATCCGGCCCCGCTCGCTCCCTCTTCTCGGAGCTTCTCCCCCTGTCAGCATGGGCTAAATGTAACCATAATAAATGTAATAATAACAGTCCTCCACCTCATCATCACAGCTGTAATCTAGCAAGGTATCATCGTCACCCCCCCCTCCACCCCACACCCCACTCCACACAACCCCCATTCCAGCGACATCACCAGCACCGCTGCTGCTGCTGCTGCTGCTTGGGACAATGGTGTCAGGTCCATTCACGCTGGATTTAGATAATCTCATACTACTGTGGGGTGTGCATTGCACCCACAGCACTGCTGCAATGCTGCTGAATTCCTCCAAAATTCTCCCCGCCACTCAGTAGTGTATTATTTTGCATGGAAAAAAAAAACATGCAATTTAAAAAACAATACCTGCAACCGTTTATATATATAAAAGAAAAATGTGGCCACGTCTTTCATTAGCCGTTTTGACAGCCTAAGTATTGCTGAAGGCTGTCTTGGGCTTCTGCGAGCAGTTGCCAGATAAATGCTTCCAAACAAGAGCCAACAGGGAGTTAAACATTCACCTCTCAACACAGCACGCTTTGAATGAGCCTGTTTGTACGTGCTATGTGTGTTCGAGTACAGTAACACGTCTACCGGGCAGCGCTTGAAGCATCTCGGAGGAGAACAGCTGTTGAATGGAGCTGTAAGATATTGGGTCTCATCGGCAGCGTGCCGTTTTTAAAGAGCAAAGGAGACACGTCGGCGTCCCTAAATGGCAACGAGACATCATGAACACAGCAACTGCAACACTCTCACCCTCATTTTCTCCTTCTCTCTTTCTTTCTAATCCCGCAGGACTTTGCTCTCCCCAGCCACTGTACAACCAGCCCCCATCCTCGGCTCCCTGTCCCGCAACAAACCGCTCTGTTGCTAGGAGACTGGAGGGTTTGAGTCGGCTGCCCCCACCCCCGCTGGCAGTCTTGCACACACACACACACACACACACACACACACACACACACGCATGTGCGCACACACACAGCAGAGTGGCTGATGGGGAGAGAGGAGCAGTCCTAGCACACAGGCAGGTCAGGAGGAGGAGGTAGGGCGGTTCGCAGGAAGCAGCTGGGTCACAAAGACAGGCCACGAGAGATGGAGGAGACACATCACACCACAAATGAGCGCCACGGGCAAACAGATAAATAAGGTGTTGACATGCAAAAGAGCTCAACTTTGAAAGTCAACATCATAAAATTTGACTCGTAAGACAACCGGTTGCACAAAGGCGGAAGTACCGCATGTACTTTGATAAATAACGATCATTTGTTATAATCTAACATTTGATTCAAAATGTAAAACAAATATTCTGTCCCCCCCTAAAAGGAAGAAATACATGACCCCGATTCTTCTCACCCAGCTTCCAACATAGTTTGTTCCCTTTAGATGTGCTGGTCAGGTCATTTTAATTGTAGAAAATAATACAACTTGTGTGTTTATTATTAGTTTTTTTTGTATTTGGGGCAGTATCATTGTATGTTTTGTTTATGTTTGTGTGCACGCATAATACGACATGAAGTAAAAAGGCTGTGTCATGGGTACTTGTGACTCAGAGGGTCTCTCTGCAAATGGGACAAGAGGTCTGTAAATATCAGCTAGCTAATGGACATGTAAATGGGACAAAGCCTATATCCACTGTGTGCGCGTATGATTGACGGTGACAGATTAAGGTGCATGTGACATAAAACAGCGACGTGAGAGATCTTTACCTCCTTGTGTTTTTTTTTTCTCTCTCCATCTTTCTATTTCTTCATCTTTGTCTTTTCTTTTAAGCATCATCTTTCACCCTCTTTGCCTCAGCTCACAAAGTCTATCATTAAATCCACATTAGGTGCACCGAGCTCCAACCCTCTGTTGTGTGTGTGTGTGTGTGTGTGTGTCTGGACTGCTCTCATAACGAATATTATTCGATATAGTGGGTGACATTCCCAATATACTACTACTGAGCCGGTGAGAGTACCGCTAGTCCTGGGACTGTCAGAACAGACATTCTCGTCTCCGAAGAGGATATGTTATGTAAATGAGCAGCACACGCATCATCACAGAGTCCAATTTCACATTTTCTCTCTATTACCAAGCCGTCCCCGTTCGTTAAATGTTGTCCTTGGAAAGGCATTAAAAATGTCAGTAGCGGTACAAGAAGGGGGGGATTATTGCTGACTTAAAGACATGTGTGACTGTGTGTGTGAGGAGCAGAACTCTGACTGTCTCCCACACAGGGGGGGGAGGCCCCCGGGCCGGTTAAAAATGGTGTTAATTTCTCCTCCTATGGGAAAGCAAAGAAGAGTCTCTCCATGGCAACAGAGAGGGTGCTGAAGGGAGGAAAGACGGAGCAAGCGATCGGCGACCCCCTCTTTGTGCATGCGCACATACATGTGGAAAAGTATCACATATGTTCACTCCACATTGTGTCACACATTCGCAGTAACGAAATTAGAGTATCGACATTTCCCAATGAGTATCTAAGAAAAATAGTTCTAACTAATAGTAGTTGACCACGGATGAACACCTAAATTCATGATAACAAGCTCATTAGTGGCTCTCTCCAACGTCCTAAGAACAACTCTGTGATTCTCGTTTAGGACGGTGAACATTTGGGAACCCATGAGAGTTAAGGCCATGTGTCCCTCTGATGAAGTGCTGCCAGACACAGATGAAAGAGAAACTCTGGACAACAGCACAGGAGATTCAAAATGCCCCCTAAAAATGTTATTCATGCAAATTCTGTGGAATAATAGGGCCGGTATTCTTTTGACTCTGTGGCCCTTCCCCAAAAGAGGGGCTCTCCGGGGAAACATGGCCTAATTAATCAGATAATAATGATGATGTTCCTCTTCTCAGCTGATGCAGAGGTGCAAACATCTAGAGCCCCTTTTGTGGCTCTAGATGTGAAATGATGAAGAATAACAGATTCTACCTCAGAAGGAAGTCCTTAGTTTGTACTGGAAATACAAGCTAAGATACTGAATTGTCTCCAAAGATTGGAACTGCAAACATCTAGAACCCCTTTTGTGGCTCTAGATGTGAAATGATGAAGAATAACAGATTCTATCTCAGAAGGAAGTCCTTAGTTTGTACTGGAAATACAAGCTAAGATACTGAATTGTCTCCAAAGATTGGAACTGCAAACATCTAGAGCCCCTTTTGTGGTTCCTGACGTGAAATGATGAAGAATCACAGATTCTTAGTCCTTAGTTTGTACTGGAAATTCAAGCTAAGATTCTGAATTGTCTCCAAAGATTGGAACTGCAAACATCTAGAACCCCTTTTGTGGCTCTAGACTTGAAAGGATGAAGAATAACAGATTCTACCTCAGAAGGAAGTCCTTAGTTTGTACTGGAAATACAAGCTAAGATACTGAATTGTCTCCAAAGATTGGAACTGCAAACATCTAGAACCCCTTTTGTGGCTCTAGATGTGAAATGATGAAGAATAACAGGTTCTACCTCAGAATGAAGTCCTTAGTTTGTACTGGAAATACAAGCTAAGATACTGAATTGTCTCCAAAGATTGGAACTGCAAACATCTAGAGCCCCTTTTGTGGCTCTAGATGTGAAATGATGAAGAATAACAGATTCTTAGTCCTTAGTTTGTACTGGAAATTCAAGCTAAGATTCTGAATTGTCTCCAAAGATTGGAACTGTTCAAAGCTACAGTACATTTTGATTGTTGGTTATTTTTGCAAACAAAACAGAACACAACACCCCCCTGTGTACTGACTGTACTTAAGGTTAAAGTCTTTACAGTGTACTTTTGTATTTAAAACCAAATAAAACAATACCATACGCTCCCAAGCTCAAATACATGATGAATCTGTTAATTCATCATTCGGTGTATTGGATTTGGACTTACAATTTAAAATAAGTGTTTCCCCAACCTCGTTATTTAGTTGATGTCAACACACGCATCCATCCGCGAGTAACAGGTCTTTATGAACCGCGATACACATCTGCAGCGTGGCCACCAAAAAACCTGCTGTGAGCGCTAATCAAAGATAGGTACAGATTTCAGTTGACATGGCAACTAAAAGCAGCAGCACACAATAAAGTATTTTTACATTTTCACCACAATGCCCACTTAAAGGGACAAAGCATCATGGGAAAACCCTGTCCACTCTCTTTTGCTTTTATTTCCATAGGATGCAATTTTCACGGTGCATCTCTGTGTGTGTTTGTCGTCCTATTTCTCGTCCCCTCCTCCTCTAATCAGGACATAATGAGAGCTAAACGAGGTTGCTTCTCCACATTGAGGGCTACTGGGAGAGCTGTTCAGGAAAAAAAAAAAAAAAACGTGACACAACATGGACATACAGCCTAGAGAGAATAATCCAGTATCTGCCTCGGACAGAAGCCTCTGCAGCGAGTCAGTAACGTTCACCACGACTGCGCCCAGCCTTTGTCCCATCACACACTGAAGCCGCCTTGTACGCTTCGCTGACACATAGAAGAGACCTTCTCTGTCTGCACATCATCCAGCATCTATCCCTGCCCCCACCCTGCCTCCCGTCATTTACCCCCATGCCTGCCCCCCATACAGAAACTTGGCACAGTCCGGGAGCAGCTGCAGCGGGGCGTCCAATGCTCAAGCTCAAGAGACACACCCCCCCAGCCCTGCAGCCGTACGGCGAGGCGGTGACCATTGTGTGCGTATTGGGACGTCCGCATGCGTGTGTTTGTCACTTTTGCACTAAACCAAAGCGGCCTTTATAGATGTAATAATGAAATATTGCATTGTAATATTCCAACATCCACATGCATATAAAGAGCTGCTGCTTCTGACTCATCATTAGACGCTGCTTGTGCTTAAAGTTTTGTTTGTTCTTTAAATTTCCCAAGTGGTGCTGAGTCAGGACGAGGTGCCCCCCTCCCCCACATATAATATTAGCAATAAAGCATGCATGCAATTATGCAGTCAATAAAATATATTTCATCACACGTTGAGGTTAAAAGGGACGCATTCATGCCAACTGGATTGTCCCAAGAACATCTAATCAATGACTCCTCCAAAAAGCTGCTAAGGAGCCCTTATCAACACAACGCTGCACACAAAAGCCACTCAACACATTTTGGGCAGCATGTGCACCTGCGGAGACTATTAACACCTGCCCCCTTGTCCGGGGGGGGACATAATATTGAGCTGAGGTTATTGGTGTTTCTAAAGACGGTTGGCCCGCATCTAAATTGTGCATTCACTACAGGTGTAGCACCTGTGGAGGGATCTGAACAATTCAACACCAATCCAAAGAATTTATACTCTAATCTGGTTTGTTAACACAACGCGTTTCGGCTCTGAGACGTAACCAGAGAGACCCGGCATGCAGGGAGGCAGGACAGTGGGGGTTGATTATTTAAAATGGTGCATGTTGTCTCTTCGCTTGGCACATTGGGCCCGAATATCATCCACGGACACACACGCACGCCCACACAAGGGCTGCTCGGGGTACTGCTGACAGTTTATCACTTATATGAGCGAAAACAACAACACATGACCCTGAGATGTGCAGGGGGGGGGGGGGGGGGGGGCATGCATGCCCTGACCTTTACCCTTTACACTATGTCACATGTTTAGTGGACCTGAGCACAAAGTATGCATATGTGCATATGTGTGTCACGACGGAGCCTTTTGTTTCAGCCACAGCCCTGCACGTATGGTCACTAATCACGCACAACGTCACCCGTGATGAGCCTAATGAGCCGAAGTATGACTTTAAAACATACACAGTCTATACATGTTATATAAGTATCTATATATGTAATATATATGTAACGGCGGGGTCTAAAAAGCAGGAGAAGCAGGCAATCCTGGAGTACACAGGTGTTGCCAAAGCAACGAGTGCCTGTGTGTGAGTGGATCTGCGTCCTGCCCAGGACAATAAAAGGTTCCACTCAGATTGGCGGACACTCAGTGATATTTTCCCCATTTATTGTGTACAGTACAAACAACACATGTTCTCTCAAATGGCAGCCTATATGCACACACGGTGCGCGTGTCCGTGGGTTTAGACGGGACAGCGAGGGTACAGGGGCTATGAACGACGACCCCATATGATCAGCTTGACTGCCCAAATCCCACCCACCCCCCACACCACACCACTCCACACCATCAGCAGGTGATTGTGGCATCTTCTAAGTTAATAAGGCTTCAACGCGCCCTCCGAGGAGGCACCCCGGAGTGTCCTATAACAGAGGCGAGCCATCATCAGCATGCCGCTGCACATGTGCACACGCACATGCAAACCGACACCACGACACCGGACAACACCACATTGTGCACGGTCCCGTCCAAAGTGCAACGCGGCACATTATCACTTATGATGGTTCTCGTGAGCCCCCACCGTCAGCCCGGACCCACCTTGCTGTCATGGCTGAGCACAACAGCCTCTCAGCATCACCACTGCCGGGAGGCACCGGCGTTGCTATGGCAGCAGGGATGAGAGTGGGGCTGCTCCGGCTGGGATGTGGACAAAGTCAAGCGTTATCGTGCAAGGGGGATGAGGGCAAGCCGGGAGCACAAAACGTTATAAGTAGACCTTTTTTTAAAAATAAAAAAAAATCCACGACGGGTGCATGTTTAGAGCAATAAAATCACGATAACTTGCAGACGGGACATCTCGTGCGCGTACACGCACACATACACGTACACAGGCACACGCACACAGTTTACCGTTGACTTAACCGGGACATATAGAACGGGCTTCCCTGGAGCTCCTTTCTTGTTGTGCTCTCCCAAAACGTTGGTCCCCACCTGAAATCCTTTGGACTTCACCCAAAATTTGAATTTGGCGTTAATGTGGCTGTTGTCCACGTACACGCCGTCCGACTCGTCGTTTTGCAATAACGTCTGCATGATTTTGTTATATTTTCGCCGGGTGACGGTCTTTGTTTTGCCAGAGTCTCCGTAAGTGCGGAGACACCAGTCCTGAAATTCACTGAACATCTCCGCCTCCAACACGACCGGACTCCGGCTCCTCTTGGGCGCATCCACGCACGCCTTCTTCGTTGCCATTTCTCGCCCTCGCCTCCCCTTCTCGCTCTCTCTCTCTCTCGCTCCCCCCGTCTGGATCCAAAGCCCGGGCTAATAAAAGAGCACACTTGAGCGGCTTTCCTCTTGCTTCGACCCCCTGCCGTCCCCACGTACTCGATTCGGCTTCTGGGACGCGGTGGTTCCTCTGCTCAAGTGACCCGGACGGCAGCACACCTGTTTGCAGCGGAGCAGCGCTGTCCCGAACCGCAGCGGTGATAAATGTCACTTCCTCAAATCATGAGCTGAGGAGCAGAGCGGGGGGCTGTCCTATGCCGGGCGGCCATCTCCCACCTGTGCGTAAAACGTCTTTTTCGTCTCCGGGAACAAAAAAAAAAAAAAAAAAAACAGACCTCAGTGGAGACAAAAGCGCGGAAACAAACGTCGGTTTCAGTTTCTATCAACCTACTTTCTAACCACCGGCACTATAGTTTCACATACAATGGGCTCGACCTTTAAGAAGCAAAGATGCTCGCGATGTTGCGCCTCCGACCCACATGCGCCTCCCTCTCCTCGCACCTGTTTGAATGGCATCTCTTGCATTGAACCTCCTATGTGCATTAACAGGCCTATCCCGGTATGTAAACCACACACAATGTCCCATTTAGGGAGGACTAACATATAGAAATACCGAGTGGATGCAGGTCCCATTGTGCAATAAGACATATATTTCTTTGTTATACATATACATATAATGCATTCATAGTTATTTCAACATGAATGAATGAGTGGCATTCTCGTCTTGAGTGGGATTCCAATTCAAAATATCGCAACATCTGGTATGGTTAAAAAAAAAAATTCAAAATTCAATGATTCAAAATAAGTCACTTCATTTAAAGCATGACGATGACAGTAAAAACTTGCTCATGAGCAACCAAACATATCACAATGTTCATCATCTGGGTCTTATGTGTGCAGTTTTTCGCCTGTGTGTGTGTGTGTGTGTGTGTGTGTGTGTGTGTGTGTGTGTGTGTGTGTGTGTGACTCCCCCCTGGCCTGTGCATTACAGGCCCAAGCTGGCGGTGGTGACTGCTGCTGTTGTTGCCATGACAGCAGCTCAGCAGAGTCTCAGGCCTGCAAAGGGTGAGTGGGATGCCCCGTCCTCATGTCTCCATCCAGGCTGTGAAAATGGAACATTGAATGAAAAAAAAAAGCCCCACCCTGACTGAATGGCGGTCAGTCCGACACCACCACCTCATCAAATACGGCAGAAGTGAGGCTCTGTGTGTGTGTGTGTGTGTGTGTGTGTGTGTGTGTGTGTGTGTGTGTGGCAGACGGCCGGAGCCTTTGCAAGCTATTTCATTCCATTTCATCATTTGGTCTCCTGTAGTCTTCTGTCAGGACCGGCCTGTATATGTAGGAGGAGCTCCTACAGTTTCCACCTCCCCGAGGGGAGGAAACATTTCAACACTGCTATTTTGTAAAGATTATCTTCAATTATTCGAATGAGTTCTCCGCCGCTCTGGCTGTCTGTCCCATTTACACAAACATCAATATGTTGAGGTTGCACTCTTTGCACTAATGTGCAATTATTATTGACACGTTTGCGTGCTGAATTATGGAGAAGATGTAAGCTGCAACTTCTTTTCTTAGACCTCAGAAAAAACACATATTACATTTAGATTTTCTATTAAGGCCCAGTGGGGTGAGTGCCACAATTCATATAGTCTATAGCAGGGGTCTCAAACTCAATTTACCTGGGGGCCACTGGAGCTAGGGTCTGGGCAAGGCTGGGCCGCATCAGGTTTTCCACCAAAAAAAAAAAAAAACGCATTTATTAAAAACAGAAAAATATACAAACTTTTTCAGTGCTTTGGTTTCGATTTTCTACAATAAAAGCTCTGATAAAACATTCCACTGTTCTCAAATATCTTAATTTTTATTTTTCTGTACAAAATAAGATGAAAAATAAATAAACAAATCAAGAATAAAGAAAATCTATCAATCAGTAATAAATAAATATAATAATAATAATAAAACGGCAAATAATAAAAACTTAAGAAACCACATATAGTTGGTGGGTAGACAAATTATTTTTTTCAGATTAAAATGAACAAAGCATTATTAGAGCCCTGTAGACATGACAAAACACAACTATAGTTAATTTTATACTTTTTTTAATTTACAACATATTGCGCAACTGCAGGGTCAGACACATGCTAACTCGCAAACTAGAGAGCTAGCGACCTAAATGGTAGCCTTTAAGTTATTTCCTTTAAACTTAAATAGCCAAAAACTTACCACTTCCACACGGATAGGGAGGATAACTATTAACAGTTATTTAACCTTTAACATGAACATTAATCAAACGTAATAATTTTTTCTGGGTACATGATACCATACAGCATCCGTATCAAACTTGCGCGGGCCGCACTAACATTAAACTTTCATATCAAGGCGGGGGCCTCAAACTAGTGTCCTGTGGGCCACATTTGGCCCGCGGGCCGCGTGTTTGAGACCCCTGGTCTATAGTACATCTGTTGTGTCACGACTCGCTATTAATAACAGACACTGGTTAATTGTATTTAATAACAAAACCCACAAACTTGGCTCATTCCTCCATTCCCATTCCCCCCATGCCGATTTGTAGCTTGTAACGAAGGTCTTTTAATTATGCTAATGAGTGCTAAAAGTGCAAAACCTGTACAGGATTTCCTGACTGGCAGACGGCAACAAGCCTTATTGTAATAATCCCTATAATCAGACATCACAATCAGACGTTTTGACGTTAGCCATTGATATTTAGTGGGATTAGCAGGACCACTAACACCCATTAGTGGGTGGTTGGTTGGACTTCCAGGCCTGAATACGCGGTCTCAAGCCTTCACTCCTAACCGGACTGTCCAAACAGTAGCCATGCTGCATTCCTTTGACGTGTCCTTCCTAAGACCTTGACCATGTTTAGGTTTGCTAATTTTTCCTGTAAAACTTTACACAACCTAGTCATACTCGGACCTGAACGCTCAACACATTTATTTTATCACACACTCCATGGAAGAACCTGATAGAGAGGTCTGGGTGGGGGGGGGGGGGGGGGGGGTGGGGGGGCACAGAGCAGCAGGCCGCTCGGTAAACGTGGCGAGGAATCAAACTGACACGGAGCCGTGAGTGTTGAAGTGAAGACAATGCGTGGCAGACACACTGACAGGGAGTAATGGTGAATCAGCCTCAGTTAGGGTGACAAGTTTACCCTGCTTGTCCCGGTCCTGATGTGGCGGCGTGATAAAAACAAACTGATGACTAGCGCCTCCCGATGGTTGCATTGAAAACTGCAGCTCCTTTGTGCCCCATCCTGAACAGGACTCATCCGAAACAAAACCACAACCGCCGTGTGCGTGCACGTTTGTGTCATTGTCGTGACGTGGAAATATTTTGCAATGAAAACCAGATCATACTGCACTACAAATATTATATTTTCATAAATGCTGAACAGACACAATTACCAAAGCATGATAATTGAGTAAGAAAATATGCTTTAAAGGAATTCTGTTCCAGACGTGATCAGTCGTGGATGTGACATGTAATGAAGCGGTAAAAAAAAAAAAAAAAAAGAGGGCACATGCTGACTGCATATTTAGTGTCTATTATATCAACTCTGTCTTTGTCTGCTCAGTCAACCACAGCGTGGACCAGCCAGAAGCTGGATTTCCAGTCTGACACGACGAGAGGCAGCAGCGTCGATGCGAACGCACACTGACAGCCTTATGGGACCATGAGGCACGGACGCTGGGAGGCAACGAGCTGTGGGTCAAGGCCGGGGGTGGCTACAGGCCATTGGGACAGTGCAGCCAAGAGGCAGCCGGGGAGACGACAGAATGGGCACAGTCACCATGGAAACACAAACGGCCCAGCAAATCACGGCAACTGGTAACTAAGTAACAGGAAACAACAGACCAAGAGGGTGATGAGTCTGGTTAATCATGAAGAGAGGGGCTCGCAGAGAAAAAGGAGAGGGATAATAACAAGGCAGTGAGGGCCACGGTTCAGACTGTTAACAGCAGAGTTCATTGCCGCCTCACATGCACCGCACCGACACTAGATTAGTGTCGGCAGGAGGATGGAGAGCGAGGGAGGCTCTGCGGTGTGTGTGAAAGGAGCTGGAGTACAGCCATTAAAGTCAGCTAGTGTGTGTTTTTAAACTGATAATATAATAATATTAATATCTTTGTAAGGCTATTCACTTTAAACCTTTTAGTTGACTTCACTTTAACAAAATTTATTTCAAAATAAAAGTTGTGATTCCTGAATTGTAATAAGTGCATGGTTAGATAAGAAAAAAAAAATTTATAAAAATATTTATAAAAATATAAATAATTTTAGTGTGGGCGGCATGGCGGTCTAGTGGTTAGCATGCAGACCTCACAGCTAGGAGACCAGGGTTCGATTCCACCCTCGGCCATCTCCCCGTGCATGCGTGGGTTTTCTCCGGGTACTCCGGTTTCCTCCCACATTCCAAAAACATGCTAGGTTAATTGGCGACTCCAAATTGTCCATAGGTATGAATGTGAGTGTGAATGGTTGTTTGTCTATATGTGCCCTGTAATTGGCTGGCGACCGGTCCAGGGTGTACCCCGCCTCTCACACGAAGACAGCTGTGATAGGCTCTAGCACCCCCCGCGACCCTCGTGAGGAAAAAGTGGTAATGAATGAATGAATGAATAATTTTAGTCTGGGCGGCATGGCAGCCTAGTGGTTAGCACACAGACCTCACAGCTAGGAGACCAGGGTTCAATTCCACACTCGGCCATCTCCCTGTGCATGCGTGGGTTTTCTCCGGGTACTCCGGTTTCCTCCCACATTCCAAAAACATGCTAGGTTAATTGGCCACTCCAAATTGTCCATAGGTATGAATGTGAGTGTGAATGGTTGTTTGTCTATATGTGCCCTGTGATTGGCTGGCGACCAGTCCAGGGTGTACCCCGCCTCTCACCCGAAGACAGCTGTGATAGGCTCCAGCACCCCCCGCGACCCTCGTGAGGAAAAAGTGGTAATGAATGAATGAATGAATAATTTTAGTCTGGGCGGCATGGCGGCCTAGTGGTTAGCACACAGACCTCACAGCTAGGAGACCAGGGTTCATCGGCCATCTCTGTGTGGAGTTTGCATGTTCTCCCCGTGCATGTGTGGGTTTTCTCCGGGTACTCCGGTTTCCTCCCACATTCCAAAAACATGCTAGGTTAATTGGCGACTCCAAATTGTCCATAGGTATGAATTTGTTTACATGTGCAGTGGTGGTTCTGGCTTGAATGAATGGATCGACGTTATATGGCCCACATCTGGAATTGCTACTGTATACAGTATGTATGTGCTCTGCGATTGGCTGGCGACCAGTCCAGGATGTAATCTGCTTCTCACCCAAAGTCAGCTGGGATAGGCTCCAGCATACCCTCATGACCCTAATGAGGATACGTGGTATTGAAAGTGGGTGGATCAATGGGTTGATATGAGTTGTGGGTCCAATGAATAGAATATTTACATGTCAAAAATGCTCCGACAACGCGGCTCAGGTCAGAGACCCCAATTTGGAAACTGTGATCTTGACACACACAGCTATTGAACTACTTCCTGGCACTGTTACAGTCTCACTGTTGCTTTACATCATACTCTAGCTGCAGGTTCTACAAGTACCCTAAAGGCACAGCCCTGTGGTAACAGTACATGTCTTCATTCTAAAGTGTATAATTCCTTAATACACTTGATGAAGCAAGTGAAAAAAAAAACGAGACAAAGGGATATGTAATATCTTGTCAGGCTTTTATAAATGATCCCTTTAGGACAGACCTTGACAAAGTACGGCCCGTGGGCCATATCCTGACTGTGGAGCAGACAACTATTCCACAGTGCTGCCATGTTTCTCAAATCGTCTGTTCTAATTGCGTGCTGGGTGAAAGAGGAACTTATAGAAAGAAGTAGAAGCGCTGTGAGTTCCCCAAAGCTGCAGCAGTATTTTAAAGCACTATTTCTATTCCAATGACAACCGCTAAAAGTGGCTTCTCATGCTGCTAGAACTATTAAGAAAATATCAATAAGGAGAGATTTATACAAGATCATTTTAACTGAAATGCACGTTTCATGTATCACATAATTTTAGACAGTTTTGACTGGGAGGGACACCAAGTGGTGTGTTTACGCCATCCAGCTGTGAAAACGCTGAAATTTGCAGATGACACCACTGTCATTGGTCTCCGCAAGGTCTCCTGGTGTGTTCACCACAACTTGGAATGCGGAGGACATCAGGCGATCACCCCGCCCTTTCCCCACCTCACAACACTGTGTCTACACTGGACTGCTTCAGGTTCCTGGGCTCCACCATCTCATGGAACATGAAGTGGTCCTCCCACATATACACTATTCGCAAAAGAGCAGAAGATGCACTTCTTGAGACTGTTCCACAAGTTTAACCTCCCAAAGGAACTTCTACAGCCTGTTCTCTACACCACAATCACAGTTTGGTTTGGCTCTGTTACCAAACTGGTAATGGTTACTAGCCTGACCTCCATAGAGGAATTGCACCGGTCCAGAGCCAAGAAGAGGGCAGGCAACATCTCTGTGCAAGGCTCACTCCCCACCCACAAACTGTTCCGGTTCCTCCCCTCCGGTAGGCGATATAGAGCATTCATTCATTCATTGTCTACCGCTTTTCCTCACGAGGGTCGCGGGGGGTGCTGGAACCTATCCCAGCTGTCTTCGGGCGAGAGGCGGGGTACACCCTGGACTGGTCGCCAGCCAATCACAAGGCACATATAGACAAACAACCATTCACACTCACATTCACATTCATACCTACCACAATTCCGGAGGACCCGGAGAAACCACGCATGCACGGGGAGAACATGCAAACTCCACACAGAGTTGGCCGAGGGTGGAATTGAACCCTTGTCTCCTAGCTGTGAGGTCTGCGCGCTAACCACTCGTCCGCCGTGCCTCCCTCGCCAAAACAACCAGACACAAAAACAGTTTCTCCCCTCAGGCTGTCAAACTATGGAATACTTAATACCCCCCACCCCCACAAGCTGACCTGTATGTATAGTATAGCACTTTTTTTTATCCATATCTATATTACCAACCACTGCTATTTGAATCCATGAGCATTTGCACATAATACTATTCTGGATGTAACACTGTGAATTTGTAACCTGTAACATTGTAATATGTGTAATAGTATTCTATGTAAATATGTATAGTAGTATTCTCTTCTTCTCCTTATGTGTGAACATCTTCACTATTGTTGTACTAGTCCTGTGTTCCAGGTGACACCACAAAGGGTCAGGGTGCCGTTTGTGGTGTTTTTGGACAGTCAGGGTTGGACACAAACCAAGAAGAAGAAGCTATGTATGGGACCGAGTTATCTTTTAATGTCAAAATGTGATCATTTGGTTGCAAGCTGGCTACTTTCCCCCATGTACATATGTATCCATGTTGTTCACATCCACATCCACATCCACCCACTTTGACTGCAGACACTAAGCCACCTGTTGCTCTGTTGGACCATCATTGTTCACCTCTTGGCATAACACCTGCGTGTTAGGTAAAGCCCAGTCACAATCACACGACTGCTCCAAATTATAAATTCTGCACGTCATTTGCAATCTTTTTGTTTCTTCAACGCATCAATTTTTCCTTCCAACTCAACCATTTTTTTTTTACAAAGAGATTTTTCATTCTTCAAATCCCTAATGTGTTTCATTAGGGATTTCACATCTTCATGCTGTTTATTTTGCTGTTTAGCTCATTGCTGTTTATAGGGCATTCCTTCAACGTCACCATTATCTCCAGTAGTGTACCTGGTTCATGGCTTCCTTCTTTTCACGTCCTTCTCCTCTGTAGGTGCTGTACACCGGTACGGGTTAGTTCCTCAAGCCAGGCAGTATGCAAGCTCCCGGTGTCAGTAAACAGATCTGTTACAATGTAAACAGATCTGTTACCATGGTCAAGATCTGTGGGCAGGAAAAGAAGCAAAATAGTTAAAATAGTTGAGATTGATGCAGATCTCCTTTCGGTCCATCCGACATTCAAACATTGAAGACTTTCACAGTTAAGAGATAGAAAAACTTCTAAATACATGATTTTTAGCAATATTAGACCTACCGAAAAATTTGTGACCCCAAGTGACCAATGTAAGATACGACATTCACAATTTCAATGTCTTTTTAATGGCTTTATTTATGTAGGGACTTAAAGGATTTTGGTTATTATCAAGAAAACCATGGAAGTTGCTTGGTATTGTCTCTTAAATTAAACTCTTATGAGCTATTTATGTTATCATCATTATATGAGTCCAAACAAACCAGGCATTAAAATGAATCAATAAAGTAAAAAAACAAGAATGCGCTAATATTTTTTTCCCAGGACAGTTTGTTTGAAATACCATGATCGCGTGAAACCTCAAAATTCAAACCAGAATGTGACGAAGGACGACTGTAGTTTTCCACTCCAGTTACTACCATTTCACATCGGCATTTTATAATACAAGAGTTTCAGTGCGCAACCCAAGAAGAAACACAGAACCTCTAATTCCCAAGGTGCAAATGTATTTTACTCCAGTTCTTTTTTTACTCAAGTAGCTTTTCTTTAATCCAGTGTTCTGGGTGTTCAAAGGGGCCCACAGGAAGCTGACACAAAGAAGAATGTGTGTGATGTGTGTGTGTGTGTATGACCCCAGTGACTGAACAGTTGTTCGTACTGAGCTTATCCTTTATCTTGAAGAGCATATGCTTATAACCAAAACTGTCAGGAAGTAGTCATTCTGTCAAGAAATACATTTATCTGCATGTCATTAGGCAACATCACTGTTTGTTTTAATATCATATAATACATCCACAATTTCACTATGACTTGTAAGCTTAGGTTACATGTTAGAACATATATTAGTTTTATGTCATTATGATTTTGGATGAAGATAGTAACAAGGTCTCATTTTGTTCCATTTCACATCATATTAGAAAATAGAATTGCAGTCCCCAGAGCTCCGGATTGGCCAAATCTCTTTCCTTGCCCCCCTGAGCTCCCAACGAAGTGAAAGAGAGCTCGCTAAAATCTATTTATGAGTGTCACTCTGCTGTCAAATCTATAACTGCATTATGCTAACTCTATTGACACAAAGGCTAACGTTTGTCACTGATTCTGTTCATAATTTTCATAGACAGAATTTCTAGGCGCATCCAAGGTGTCGAGGGAGTCCGGTTCAGGGGCCTTCGGATCTCATCTCTGCTATTTGCAGACCATGATGTGGTCCTGATGGCCGCTTTGGGCTGTGACCTTCTGCGCGTATTGGGATGGTTTGCGTCTGAGTGTGAAGCTTCTGGGATGAGGCTCAGCACCTCCAAATCAGAAGCCACGGTTCTCAGTCTAAAAAGTGTGGAGTACTCCCTCCAGGTTGGGAATGAGGTCCTGCCCCAGGTGGAGGAGGAGTTCCAGAATCTCAGTGTCTTGTTCACGAGTGAGGCAAGGTGGGAGTTTGAGATCGACAGCCGGATCGGTGCAGCGTCTGCAGTAATGCGGTCGCTGTACCGGACCGTCGAGGTGAAAGCTGAGCCAGAAGGCAAAGCTCTCAATTTACCGGTCGATCTATGTTCCCACCCTCACCTCACGGTCATGAGCTTTGGGTCGTGACCGAAAGAACGAGATCGCAGATACAAGCAACTGAAATGAGTTTACTCTGTAGGGCAGCTGGACTCGCCTTAAGAGATAGTTGTGAGGCGCTCAGTCATCCGGGAGATGATCGAGGTACAGTATGTCTGCTTGTGCTTGTTGATCAGGCTAAACATCACGTGAAAGACTCATAAACACTTCCTGCTGCTCAAACGCTCCAATGCATTCCCACTTCCGATTAGCTATGACATTCTTATAGAGGGTTTCTATCACTTCACTGATGTCTACTTTGGCTCGACAACATGATACATCTGACTGTATATACATACAGGACATTACATAACAAATATAGTGACAAAAATATGTTTATGGTGGCATATTATTTTCACAAAAGACAATTACTTAATGAAAAAGCAACTTTTTTTGTAGCTAAACTTTGACAAATTGCTATACAGTCTAACCTCAGTTGGCGTATGTCCCTTATGTAAAGTTCAAATTTTACACCCAAATATTGCCTCAATTCATTGTCAATTCATTGCGTCCTACTGTGTTATATTTGTATTTTTATCACAAAATAACACAATTATGCCACAGGTCTCTGCTTGTCTTTTGATCATGGCTGCAAAATAACCCACCATGGAGCCACAGAATGCCAGCATTTTGAGAAATAAGGTGAGAAGCTCATAGCAAAACACAAAGGTAGTGTACGAAGTTTTGTCAACAATCAAATCTTCAATCAAAGTAAAAGTGACGCTAATGTTAATTTATCCATTTCATCTGTCATTTATATGTATTTCCCATTTTTTTTGTAAATGTAAGTCTATCATGTAAAACTATCATTGGAAAACAATAAAAATGTGTTTTGTGTTAACATATTTGGCTGTCTGTAACAGATGTATTGGTTGTATATTATTTCTTATGGAAAATTTTGATTGGAAAAATAGATTTGGTTGCTTCTAAAATAGTTTTTCCACATGTTGGCTGCCAATATAAGATATCACTACAACACCGCGACTAATTCAAAACAGATATTCGCCTCTACTGTTTAATGGAGCATATCTTTAATGCTAATGAATTTTGACTGTTGATAATTTAGAACACTAGTATTAGCGTAACTAGCATAATGCTAATTGTAGGCCAAAGGCTTCACCAGCAAATGTGTACTATAGATTGAGCTTGCTCAACACACGCAAAAAGACACATTATATATTATATACAGTATAACACAATGTGCTTATTTCGCTAAGAACAATACTGTAATGCCAGTTTCGACATGGCCGAGGGGCAAACTCGGGTAGCTAAACAAAACTAGCACCCCACCAAGCCTCACCCTCCCCGTACCCGCCCTACTCCGGCTCGCCACTGCACATCGAGGGCGTCACACGGGTCGGCCGGCCCAAAGTGCTCCGGGACAAGGCGAGTGTCTGGAAACAGAGGAAAAGCTACCTGAAAGAGTGGGAGCGGAGGTAAGTTAACACTCCACAATGCGCCATCAATCCGGCGTTGGTTTTTGTGCAACCACGACCGGCGTATTTACGGTAGCCACAGTTGTATTGTCCTGGTCTGGCTGAAAGCTGTATGTGCACCCCCAGCCCCCCCAACACAAAGAAAGGCGCATGCAAACACAAGGCGACGTTTGCATTTGATAATAAATCGAAGGGAGGGGACTTTTGAACACCGAAACACAACATTGCACCGTCTTCTGTACTGTGTTCATGCCGGTTCGTGTTATTAAGTGTTTATGCACACCGACCGTCTTCTCTTATAATAAGTTGTATTGTATATCGCAAGTAGTTTTACTTGCTATACAAAAATATCGATCGCTCTATGTGTGTTCGATGCCGAACACTGTTCTAAGTTAGGCGGAAGAATCTTGAAACCAATATACCGGTTGCTCTCGTCCGAGGAAGTGAAAGTTTGCCGCCAGCCACTCGCGGCAAAAATACCTCGCGAGACTTCATTAGTGCGCCATGTCTCGCGAGAGAAACAAACTGTCTGAATCTGGGGTCGGCATCCGACTTGGACAGTAGCCTACCCGGTCTACGAAGGTCAGATGTTAGGAGGCTCCTCCTCCTCCTCCAGCCGCGAAACGGTCATGCATTCAGACACCTTCTTCTCACTTCCTGGTTGTGTCACGTGGTTTCATGTTTACCCTGACGTCCTTAGAGAATATGCATCCAATCGTAGTAAACTGTTATAAATAATTGTACGTTACACCTAGATGAACTTTATATTTTAGATTAGATTAGATTCAACTTTGTTATTGCTTATGTCACTGGTACAGGGCAACAAAATGCAGTTAGCATCCAACCAGAAATGCAATTTTATAAGTACCTTAGTAGTAAGTAAATGTAAAAAAATGGACAGATCTACAAACTATAACAGGCTATGACTATAATACAGTGAGGATATGTACAGGCATATAAATGACTATAATATGGCTATTGCAGATTATAAACAGTATGTACAGTATGGATGTGACAATATACAATAACTGTAATATGTACAGTATTGCAATGAAGTGACTAGAGTATGGCTATTGCAGATTATATAAATTATAAACAGTATGATATGTACAATTTAATTCTGTCTTAGAAATTATTTACTGTTTTCAAATACAGTAAATAATTTGTAAAGCAGAATATCCCCCCTGTAACCCCAATCTTTGCAATTAATACAGTAGATGTTAACTCAAAGCGCAGTAATTTCAGCACAATATTTATTAATTTACATTCTTTACTCATACATATTTTTATTGTGCTTATAAGCTCATGCATTTCCTCCATGACAAAAGCAAGAGACAGATATAGTACATACATGTCAAGAAACTAACAACATTGTAACCAGTCTTGCTCAGTCAAAGCTATTTTGTTTTTGTGTTTGGCCAGGAGCCCACAGGCATCATCGTCCACAGACAGACATTAGAGGATTTGGAATTACAACCCACCCAGTCTCACTCACCACCCCCACCATCCTCTGGAAGACAGCCATGGGGATGTACGTAAGCTGTGTATCAATATTATAATACAATAATATTGCTACAATATTTTTTTTCAGGGAATACCTGGAATTGCTCACTATGGTTTTGGCATTTCCCCCCCACCACCCTTAATGCATAGTTACAAGTCATGTGAATACCGTACATCAATTTAATGGGGTCTTATTGATTATGTTTTCATGTCTTTTTTCCTTTCCGATGATCAGCAAAAAGAGAAGGACCAAAAGAGTGATTGTGGTTCCAGACGATGTTCCCGATGAGACAGACTCGTTAAATTCACTGACTTGGCTCAACACCCTACTAAAGACCAACTTTCAGGATGTGCAGCACATTGGTTCAGGTGCTTTATCACCATGAGCAGATAATACAAGAGTTTATTATTCTCATTATTGTTTATTACACTTTTTTCAATATATCATCGTGAGCTTGTTCTTAATGTATCTTAAGTGTTTTTTTTTTGGTCTGTGTTACAGGTGCGTGTCACTGCCAGATGATGTCTTGCATTATTCCGGGCTCAATTGACATGACCAGGGTAAAGTTTGATGCACAAGCTGAAGATGACTGCAAGCACAATTTTAATCTTCTCCAAGATGCCTTCACCAACAACCATATCACAAAGGTTTTTTTCCCCCCTTTATGGAGCCTTGTTTTGTGTTCATTAGCCAGGAACAGCACAACTTAAGTACACTTTAACTTACTTAACTTAATTTCACTTGTGGATCAATATACAGTGAAACCTCGGTTAGCGTCCGCCCCAGTTAGCATGTTTTTGGTTAACATTCATTCATTTATTTTCTGTACCGCTTATCCTCAAGAGGGTCGCGAGTGTGCTGGAACCTGTCCCAGCTGGCGAAAGACGGGGTACAAACTGGACTGGTCGCCAGCCAATCACAGGGCACATATAGACAACCATTCACACTCACATTCATACCTATGGACAATTTGGAGTCACCAATTAACCTAGCATGTTTTTGAGTTCCCACAGAAAACCCACGCATGCACGGGGAGAACATGCAAACTTCACTCCACCACAATTTTAGTGTAGAACATGTTTTTGTGTTATTCATAGGGATGTCAAAAATAAAGTTTTTTCTGATTCAGTTAAATTGATTCAGTTAACATCCATTTTGGTTAGACTCGGACCTTCTGGAATTAATGAATGGCGCTAACCAAGGTTTACGTCTAACTCCATAAACTACAGTAAACCTCGGATATATCAGACTCTGATATATCGGAAATTCGCTCACAACGGACAGATAAAAAAGAACCGATTTTTCTGTAATGCATTTCCAATAAAAATTCATTGCATATATCGGATTTTTTATAACGGATTTCGCCTATTTCGGACAAAATCTCCAGTCCCGTTCCAATGCATTTCCATTAAATTTCCCTCGCATATATCGGATGGCCGCATCGTGGCGCTCCGATTCGCCGAATCGTGACAGGCCGCTATACGACGTCATTTGCAGCGTTTGCAGCGTTTGCAGCGTTGCCTGCGTGTCCAGGTACATTGGAAACATAGTCAAGGAAGTGCCTTTTTATAACGGATAAAATCCGATTTACGCATATACCGGATATAAATCCGATATATGCGTAAAACGGACATTTTCCGGTATACGCATATAACGGATTTCGCTTATATCGGACAAAACCAGTGGGAACAATTGAATCCGATATATCCAAGGTTTACTGTACATTTTAGCGTTATCTATTTGTGCTAGTCATGATTTTTGAATTGGTTGAATTGTCTTTCTTGTCATTTAGATCATTCCAGTCGCCGAACTCATATCTGGGGATTGTGAAACCAGTTTTGAGTTCCTGAAGTGGTTCAAAGCCTTCTACACATCAAATATAAAAGATGTAGAGTACGACCCTGTGACCGCTCGGAACAGCCGTGATATCACCCCATACCTGCCGTCAAAGCAATCTGAAAAATGTAACAATTTCATTCAACAGCATTAACATATGTGCTGATCAAATCACAGTATTATTAACTGAAACTGTATTTTCTGTTAATCAGGTAACGATAAACTGGACCCACCCACTGAAGACTGTGGACCACAAAAAGTCGAACTGCCGCCCTTCAATGAGTTCACTCTCAAATGTATTGAAAAACTCCGTGGTCACCAAACGTCAAGACATATTGCAGACTGTAAATTGGGGCCCGAGTACCTGAAATACATTAGAGTACTTTGCCAGCAAACTCCATACTGTGTTTACTTCTATGAAGGGGTACCGCTTGAAAAGGATGAGACCGTCTCTGTTGTTCTTGTTGGATTTTTTGATGTGGAAGCCTCTCGGCACTGCGTTAAATTCCTGGCTGCTCTAAAGTCCCCAGCTGATAATGAAGGGAAGCAAACCGCTTCAGCAGTAGTGGAGACTTTGAAGAAATTTGCCTTGCCCGTAGACACTTGTGTCGCTATTTATTTCAACCGTAAAGGTCCTGCAACAGAACACCTCAGCTTGCAACTCAGGGAGCTCAACCCAAACATAGTAGACTTTGGAGGACTTTACAACATTTCTGATGTTGCTTACGATGCAGCCATGAAGAAGCTCTCCAGTCCTGTTCAAGAGCTCATTCTGGAAATCCATGCTCACTACATCTCCTGCGCTGAAAAGGACAAGAACCTCAAAACGCTTTTTGGCTCAGATAGTTCATCATCTGTTCTGAACACCAGCTGCCATAATGTTCATCAGACTGTCACCAAAATGGTGGAAATATGGACAGACGTCATCTTGTACTTCAACTCATGTGACATGAAAGATTGCAAAATTAAATTCATCAAGTCTCAACTAGAAGATCCTAAAGTCAGAGCAACCTTCATGTTCCTGGAGCAGACCTTAAAGCCTCTGCGCAAGTTCCAAACACATCTTCAGGCAAACAAGGGAACCAGCAGAGCTGACTTGAAGCTCATACTAGAAGAAGCCAGCAACCTCCTGCGCACATACGCCGCCTCTTTCCTACAACCTGATGGAGTAGCTCGGATCTTGAAAGAACACGATACAAAAATCGTCCACAATAAGAAGTTCCACCTGTTAAGCAGTAAACTCAGTTTGGGCGATGACGCTGTAGAAGACTTACTGGGAAACTCTTCGGTGCTTGTGCAATTCCAAAAGGAGGTGCTGTCATTCTACATGGCTCTCACCGGAGCGCTTGTACGGGAGCTGCCCGTCAGCGAGGAGATCCTCAGCTGCATGGCTCAGCTGCTCGATCCCCAAAACAAAGTGACGGTAACAGCAAAATCACTGGAGGTGCTGGGGACGCAGTTGGGAATGTGTCATTCCCCGGAGCAGGCCAGGCAGCTTTTCAGCGAATTCCTTCAATATCAGCAGACTGAAACAGAGGCAGAAATGGCGGACGACCACTGGGCCGATGTCTTGAAGCAAACCAAACCTACATCGGTTTTCAGAAAACTTGTACTAACTCTGTTGTGCTTCCCGTGTCCTCCCCTTGATGCTCGGTGTGTTTTTACACAGGTATTTAACCACAAGTGATATTCATTTGTTGTGTTTGTTTGTTTCTGTGTGATTATAATTCCATACACTTATTCATCTTTAAGGCTCTGGAAATTGGAAATATGGAACCGCCGTCTGAGGATGAAGCCTTAACACAGAGCAACTGTGTGGCCACGTCCAACAATAAAGACAAAGAGGACGTGCCAGTCAAAAATGTCCCATCAGGTAACACAAGTATTGTGTAGGTATAATATGCATTAGTGTGGAATCAAGAAGCGTGTGCAGGCAGGATGGAACGGGTGGAAAAAAAAGCTAAAATGAAAGGAAAAGTATATAAAACTGCTGAGACCCTCCATGTTGTTTGGTCTAGAGACAGTACCACTGAGGAAAAAGACAGGAGATGAGGATGCTGAGGTTCTCATTGGGAGTGACCAGGATGGATAGGATCAGGAACGAGTACATCAGAGGGACATAACATGTTAGAGGCCTTGGAGATAAAGTCAGACGGAGGCCAGACTGAGATGGGACATGTCCCAATGATGCTGCGTTTAGGTAGGAGGAGCAGAGGAAGGTTTATGGATGTAGTGAAGGAGGACACGAGGGTAGTTTGTGTGAGAGAGACGGATGTAGAAGACAAGGTAGGATGGAGGAGATTGATTTGCTGACTATTTATCAAATTAAATCACCTAAAAAAAATGGTGTGGTTATGTTTGATGCCAGTGTTTCCACTAGATGAAACTGTCGGCCATTTTTGTAAAATTCACATACAATCCGATCCCAAATGTTCTCACTTGGATTTCGATCAGGGGAACACACATGATGACGAAAAACTCAACACAAACAAGAGAGTCTTGAGTCATGAGAGATGTCCCCTGCAATGTCTTCATTTAACCAGCTGCCGTTTGACACCCCTGCACAAACCTGAAGCTCCATTGTTCCATTGAAGGAAAAAACAGGCTACATCACAATGGCACCTCCTCCACTGTGCCGTGTGGAAAACATATCAGTTTAATGGTTGTTTGCAATACTCAAAAATATTTTTGTCTGACTCCCATTTATTATTTTTGCGTTTTTAATTCTTGCCATGTTTCAACTGGTCTTTATTCTTATTTTGTTTTCAGACCTCTTGTTGAAGCCGTGCCAAGTCCGCCTTACAAAACTAAAAGGTAAGATGTAAAATTTTATTTTCATTTAATTGACGACTCCAAATTGTCCATAGGTATGAATGTGAGTGTGAATGGTTGTTTGTCTATACTATGTGCCCTGTGATTGGCTGGCGACCAGTCCAGGGTGTACCCCGCCTCTTGCCCCAAGTCAGCTGGGATAGGCTCCAGCGTGCCTGCGACTCTCATGTCGATAGCGGTACAGAAAACGGATGGATAAATTTAAGTTGAATTCTTGTGTATCTTAACAACAGTATCGCTACTATGCTATGCTACTACAAAATGCTAACTTATATGAATAAATGATGACAACTAGCAGTGTGCAAGTGCGTGTCCATGACATTGTGCTAAAATATGTTGTCTCCTTCCTAAGATCTAACCAACATATATGATGATCTTGGAGAGAAGACCTTCACACGCAAAAAGGTATATTTTATCCACCTGTTTACATATATCCATACATTATGTCGGCTTGTATATGTTGTAGAAGTCAGTGTACACAGTGTACAGCTTGTATAGCATATAGATTTACTATACACTCAAACTCAAGACATGTCCAAACTATGTCACACACACCATGATGCTACCAACACACTTGACTATTCTGACTATGCTATATGACTATTCTGGTACTCACTTATGTTGTTAGTTATTTACACAATGATGGCTATACTGCTATACAAGCTATACACTGACTACTCTAAAGTATATTCATTCATTTTCTACCGCTATCCCAGCAGTCTTCGGGTGAGAGGCGGGGTACACCCTAGACTGGTCGCCAGCCAATCACAGGGCACATATGGACAAACAACCATTCACACTCACATTCATACCTATGGACAATTTGGAGTCGCTAATTAACCTAGCATGTTTTTTTTGGAATGTGGGAGGAAACCGGAGTCCAAACCCCACGCATGCACGGGGAGAACAAACAAACTCCACACAGAGATGGCCGAGGGTGGAATTGAACTCGGGTCTCCCGGCTGTGAGGCCTGCGCGCTAACCACTATCCGCCATGCAGCCCTACTCCAAAGTATATTTTGTAGTCATGCACTTTAAAATGCCTGTTTTGATAGAGTTTTTATATTTTATGTGATAATATTGTATATGGGTTCAATTTTTATATTACTCATATATTAATATTAATTAATTACTTCCCAAAGTTAGGCCCAATGATTAATCATGCATTGTCATGATGACACAGGAAGAAAATGTCTCTAGTTTGATTACGTCTACGTGAACTTCACCAGTAAACATATTTTTCTGTTTTAATTTCATACAATACCAGGGGCGGCACAGTGGTCGAGTGGTTAGCGCGCAGAGCTAGGAGACCAGGGTTCAATTCCACCCTCGGCCATCTCTGTGTGGAGTTTGCATGTTCTCCCCGTGCATGCGTGGGTTTTCTCCGGGTACTCCGGTTTCCTCCCACATTCCAAAAACATGCTAGGTTAATTGGCCACTCCAAATTGTCCATAGGTATGAATGTGAGTGTGAATGGTTGTTTGTCTATATGTGCCCTGTGATTGGCTGGCCACCAGTCCAGGGTGTACGCCGCCTCTCGCCCGAAGACAGCTGGGATAGGCTCCAGCACCCCCCGCGACCCTTGTGAGGAAAAGCGGTAGAAAATGAATGAATGAATGAATTTCATTCAGGGTTTGCATAGTTCACATACTGACAATGAGTTCTGGTTTTCAGAGAGATGAGGTCTCGTCAGCTAAGAAGGTGACCAAGGGGCGGCAAAAAGCAGATTACCAGGTAATGTAACAATAGTCCATCGCTAACAAGTCGCAACAAGTCGCATAAGAAATATTTACTTCTTTTCATCAGGACGGGAAAGGATTTTTGACAGGAGAGCTTGTATGGGGGAAAGTCAAGGGCCTTTCTTGGTGGCCTGGAATGGTGGTACCTTGGAAGACCAAGTCTGCACCTCGGGGTTTTCGAAGGGTACAATGGTTTGGAGATGGAATGTTCTCAGAGGTTTGGTTTTTTTTTTTCTTTACACATGAATGTACTGCAGGAAAAATAATCTGTCAAAATTATTTCTACTTTGTGCAAATCCACATTCTGTTACAGACCCCCACAGAGATTTTGCTGTCTTTTCGCGTCTTCACTACATGTATCTGCAAAAATTCACTCGCCAGCCTACCCACCTACAAGGAGGCCATCTTCCAGATATTAGAGGTAAAACACAAAATGTGTGCAGAAAAAAATATATGTATTAAGCAATATACTGCATATAATGCAGTTCTCTGCAGTCAGTGTGAGCAAGACCTTGGCTTGCCAAGATGGCTGACAACTTAAATGTTAGTATTTGTCCCATGAAAGTGTATTCATTCATGTGGGGTGTTTGGTAGCTCCACTGCTTATGGTATGTTTGTTAGATTTTTTTTCCCCCCAGATTTCAGCTTCTATGTGTTACTGTGTCAGTGTAATCTGGCCCATGGCACATACACATTATTAGCAGCAGGTCTGTTTTTTTTATTTTCTTCCAGACTTCAGATACACCGCACAAGGCCAGCTAGCTGGCGCACAGCGACATCGGCATGTTTTTGTCCTCTGATTGGCTGGGGTCTGAAAGCCCATTTCCCTAACATTAAAAGTTAATAGTGCCCTTAAACGCCTCATGCAGCCTCATGCAGCACTTAATTGAGCCTGTTTCACGTTAAGAAAGGAAGCAGACATGGAGTTGTTCATCATTCAGTTCATATATATATATATATATATATATACGTATATATATATATTAAGTCAGCCTGGGAAATGGTTTGTTCGCCGTCTTCCAAAGCAGTGCTTATGACTTTTTATGTTTTTGTAATGTTATTAGATAATAATTGAATAATTGTAGTGTTTTTTTTTTTAGCAATTATGGTATTCACCCCCCAATTATCTAATGCCACACATTGTTATATTGCATATTTTAATATTATTGATGATTTCTATAATCGTGACATGAGAGTGGTGGTATTAAGAAGTGGATTGGCTCACTTAAGTCCCCACTGAAAGCCCAGATACCAAATGTACTGCTATGTACTACAGTAAACCTCGGATATATCGGACTCGGATATATCGGAAATTCACTCACAACGGACAGATAAAAAAGAACCAATTTTTCTGTAATGCATTTCCAATAAAAATTCATTGCATATATCGGATTTATTATAACGGATTTCGCCTATTTCAGACAAAATCTCCAGTCCCGTTCCAATGCATTTCCATTAAATTTCCCTCGCATATATCGGATGGCCGCATCGTGGCGCTCCGATTCGCCGAATCGTGACAGGCCGCTATACGACGTCATTTGCAGCGTTTGCAGCGTTGCCTGCGCGTCCAGGTACATTGGAAACATAGTCAAGGAAGTGCCTTTTTATAACGGATAAAATCCGATTTACGCATATACCGGATATAAATCCCATATATGCGTAAAACGGACATTTTCCGGTATACGCATATAACGGATTTTGCTTATATCGGACAAAACCAGTGGGAACAATTGAATGACGAGAAAAGCACCGTAGTTCCCCCTATATTGGGATTTACACCATAAATATTAGTCCTACATTGATTTTATCGACATATTTTGATTCCTTGACCATGAAAACATACTATTAGCAAAATGATTCATAATGATATCAATATTAGTTCTGTAGCTATTCAAAAAAATCTCATTTTCCGTAATGGCAGTTTTCTTCTGGATCTAAAGTCATAGCTTTTGAAGATATAACAAATACACAAAAACTCACTTCTTTCTTTGAGATGAATATGTGATTAAAGTATCAATACAATCACATATTCGGAAGAAAAACAGACCATCTGCTGGGGTATTTATTTCTGTTTTGTGCAGAATCGCCATTGGAATGGGACGGTAAAAGTAAAGTAGTTATTATTTTCAAGAAACACAAATTCATTTTCATGTCTAACTAATCAAAATTAAAAGAAGAGTGCAAAAAAGTTGACTTTATGGCCAGGTATGTTCAGTGAGGTGATGCCAAAGCAAGATAAGGTAGACCCAGCCTTTTGTCTAAAGACTCCATGCCCCCCTCCCACGCCCCCACCCCACCCTCGGTTTAAGCTCCCCTCCAACCCCCCACTCTTCCGGAAAGCAGCCTGTACGTGTCTTGGGGGCACTTTCCCTTACTTCCGCCTGAGTGCGGCCTGAGAAACACCTCCAGTGAGGAAAACTAAATATATTATCCCCCCAAAAAAATCGTGGGCCCCAATGAGAAGCGCGATCAAAACATTTGGAGACTTTATGGTTGCGTTCAAGTACTTCGGGGAGCGGATCGCCGTGGCATTTCCACTACGCTCACGCGGACGACAAAGGAGGGAGACAAAGCCATCGAGCGCTGGATTTTTCAACGAAAGTTGAACTGTTCAGCGTTCGAACTCAAGTCAAGTAGGCAACCCGATACTAGATTAGATGTATTGTTTAAACGAGGCTAATTTAACCGGTAGTTCCTTGTTAACTATCGTAGTAGGCGAACTATCGAGACACTGAACGCAATGCATTTCACTCCATTACGGGAGTAATTGTTTTAGGTTGGGGAGTCGAACATATTAACACCCCGCACTATGAGCAGTCCCCCTCTTAAATTGTCCGTGTGAACGCAGTATTAACAATTCGTCTAAATTTGGCATTTTGTCTCCCCTGAAACTGCAATTTCCGACTGTACGTGAACTAATCAAATTCCCGATTGGCTGCATACAAAATAAATTGGACATTCTAATAAATTAATATCATCATTTCAACACAACAGAAGCATGCCCCAAAATAAATTAGTCCCCAAAAGAGCATCATACTCTGTCATTTGGAAATGGTTTGGTTTCGAACCCTCGGATTTTGAGCAGTCCACGGTGATCTGCAAAGTGTGCAGGATGACTGTTAAAACATCTAGAGGAAATACTACAAACTTGTTCAACCATCTAAAAGTACAGCATCCCAAAGAGCATGCCTTGAGTGTGTCTTTGCGAGCGTCGAGCGCGCAACAGGGCACTAGAGCCAGACAGCCCAGGTCGACGTATGTAGAGCTTGTGGAGAGGACAAAGTCTGGCCAAAGCGGGACAAACAGGGAAGAGGTGACCTTGCACATTAAATTACGTCAAATAATGTCATAATTATCAACTATTAACAGGCAGTAAAAACAGTATTGTGAATGGATAGTTACACGATTAATGCAATATATGAATACAGTTTTGTGTACTATGGATCAAGACCCACTCGGATCCCTCTAAATAAAATACTACCAATCATGTCAAATGTCAACAGATCAGATTCTGGAGTCGAATAATCTGCAAAAAGCAGTGTCAGTCGATCACAAATATGTCATCTGCAGCTCGCAGGTGAACGCTGTGAGAAGTCATTTGAAGACGCAAAGGGAGATAAAGAAAAAGAACTGAAACTGATGCTGGACTGGGCCTTTGAGGGATTTCTACCTTCAGGACCAGAAGGATTCACACCAGCTGGTAAGCGCAAATTCACAAGTTCCTCCATTTGTTGAATTGCTATCTCAAAACATGCTTCCTAAAAAAACAATTTTGTTTGTAATTTATTGTGTTTTTTTTTTCTTAAGTAGATCCACAAATAGATTCCGACTCCACTCTGTCTGACTCCCAGCCGCCAGTCAAAAGGAAATATGGTGTAAAGAATAGATCGAGCACCTCCAACTACTTCTGCAGCAGAGGTAGGTTCCCATTGTATTGAAACAGATATACTTTAGATCAGGGGTCTCAAACTCAATTTACCTGGGGGCCACTGGAGCTAGGGTCTGGGCAAGGCTGGGCCGCATCAGGTTTTAAAAAAAACAAAACATATTTATTAAAAACAGAAAAATATACAAACTTTTTCAGTGCTTTGGTTCCGATTTTCTACAATAAAAGCTCTGATAAAACATTCCACTGTTCTCAAATATCTTAATTTTTATTTTTCTGCACAAAATAAGATGAAAAATAAATAAACAAATCAAGAATAAAGAAAATCAATCAATCAGTAATAAATAAATATAATAATAATAATAATAAAACGGCAAATAATAAAAACTTAAGAAACCACATATAGTTGGTGGGTAGACAAATTATTTTTTTCAGATTAAAATGAACAAAGCATTATTAGAGCCCTGTAGACATGACAAAACACGACTATAGTCACATTTATACTCTTTTTATTTACAACATATTGCGCAACTGCAGGGTCTTGAGACACATGCTAACTCGCAAACTAGAGAGCTAGCGACCTAAACGGTAGCCTTCAAGTTATTTCCTTTAAACTTAAATAGCCAAAAACTTACCACTTCCACACGGATAGGGAGGATAACTATTAACAGTTATTTAACCTTTAACATGAACATGATTCAAACGTAATAATTTTTTCTGGGTACATGATACCATACAGCATCCATATCAAACTTGCGCGGGCCGCACTAACATTAAACCTTCATATCAAGGCGGGGGCCTCAAACTAGTGTCCTGCGGGCCACATTTGGCCCGCGCCTCGCGTGTTTGAGATCCCACTTTCTCATCAGTAGAAATTGGTGTTAGGACAAAAACACTGTAAAACCAAGCGTACACAGCCATCCAAAACCTCTTTCAGGGCTCACTTCCAAATGCGCAAACCTCATTAGCTGACGCTTTGGCGTCATTTAATACGATAATACAACATTTATAATATATATACAGCATTTATAGGTCAGCTATATATACATGGGTAACTGGAAGTCCACCATCATTACAAGTAGAAAACTACATTCAGTCATTACTAGAGTTTTAGTTCTAAAAGGTTGAGAACGCTACACAGACTAAACAGAGAAAACAGCACAAAGTTGATGGCTAAATTATTACAATAAGTCATTTTTAAGCCACAACACAAAACATTTTTTCCACATTTCAATGATTTCTTTTGACATTCACAGAATTTATACGTGAGAGGCTTAAGGAAAAAGGCATCAAAATTGAAGGTGAGTCCTGCCTGTGAATTCTCATGTCTGTATTTGTGTTATATTTAAATTATGTCTAATTTTGAATTGATTTGATTTTATGATGAATTCTAAAAAGTAAATGCTTGGCGTTTCAGATCTTTGTTTGTCTTGTGGCTCCCCTGACATTGAAGTGCAGCACCCTTTATTTGAAGGCGGCCTTTGTACCAGATGCAAGGTAAGTATGTTGTAGCCTCTGTCCAAACCACCAGCCCCAAATGCTCCAAAATCAAAAGTGTCCGCTTACAGGAGAACTTCACAGAGACTCTGTATCGCTACGATGAAGACGGCTACCAGTCATACTGCACTGTGTGCTGTGCGGGAATGGAGGTCATTCTCTGTGGCAACACCAGCTGCTGCAGGTAAACTGTCATTGTTAATACACCATAACCTAAATTCCTGCAATAAAGTAAATAAGTAGCTACTATTAAACTATTTGAAGCTGTTATATTAGCTTCTCATAGGTGTCTAAAAAAAGTAAAAAAAAAAGTCTACATTTGTTTTCTTTTTTGTGTCCATGGCAGATGTTTCTGTAAGGACTGTGTGGATATCCTGGTCGCACCAGGAACCTTTGACAAACTGAAAGATGTCGACCCCTGGAGCTGTTACATATGCCAGCCGGCACAGTGTGAGGGACACCTTAAACTCAGGCCAGACTGGAGTGTAAAGGTTCAAGACCTCTTTGTCAACAACAGTGCCATGGAGTTTGTGAGTACTGTTTTGTACTGCAGCACACATACACGTGCAGTTTAGCAATCCCTATGAACGGTGAATGTATCTCCATCCCGAGCCGATTTGCATGAGACTGCTTGTTTAAAATTCCCCATGAGGATTATTTCGTTGTCAGGACTGTAGCCGTTGTTATTTTTAATTACTTTTTAATTACTTCGAATATCTCATTCTACAACAGCGACTATAGCGTTACTACTAAAGACAGCAATGATTCCAAATGCGTCTTGCCTCATTCAAAACGTTCATTCATTCATTCATTTTCTACCGCTTATCCTCCACGAGGGTCACAAGGGGTGCTGGAGCCTATCCCAGCTGTCTTCGGACAAAAGGCAGTGTACACACTGAACTGGTGGCCAGCCAATCACAGGGCACATATAGACAAACAACCATTCAAACTCACATTCATACCTATGGATAATTTGGAGTCGCCAATTTAAGGTAAACGGAGTACCCGGGGGAGCACGGGGAGAACATGCAAACTCCACACAGGGTGGAATCGAATTCGGATCTCCTAGCTGTGTGGCCTGCGCGCTAACCACTGCATCCTCATTCAAAACATTTTACCCAAATGTGTTTCTTCACAGGAGCCTCACAGAGTTTACCCTTCCATCCCGGCTGATAAACGCAGGCCATTGAAGGTTCTCTCACTCTTTGATGGAATTGCAACAGGTCAGTTGATGTCAAACAGAACATAAAGTCTGCTAGTGCTTGAAATTGAATGATAAATTAAAAAAGGTTGTATTTATAGTGTCTTCATACCTTAAATGTGTTCATAGATAATGTAATGTATCCAACACCCGTTCACACCACGCCTCTCCTTCTACTTCCTGTACATCTGCATCATAACAGGCTACCTGGTGCTCAAAGACCTGGGCTTCAAAATTGAACGCTATATTGCCTCAGAAATATGTGATGACTCCATTGCGGTGGGCATGATCAAGCACGAGGGAAAGATTGAATATGTAAATGATGTACGCACCATCACAAGGAAACATGTAAGTGCACAATTCACACCACTCTTAATTGCTGAAGACATTTAGCAGGTTTCTTTTATTCTTTTTCCACTTTTCTGACCTATAAATGTAGTTGGAATGTCGTATTCCCGTGTTAAGCGATGCCAAAGTTTCAGATAATGAAGTTTGAGCATTTGGAAGTGAGCCCTGAAAGAAGTTTAGGATGGCTGTAAATGCTGTTGACTGACTTCCTTATATGGGTGTGCCTGGGCATGCCTTCTCCCCACTCTGCAGCACTATTTTGTGAAAGATTTCACTGCGTTAGCATTATATTTACTGTTTATTTTATGTAAGCTGTTGTCTGTGTAGCATTATAGAGTGTGCATAAGGGTCTTACTTGCATGCATGCAAATTACAATCTTACTCATGTCTGGAGTGGGTTTTTTTTCACCACAATCAGTGGGTCTACCTGAGTGTTTTTAAACACGAGTAGTCCTGTAAAAAAACATGTAATTACCACATTTCCATTACCGTTGTTGTGCCAAGATTGTCTGCACTTAGTAAACACAGTGCTTCTGAGCTCCATGGCACTAGCGGTGCCTCTGACAAAGTGTGTCCGACAATGAGTGCTCCTCCAACGCCCTCACGTTCGGCTTCTCCCGAGCTCCACCGCACCAGCAGTGCCTACGTTACCACTATTTTCAAGTAGCTCTGCGAAGGTTTCATTCATTTATCCTCAACAAAATTGGAAAGTGGGGTTTCGGCAGTAGTCCAGAAGTAATACGTAGCGGAGGCAGGCCGTGGGTGGAATAAATTAAAACAGACTATTTTGGATACCCAAGGAAATACATCTAGAATAGGTGCAGATTCTGAAAGATCTAGAAAGCTTTCTGTTCCACATCTTAATACAAAGGGCTAAAAATTAGCACAAAGGTCCCCTTTAACAAAAATGGATAAACATAACTTTTATGTTGCAGCTGACTGAATGGGGCCCATTTGACCTGCTGATTGGAGGAAGTCCATGCAATGACCTCTCCATGGTCAATCCCCTTCGAAAAGGATTATTTGGTATGCTAATCTTTTTCATTGCATTGGAAGAAGGAAATAAGCTAACGCTAGTTTCATCTTGATCCTGCAGAGGGCACTGGAAGGCTATTCTTTGAATTCTACCGCATTTTGACAATGTTGAAGCCAAAGGACGACGACAACCGTCCGTTCTTCTGGTTATTTGAGAATGTCGTGTTCATGTCAGCCAGAGACAAGACGGACATCTGTCGATTCCTCGAGGTAGTCATTTGATATTACTTAACATGCAGTAAAGTTGAAGTGTTTTTTCATAATTTATACTCTCTGTTGTTCAGTGCAACCCAATTCTTATCGATGCTGTGAAAGTCAGCCCTGCTCACAGAGCACGCTACTTCTGGGGGAACCTTCCTGGCATGAACAGGTACATTATATCATGTTCCATACCTGCATATTTTGCACAATATATTTTTAACAATCCACAGGCTAACACTTTACTTTTCTTTTCAGACCCCTCGCTATCTCTCTGGATCACAAAGCATCTCTTCAAGATTGTTTGGAAGTTGGACGTGTGGCAAAGGTAAAGATCAGCCAGCTAAACCACACTTGTCCCATTTGCAACAAAGGGAAAAATGGAACGGGCTAATTATGTAAACATTGCATTTTGGTGTGTTTTGCAGTTGGATAAAGTCCGAACCATAACAACAAAGTCAAACTCCATCAGGCAGGGGAAGGTAGGACTTCCTGTCACCATGAATGGCAAGGAGGACTACTTGTGGTGTACTGAAATGGAACAGTAAGCTTTTTTTTTTTAAATATATTTTTTTCATATTCATATGGTCATATACAGACTTATTCAATGAACCGATTTCATGACCCAATGCCACAGAGGCGCTGTAGTCTCACTGACTGTGTTCGAAACCGCATACTTACCTACTACTCATACTAACTCTTGAGTATGCAGTGTGAGTATGTGATTTTTGAGTATGCGAGAAGTTCCCGGATGCATACTGCATTCGCCAGAAATGTTGAGTATGTAATGGTAATGGTTTTATTTCATTTGAACATGCATCAGATTACAATTGAATGCATCACATAATCAGTTCACAGTTCCACATGTCCAAAAGGTTATTAAATCCTACCCCTCCATCTGGTACTTTCACAATCAGTAACTGTTACATTTGCTCACTTCCTGCTTTCCTAATATGTTTTTTTTTTTTTTTTTTACATTTTTAAATTTTTTTGTCCCATACCGAAGTACGAGGTGATATGACCATACATTGACATAATGGGTGCCATAGTAAGTGTCAATATAGTGATATATATAGCACATCATGACTGGTTCAAATCCTTGTATTTAGCAACTGCTTGTATTGTTTCTTGAGTTTGCTCATCGTATGTGTATCATCAGCTTACTACTCACACTGAAATTACCCAGGATAATTGGGTCGTGACGTCACCGCGAGAAAAAAAATAACCGTTGGCTGAACACTGAGCAGCAGGATGAACCAAACGGCGATGTCAAGCAGGATATATTGCGAGTTGGTTCGCTTCTTGTTTTCAAAGTAAAAGCAGTGCTTTATCACTATGTTTTTTTTTTTGTATGAGAAAAGTAATGGGGTGTTTTATTTTGTGAAAATAACCGGAAGTGCGTTGCTCACTTCGTCTAGCTTAAATTTTGTCGAATTCGTCCAAACGAAATTGTAAACGGTTGGTATTCGGACAAATAAATGGAACACTCAGGATCTAAACAGCCACTTTCTCACCTGATTTTAAAAAAATCTCAATAAAGTTATGTATTTAAAGAGTTTAGAGCTAAAATGAAATCAGCTTCAGATTCGGATTGGGTAGGAGCGCAATGCATTGTGGGTTATCATGTAGTACGCTGTAGTGTAAATGACGGATTGGGTAGCAGTATGGAGTGTGGATAGTATGGGCATGGAAGTATGTAGTAGTAGTAGTAGTAGTAAGTAAGTATACGGTTTCCAACACAGCCACTGATTTGCACCTATGCCGTCTCTTAGGGTCTTTGGCTTCCCCAAACACTACACGGATGTGAACAACATGGGCCGCATGCAGCGTCAGAAGGTGCTTGGTCGTTCTTGGAGCGTCCCTGTCATCCGTCACCTCTTCGCACCACTTAAGGATTATTTTGAATGTGAACAGCAGCAGTGAAGTCGGTAAAACTGCAGCCACATCCTACCCTGAACTACTGGACAGTTTTTAAAATAAGGATCAAACGATTTTTATACTGCTTTCAGAAACTCTTGAGAAGGAAATGTCTTTTCTTCAATGGTGCTGTGATCTACCAATATAGTGAATAGTGGCCTGTATCAGCAAGCATACTGGTATCTTTGGGCTTAGGACTTTCTAAGTAGACTACAGTGACACTAAGTGATTATAGCTGTCATTCAGTGTCACCTGTTTTCTAATTGAATTATGCCCAAAAAAACTCAAACTGAGATGCTACTTGCTTCTTGACACAGGTCCCACATCTCTACCTCAACTGTATTTTCCATTTTTTTTTAAAGCGTGGTTACTCTTTTTTTATAGGTTATATTTATTTTATAAATATAATTTTTTTTTCAACAGAAATTAGCTGTCGTTAACCACCATGGTTGACTTGAAAATGCAAGATTGCGGTGCTGGATTTTGTACAACTCAGTTCTGATTTTCTGAGTCTAGATCTTTGTGATTTTTTATACTGCTATTTTTTAAACTACTGTTTACAGTTCGGGTGTCCCTAGAAACATACGCTCAGTGTCTCCGTGTTACTTACCGAATCATTCTAATGTGACAGGAGGTTGACAAAAACATGTTGCCTTAAGATCGAATCATGTGGTACATTCCTTGTCCCAGAATGTGTCTAGCCAAAGTATCCAATGTAGATTCAAGCGTGATGAAATCTCCGATAAGGTTTTAATTGTGTTTGTGTTGTCCCCTGTGCTAACTATCTGCACACTTTTTTTTTTAATTGTAAAAGGGATGTTTTAGCTTTTAAGCAGTGTGTGTATTTTTAAGGTGACATGCATACTTGGACACAAATGATAAGGAACTCAACCAGTGTTAATGTTCATTGAAGGAGCGAGTTTCGTATATGACGCTCATATTAACCTAGAATTCAACTGTTTAATGTTACACACATTTTTAGCTGTCTTAAAACTATTTTCTATATCTCTGAATAAGTTCAAAGACATGGTGCTTTGTCATTTCTAAATTTTAAACTAAGGACTATCAGCAACATGATTAAATGGAGCAAAACCACAAATCATATCAATAATATCATTAATAATACTGCTAGTTAAAGGAAAAAAAATAATTGTTGCGATTGTTCTGCCTTTATTTGAACCTTCTTTTGCTTTAAACATTTTGAACCGCTTTAAATTCAGATGTATAACAGATAATCTGATTGTGCCTGTTCACAATTTTACATGGGAAATGATTGGTTTTAATTAAAAAAATGAGTAAATAAAACTCCACAGTGAATGAAATCATTTGGACATTGACGCTACCTCCCAGGGCTTAAGTATTCTTTCCATTTGTGATGGAGTTTCAGTCTGGTTGCTTGCCTGTATGTCCGGTTTTGTCAGCCCAGGAACGTCTTTTCCTTCCTGAATCAGTTGCATCACCTCAGCAAAGGAAAGCTGCTTTTCCTGTGACTCTTCAGACTTCCCAGCTCTTTGACTTTCAGCATCATCACAAGCCGAAGGCTCAACGCTGCAGCCTGTTTGAGTCACATGACTGAAACCAGAGCTAGACCACTGCTTGTAGCTGACTGGGTCTATGGACTCAACAAACCTGTGAGAGCAGAGGAGGAATTAATGACAATAGAAAGTTATATGGACAACTTTATATTGACTTTTATAGGCCAACACAGCATAGGAACGTCAATACGGTGGTTATTATTGTGTTTGGATTTTGCTGTGGTGTAGAACTTAACTTCTATTGCAGTCAGCAATAATAAATAATAAAGTGAATACAAGTTATCCTCCCATTCTGTGTGGAAGTGGTAAGGAAATAACTACCTAGCGAGCTGGATATCTCACTAGCTTGCAAGTCCCTGCATCATAAATGTTGTGCAAAGTGTTACAATGAATAAACCCTACTAGTTATATTAATTTAGTATGACTAAAACTAGATCCCCAGCTAATAGAAAAACCATTATTGACTAAATAAATGTCAACAGAATAATTCCCTTATTGTATTTTATTACATACACACAAAATAATTCAAATCAGTAAACACATACAAAAACAATTGGCTCTCATTTACAAGAACATGACTTGATACCATTTACTCTGGTAACATGGCAGCTGTGTCTCGCCATGTTTTTCACTTCCGTACTCACTTCCGTGTTCACTTCACTTCCTACTGTCAATTGACATTAGTTGTCATCCTTTACGTCAAACAATCCAGTGTGCTTGCAGTATAAAACCCTACGGAGATTAAAACTTGCTCAGCATGCGAACAGAATATGGCGTTTCATTTCAACTGCATAAATCCAAACATTGTTATGTTTGCTCGTTGATGTATTTATTGAGCCTCTCGACTTTAGTCATATCACTGACGCCATACTCTTACCTATTAAAAAAGAAGAGTTTTGCTTCCAGTAGTTGACTTCCTTCCCTCGAGCCGCCGTGTAATGTCTGCAGGCCATTTAAAAACCTTTGATCCGCATCGAAGTTATAAGAATTAAATCTTGTAAAAACAGAATCCATATCGAAATGTTTGTATATGTCCTAAACAGTCGCCATATTAAAAAAAAAAAGCAGCACAACCGGAAATTACGTCAATGAACTTCCTAAAAGAGCAGCCTCAGCAGTGTATAGTGCCCCCTGGCAGCCGGAGGTAGTACTGCTACAGTACTGCAGGCTTCTCTCGCGACATTCTAACCAAGGATTCCAGAGTTAAAAGGGACATTTTATGCTAATTTTTCGACCCTTTGTATTGAGTTGTTAACTCCTATAGACGCTCAAACTATGAACGAATCCCCTTTTCTAATATAGTGAGTATGGGAGTTGATGATAAATGAATAAATAGCGAATTGTTTGGTTGCGGTGAAGGCGCCGTGTGGACGCACAGTGTGTCCGAAATTAATGCACCTTTCCCGGCGAGAGGGCGCTGTTTCTGGCTGGAGCAACAGTTTGGCGGATATTTCACGTTCATCAATGAATGAATGAATGTTCACAAACACAGTCTGATGACGTAAGTACTAAGATGGATATTTGATTGTAAGTATTTTCACGATGCAACATTTATTTCAATAACGGCATTTTTAATACATGTAGACTACAGTTAGAATGTAATTAATCATCACCACTGACTTTCCATTAATTTCAGCTCATTAATTTCACCCAGAGAAACAAATGAACTGAGAGATAGTGAAATATACACTTTTAAATCTTGCCGAGGAAGGGATATACAGTAATGCTGAGCTCATGTCTTATCTCGTTAACTACTTAGCACTTACTTTTTCTTTTTTAACATGTGTCACAACAAGATGATAATGCGCAAAGTACAGTGAAGACAGTTGAAGAAATTTCACTCTAAAAGACTATATAAAAGTCACAGTCACATATAAATGCTAAACTTTGTGTAAATGTTAATAAATATGCATACAAAGCAACCAAAACAATAGATCAATTCATAGTATGTTATAAGGTCAGCAGTAACCTGCTTGAGGTAGGAACAGTTAGTTTACCAGAATAGACAAATCATGTACATTACATATGTTGTGTGTGTATATAAATTATGGATTTTTTAAATTGTGAATTTTTTTTAAATAAAGCATCAAAAGGTCGCCTGGACGTCTGGCAGACTGAGAAGCAAAAACTCAATCACCAATCAGGTTTTTCACAGCTGCATTGTGGGAGCCACCCAAGAAAAGCAGCTTCTCGGTGTCCAAGTGATCAGATATTAAAAGTCAAAGAGAAGATTAAGAAGCTGAGTAGCAGCTAAAGACTAAAACGGTGTATTAAGACATGAATTTATGGATGCTCAAATGAATACAGAAAAAAACAAGGGGTTCTTAAACTTTCAGGAAGTAGAAAACCGATGACAAAGATGAATTGCGGCGTACAGAAAATAAAACAAAGTGAACCTAAACACACATAAAGTCTACATCCTGTCTGTGAAGACATTTCTATTGGCGAGATCAGCGGCTGAGCGTCCTTCACTGACAGTTCGATTCGGCAGCCGCGCTCGCTGCATTCTGGTATCTGTATCGAAGGACTTTGCTCTGATTGGACGTTTGTCTCGCCGTAGAACGAAATGGACGAGCAAAGCAGAAGGTCAGGGTGCTGCTGGAGCTGCAGTCCTGGTAATCCTGGTTGGCGACACAAAGAAAACATGGATTAAAAAGACATGTACAGTAAACCTCGGATATATCGGAAATTCGCTCACAACGGACAGATAAAAAAGAACCGATTTTTCTGTAATGCATTTCCAATAAAAATTCATTGCATATATCGGATTTTTTATAACGGATTTCGCCTATTTCGGACAAAATCTCCAGTCCCGTTCCAATGCATTTCCATTAAATTTCCCTCGCATATATCGGATGGCCGCATCGTGGCGCTCCGATTCGCCGAATCGTGACAGGCCGCTATACGACGTCATTTGCAGCGTTTGCAGCGTTGCCTGCGCGTCCAGGTACATTGGAAACATAGTCAAGGAAGTGCCTTTTTATAACGGATAAAATCCGATTTACGCATATACCGGATATAAATCCGATACATGCGTAAAACGGACATTTTCCGGTATACGCATATAACGGATTTCGCTTATATCGGACAAAACCAGTGGGAACAATTGAATCCGATATATCTGAGGTTTACTGTACTGTGTTCCATGTTTACTCAATTGCTGATTAATCAACTGTTAATTCAAACAGGCTCCTCCCACTTACATCTGCCATGATGGAGCTCAGGCTGTGTGTTGCACTGTTACTCCCAGTGCTCCTTTTCTCCTCCCGCTGTGCTCCGCTGACCTCCTCCCTCTGCTTCATGAACCTGTGGTTGACGATCCTCGTTACGCTGTCGCTCCTCGATAGCGAGGTCGTTGACGTCCTCACGGGAACACGCTCCAGGTTGCTTTTCATCTTCTGCCCCGACGGAGGTACCGTTTTGTCCGTCCGGCCGCTCACCCTGCGGAGGAACTCGGTGACCAGACCCCCGGCAGATTTGTTGGGCGGCTTGAGGTTCTGACCTGGAGACTCACTGCGGTTCTGTCCTGCAGCGGCTCTGGGACTTGTTTGGCGGGTCAACACAAGACCAGAGTGTCTCTGATGAAATCCATTTGACATTCGATCCCGTGAGGCAGATGCAGGCGACGGGCTCAAATTGGAGGATGGCACCCCTGACGATGCACAAGACTGACTTCGGTATAATTTAGGGGACGAGGTAGAAAATTTGGGTCTTTCGGTTTTGCTTGTTAGTCTGTCCAGTGAGGTGGAGATATGACGACTGCGAGGAGACAACAAAGAGGAGTTGACCGCCCGTGAGGGACTGTTCCCCACAGTGGTGGGGCCCAGTCCTTCGGTCTGCAGGCCGACACTCACCATCTGCGGCCTCGTGAGAGTGTGTGTACCAGAGCAGGCCACATCTACTCCACCCTCACCCACTACTCTTGCTCTGTTCACCTCTGAGCTGCTGTGCCTCCAGCTTGCCGCCATCTCTTTCATGTCGTCACTCAGGTTCGCTGAAGAGCCGACACACAGCGTGGAAAAGGAGGTCGGCGGCGTGCACCAGGGCGACTGCGTGTCGACAGATTCTCTGTCACTTTCCGGGCTTTGCTTCAGCTGAGCCATCTGGACTCTTCGCTTCGAAGGGGGGCTGAAGTAAATACGAAGGGTTGACTTCTCTGGAGCCGTGTGGCTCCTCTCCATGGACATCCGCTCAAAGTTAAGATCAGGGAAGCTAAGCGGCATGATTAGATGGTCCCACGTCTTAACAGGGTCCTCCCGGTCTAGTTGGGCGGCCTGCTGGCTCAGATAACACCAGTCCTTCCTCTTGTATGAATGTGGAGAAAGCTGGCGCTTAAGTCGATCCCTGATTGAACTGGACATTCTGGAAACACAAGTGGAAAAACCGATGACATTCCACCTCACAAACGTCATGGACAAGATGGAAATGTACAAATCACTAACCTGTCAGCATCCGAGGGTCTTTCATCGTTGACAATACCACTGACAGCACACTGAGGATGGAGAGGAAAAATACATTTTTACTAAACATGCAAATGCAGCATATTTAGTAACACCAGGTGTCAAAATAAAATAGAAGCGTCCCAAAAAGTGATGCATAATAGTCTTCACAACAAAACAAATGCCAATGGCAAATCAGGGCTTAAAAGTTCGCTGACATGATTTATCAACTTTCAATAATAACTTCAATAATAATATTATATATTCTTTGTAATTCTGGTGTACATCATTTGATTTCGATACTAAGCAAGACATGACTTATTCTCTTGTGCCAACTATGACGAAGTAGTCATTCTTCGCCGTCTTATTTTTTTCTGTGTCCCGGCAAAATATCATCCTTTTTCAATATGCGTTTACACTGTACGTTCAAGCCAAATGCTTCTTGTAAAAGTGTTCCTTCAAAGCAGTCATCAGTGAAATGATCACTGCAAAGAACAGAACTCGAGGTGGGCGTCCGTCTGTTTCTTATTCTCTGCCCTTGTTTTGTCCACTGTTGTCTTTTGGAAAAGAAAACAAACTTAACAGTATCACTCGGATTTTATGAACATCCAGCAGCAACGCAACATTTTGTGATGCCTGCTATTTTGATGAATGATGTTTACTCTGCTGATGATGTCATTTCCAGAAATGAGGCTGAGCTGAGAGAGCTAGTTCGTCATGACTGGTACCATCCATTCATTTTGGCGGGCATGCTGGAGCCTATCCCAGCTGTCTTGTGGCGAGAGGCGTGGTACACCCTGGAGTGGTTGCCAGCCAATCACAGGGCACATATAGCCAAACAACCATTCACACTCATTCATACCTATGGACAATTTCGCTAATTAACCTAGCATGTTTTTGGAATGTGGGAAGAAAATACTTATTAATCACAACATCAGGCTAACAGGTTATTATTAATATTCATCTATATTGCATTATCCAATTTAAACAATAGAAAAAAGTTTAGTTTGCAGTTTGGTGAAGTGGAACTTGGCAATTAACCGAGGATGTTTTTGGAATGTGGGAGGAAACCCGGAGTACACGGAGAAAACGCACGCATGCACGGGGAGAACATGCAAACTCCGCACAGAGATGGCCGAGGGTGGAATCGAACCTCGGTCTCCTAATTGTGTGGCCGGCATGCTAACCACTCCAACATTGTGCAATTTGGAGTCGCCAATTAACCTAGCATGTTTTTGGAATGTGGGAGGAAAATACTTATTAATCACAACATCAGGCTAACAGGTTATTATTAATATTCATCTATATTGCATTTTCCAAATTAAATAATAGAAAAAAGTGCAGTTTGGTGAAGTGGAACTTGGCAATTAACCGAGGATGTTTTTGGAATGTGGGAGGAAACCCACGCATGCACGGGGAGAACACGCAAAGCACAAGCAGCACACTTATACACATTCAAAATAGCGTGTCTCTAAAACTAAAGATGTAGTTCTGAACATCAGGAGGATGTTTTCAGTCCGTTTTCATACAGCAGATTGTCTCTGAACTCCGCTGGCCTTTTTGGCCGCAGCCACTACATGAGCTTAGCCCCAATACTCTGGCAGGAGTCCCTTGGTGGTGCCTGTTGAACTGTTAAGAAGGCTTCCAGCCAGACAGACAGACAGATCATCAACGGGACCTCCTGCTGTATTATTCTACAGTCTGAAAAGTGAAGAACATTCTCACCTCAGCTGCTGCCTTGTTGTGGACCACACTGGCGGTCTTGCTGTCAAGCGTTTCCTCCTGGAGCTCAGCACCAAGGCTTTGCAACAAAACCCGCAACATAGATAAGGTTTTGACTTTAGCCTGAATCAACAAAATGGCAGAGCTTTAGCTTATACTGGAAACATTTAATGGTGAAAGTGTGCGAAACACGTTTTGGACCTTCAATTACCTCGTTCCCTTCTTGACACCACTGGTGGAGAATCCACAGAATCTGCAAGGACAATTGCATCTTCGGCTCCCTGCAGTTGTAGACCAGGTCAGATTTAGATGACCTTTCTTCCGGTCTCTCAGTCTCCACGTTCTCATGAACACATTTCTGATCTTTTTCCGACTTTAGGAGACCTTGACTTAACATGTCTTGATTGCAATCCCAGACCCGACTTTCCTTGTGGGGATAATTTTGGTCAGTTAGAAGCACCTCCATCCTTATGATAAAAGCTTGCAGCATGGCCTGGAGTAGTTCTAGCGCCTCATTTAAAGACCCTGGGAAGAATAACGTCTGTGTTTTTCCATTTGAGTTAAATATACCGGAAGAAGATGAGTAATGTCCAGGTTTGGATGGAGATGCCATGAACTGGATTGTTGAACTAACCACAAGTGCGTGATCTCTGAGAGCTACAAGAGCGGTAAAATCATTTACGGTAATTCCTTTCTGGTTGTTGTCAGATGTTTGGTTGCTTGCGTTCTCTGACGGATCCCACTCGCCACCTACGGGACCTTCTCTTGTGACGTGACAAGAAGGAATCTGCCCTTCAGTGAGTGAAGATTTCTCCACTAAACTCTGAGCTGCCTTTTCATCCTCTTCCATTTCACGCACGGCAATTTTCAGTCTCTGACATCTTTGTTTTCTGTTCTTCCTCAATGTGGACGGAGACAGATGTTCCTCTGAAACGTTCCGATTCCCCTCCTCGTCCGCGCCTCCTTCTTTCTCTCTGAGGTCGTTCATTTCTGCACGCAGCCCACGGTTCTCCACCTCCAGCTCTACGATGCGCCGACTCAGGAGCATGGCTTCCTCTTCCACAAGTTTCAAGTGAACTTTGACCTCCGCTTCCCTGGCATGGGAGGACCTTTGTTTGCCCTCGGGTGACTGGGCGGCATCAATGTCACCGTACAGGGAATGGTACCTGGACAGCTGCTCGTGCATGACCTCGCTCTCCGATACCAACTTGGTGAGCTTCTTGCACATGAGAGCCAATTCTTCTTTGGCAAAGTGGAGTTGGCACTTGAGGTCATTGTCGTCCTGTGGTGAAGGAACAATTACTTGCTGTTAGGTTATTGGAATATACTCATGTACTCATGTAGTCATGTACTCATGTACTCATGTAGTCATGTGCTCATATGCAGCCATACTTGAACAAGACAAGAAAGCAAACCTCAATCTGCTGAGAGAGCCTCCTCTCCGCTTTATTTGCTGCTGATCTGATGCTTCTCTTCTTCAAACAGCTCTGAGAAATGAAAAGAAAAAAGTGTTACATCAAAACAACACTGGAACAGGAAAAATTCATTTCCATAAAGGGGCGGCACGGCGGTCTAGTGGTTAGCGCGCAGACCTCACAGCTAGGATGACCAGGGTTCAATTCCACCCTCGGCCATCTCTGTGTGGAGTTTGCATGTTCTCCCCGTGCATGCGTGGGTTTTCTCCGGGTACTCCGGTTTCCTCCCACATTCCAAAAACATGCTAGGTTAATTAGCGACTCCAAATTGTCCATAGGTATGAATGTGAGTGTGAATGGTTGTTTGTCTATATGTGCCCTGTGATTTGCCTGGCAACCCAAAGACTTGAACAAGTTGGGGCAGAGGTGATTAGTGAGCCTGTCAGAACGGGTATGCGGTCTTTAACGGTTATGGGGGGGGGGGTTAAACAACTCTTTATGTAGTATAAAGCGACATCGACAAATATGGCGACTCCAAATTGTCCATAGGTATGAATGTGAGTGTGATTGGTTGTTTGTCTATATGTGCCCTGTGATTGGCTGGCCACTAGTCCAGGGTGTACCCCGCCTCTTGCCCAAAGACGGCTGGCATAGGCTCCAGCATGCTTGCAACCCTTGTGAGGATAAGCGGATGAGGCAATGCCACGGACGGCCCCGCTTTGGCTGATGATCATCCCAAGACCCGAGGTTTTGAGTTTTTTAGTTTTTCCTTGCCCGGATTTGGGGCTCAGATTAGGGTATGTCATTTATTGTTCATTCATTCATTTTCAACCACTTATCCTCACGAGGGTCACGGGGGTGCTGGAGCCTATCCCAGATGTCTTCGGGCGAGAGGCGGACTGGTCGCCAGCCAATCACAGGGCACATATAGACAAACAACCATTCACACTCACATTCATACCTATGGACAATTTGGAGTCACCAATTAACCTAGCATGTTTTTGGAATGTGGGAGGAAACCGGAGTACCCGGAGAAAACCCACGCATGCACGGGGAGAACATGCAAACTCCACACAGAGATGGCCGAGGATGGAATTGAACCCTCGTCTCCTTGCCAGCTCATAAAGCCTTTTGACAGTCTTGTGATTAAGGGCTATACAAATAAATTTGACTTGACTTGACAATGAGTGACTTTATTTTGAAGTCTGAGAATGGGAGGAATCTGTCGCCTAGCGACAGACTCTTTGGTGTCCTTTGGTCACTCTGCCCTCTCACCTTGGTCTCCCCGAGTAGACGATAGTCAAAGTGTGTTAATGTCAGTCATCATTAACAGGAAATAGAACCTTGGTCGCCTTTAAGAGTCAGAAATCAGTGTACTGTTATTTTCATGTGATGATTTGTTATTAAGATTTTGTTGTTGTTTCTAAAGTTTAAAATTGAACTGAAAGTTTATTTCACAGCTCACTATGACGGCACACAAACGGGCACATTCCAGGTGCAGCATGAGAGTCGCCAAGCCGTGTTTTGGGCTCCTAGATGAGGTAACTTAAGTGGATTTTCCCTGTTCGGATCAAACTAGCAGCTGTCTCCAATGAAAGGACAAGACTGAGCTCACGGCAGAGCACAAAATCCTGGATTAAAAAGTAAACACGTGCCACCGCACCGCACCATTGCGGCTGACCACAAGGACAAAAGAAAACTGGAAAGCGACACTATGAGGGTGCTGGAAGTACAATAAAAACACATCGACTCATGGCTGTAGGTCACTCCGTCGGCATGCCAACAATCGCCTTGCTGGATGCCATAATACATGCTGATCCAGATTTAGCCCAGCTTAAATTGAAGCAGAAAAGCTAGGGTCTATTTTGGTAATCTCTCACTTGCTTTGCACCCACTACTCCCTTTTTCTGTGTCTCCTCAGCGGAGGATGTCAGCTGTGCTCTGAGTTTAAACTCCTGCATACCGGGCGGCTGCACCCCACGCAGGCACCACGCAGCTGCTGCCCCTGCCCGCCGCTTATATCAGGGTATCGTTTGACATCCTTTGGAGGAGGTGGACAGCTGGCTGGGATGGGCGCAGCTGTGAGGCGTCATGCGTAGGACACGGGGCGGTTCCGGATGACATAGTATTTTTCATTCATTCATTCATTTTCTACCGCTTTTCCTCACGAGGGTCGCGGGGGGTGCTGGAGCCTATCCCATCTTCGGGCGTAAGGCGGGGTACACCCTAGACTGGTCGCCAGCCAATCACAGGGCACATATAGACAAACAACCATTCACACTCACATTCATACCTATGGACAATTTGGAGTCGCCAAATAGTCGCCTAGCATGTTTTTGGAATGTGGGAGGAAACCGGAGTACCCGGAGAAAACCCACGCATGCACGGGGAGAACATGCAAACTCCACACAGAGATGCCCGAGGGTGGCATTGAACCCTGGTCTCCTAGCTGTGAGGTCTGCGCGCTAACCCCTAGACCACCGTGCCGCCACATAGTATTTTTGATTTATCACATTTAGTTCTGCAGAAATTTGCACTTCTCTGACTTTTTCCAACTCAGCCTGCAACACGTGCTTGGCCACCTCCAGCTCCTGCGTCCTCTCTCGTAGCATCTCGTTCTCCCACTCCAACTGGCTGTTTTTCTTCTGCACCGCCTCCAGCTCGGTGTACAGTCGCAGGGACACACTCTTTGCAACCTGGAAGCCAAAGCCAATTACAGAATATTCAATGCTAACAGAAGAAGTACATATGTGGGTGAGAAAACTGACCTTGATATCATGCTCTAGGGTCCTGACCAGTTCCCCGTCAACCTGCCCGGTTTGGGCCACTCGTATGCTTCGGCGTTCGGCCTTACGAAGGCGGTACTGTAAGATGCGGCAGGTCTTGTTGGCCTGGTCCAGCTTCTGTCGCAGGTCCTGCAGCTGACAGGTCTCCTCCTCCTGGAACATGTCACGCATTTCCAGCATCTCACAGCGTAACTCCTCCACCTCATCCTGGCACGGACACCAAACAGCAGCTGATTTAGGTGGGGAGGAGCGGGGTATACCCCTGGACTGGACACCAGCCAGTCACATGACTCACACATTAAAGCAACCATGCACAATTATTGGCACCTACAATAATAGTCCTCACTGAGTGTCATATACTATATATATTTTTTTAGACTATGGGAGGAAGTATTAAAGTCCAGAGCAGAAATTCCCACCTCCCTGCCACCCCCTTGACACTATGCACATACTCACTTATACTGTACTACTAAATACTAGTACATGTTACCATTATGCCCGCTGTACAAAACCAAACAATCCAAGATATGGCCAAGATACAGTTTATTGATAATATTTTGTAATATCCAGGACTCTTCTCACTCTGTTTCAGCGACAACCTTCTGGGAGGCGATACAGATGTATCAGGGCACGGACAAACCCTAACCCTAACCCTAAAAAACTGTTTCTTTCCTCGAGCCATCATCTCCCTCAACAAGATGTAACCATGTAATCGAGGCAACCAGTCGTCCTCTACAATGTTGACCCTTTGTTATTTATTATTTATTGTTCTAATTGTTCTATTTATTCTTTATTTATTCTCCTTATATCTAATTTCTATATTGTGTACTGTCACACTGTCTTGCAATTTCATTCTACTATTTGTAAAATGACGATAAAGGGCATTCTGATTCTGAATAACAAATAAAAACATTAATACTATATTCCCATGAAAGGGTTTCTAATAGCCAATTTTGCCATTTCTTACAATAAAGTTAATCAGCTGAGTCCTAGTTATAATATAAAAAATAAGCATTTCTGTATAGACCAACTTCAATTGTACTAATTAAAAAAAAATCTCACCCTTCAACAAAGACTGACATTTAGATATTTTACGCACAATATAAAAGATACTTTTATTGTAATGAAACTTAAAGTTACTTACTCTCAGATATTCGTTCTCTGACCTCAAATCGTCTACTTCTTTGACCAGGTCGTCCGTCGTCTCTGCCATCATTAGATGCATAAACGCCCCCGAAGAGTTGTACAAAGTCATCGCCCCTCCAGGACCAGGAGTATCCGTGGGTGGACAGCAAGTGGTCCCCGCTGGTCTGACGCACACCTTCCCGCTGTCTTTGCCGTCAGTAGTCGGGCTCCTGTAAGCTCTTCCGTCTGTCCAGTTTAATTCTTTGTCGCTGATGGGAGAGTCGCGCTTGTTGCCCTCGGAATCGGATATTTCCGAGCTGCTGTCGGAGGAGAGTTTCCCCGACAGGCACCCGGAGTCTTTGCTCAGGTCCTCGGAGGCGTTACTGGCATCCGAGAGTTTTCTTTGAGCAGCAGGGCTCCTCGGGCACTCTGTCGCCGCACTTGTTGACAGGCTTCCCGGACGTCTTGCAGGAGTTTTCCCCTCTTTAGCAACACCACGGATACCTGTCGATATACCCTTTGTTTGACTGCAATTGTGGCTGTTTTCCTCTTTTTTCCTCTTTTGGATGGTTTCCTGCCGGGAGGAGGACACCTTGGATGCTTTCTGGCTCCGGGGTGCACTTTCTACGCACTTGTCTCTTTCCTTGTTCATCATGGCCAATTATCTTCTTCAGCTTTTAACAACAACAAAAAAACACTTTCTTCACTTCAGGGCTAACATGATGATTAAATACGTGGATGGAAATCTCACTTGGCTTGGCAGAGCGACACGGACGACTACTCTTCATCAAGGCTAGAACGTTGTCATATTACATGCCATAGTGCGAGGGGAAAAAATCGGTCCAAATCGTTTCCGGTTAGTTATTTCAAAGTAAAACACATTTTACTCAATTATAGCGATTGTACAGGGGATTTTGAAGTCTTAATATCAAACTGAAACTACAACTTTTATTTGTATTACATTACACATTGCGCTGCCTACTAAAACATGCTCAGCTCAGTTATAAAAATTATTATTATTATTATTAAATTGTATATCCGGTTAGCAATACATTCAATACAATTCATAACTTTGTGACAGGGAACTAAATTGATTGAAAATAATTATTGGGCCACTAAATAAATGTAACTTGTTTTTGGAAAACGAAAATCTGAGTCAAATTTTCATTTAAAAACGATAACATTTCCCACAGAAGTCACATTGGCCATTAAGATATGCCTTTATTCGTCCCTCAGTGGGGAAATTTGTAGAAATTTTGTAGATTAGATTTGTACATTCAATATGTAAAAAGCAAATGTACATTAATTTCCACTCGAATTATCTGATTTATTGTAAATTTAACATCAATATTTCACAGTTACAATAACTAATGGCAAAGTGTCAATCTTTGCGCTATGATTGGCTGATGCAGACGTCAATCATTATGTCCTTGCCACCTACTTCCGCTCATCTCCGAAGATTGAACAGTCTTCGATTGTTTATGTTACCAGCTCAGTAATTTGACATCTATTCGTAGGTATATTTCATGAAACTATATTTACATACACACTAGTATCAAGTCCACAATTTCCTTGACAGGGAGTGTTTTTCTAAAGTTAGCTAATGTCTCCGGTGGACGTTTTAACACAGTATTGTTCCTGACTTGATACTTGAGCTAGCCGCACAGCCAGTTGATGTTTAAACATGGCGTGTTATTGGGACAGCTGTTACCTGCTCGCTGTAACAAGCCGTCTGTATGTTTTTCAGGTTGTGTGTTTCGCTGTCTGTGATGTTCCGAAGGAGTGACGGCAGGAGGGACGACCGTTACCTTAAACATGAATTCTAAGTAACACTGCTGCTGTCTCGACTCACGATGAACAGCGAGGAGGAGTTTTACGACGCCGAGACAGGTGAGACAGGCTGACAGCTGTTAAAGCATTATGTTAAAGACACCCGATACTTCACCCTGCCTTCCATTAAAAATAACAACGCTCGTTTAGTTTGACAGTTATGTAATGGACATATGTATTTAACAATTGTGTATTGTTGTTGTTCTAGTTTGCAGTAGTCTACACACTGCATTTTAATGTTTGGAAGTAGTGATGGTCGAGTTTAACGAGTCGTTCAAAACCCGATAGTTTTTTCTTATCTGAAACGGGACTCGCGGTTCTTCTTTGTTAACTCGTTCACTTATCCTGCTGTGGCTAGCTACAAAAAAAAGAAAAAAAACAGGTAACGTGGCATTTATTGTGCAACTATTACTTTAACTTTATCTGCACAGATTTATTAACTAAGTGGAAAAAAGGATCAGATCTGCTCCTTGCCATAAATCGATTCTCCTTTCCACTTCCTGTTCCTGTTTGAGCCACTCGAACCTAACACTGGAAGAACGCTGGAACCGAGGCTAGGCTATGTTCACACTGTAGGTCAATTCCGATTTTTGCTGACTTTACATGTCAGTGTGAACAGCACAATTCCGATTCTTTACAGATGTGATTCACGCCCCATAACTCATAAATCGAATATATAGCGATATATATATAACTTTGTTACACAAGTCTGTGATTTGCTTGAATTACGGTGCAGTTCTATGTTGGTTAGTGAATCAAAATCGCTCCTTGTGAAAGAATGAAAAGGCATTTCCTCTGCTGCTCTCATCCTCCTCAGGGCTCGAGTCAGATGATTCCTTGGAAGTGAGTTTCAAGGATGCCCTGGTGTTTGACAGTAGTGATCAGATGACTGATGGCTCGACTGCTGAGTCGAATGCAGGGTGGCAGCGTAGGTGAGGAACCACACATGGCCTTTTGAGAAGTTGATTCCAATTGTAATTACATGCATACATTAATTACATGCATACTTACATAGAAATACATTCGATAGTGTGATCTTGTTTTTGGTTGAATTGTTTTTACCAGGAAAACCCTGCCTGCTGAAATGATTGCCAGGAACAATTTCAGTGTGACGAGCATACTGAAGAAATGTATCGGCATGGTGAGTCTTACACGAGTTAAAAGAAAAGATCATAACATAAGAAATAGAAGAAAGTAATGGGAGTTACACAATTCACAGTTTGCACCATATAGTAAAGCTTTTAGCCATTCAGTCATTCGTTTTTGTGTAATTAATGTATACTGATAATAATAATAGATTAGATTTATGTTGCACCTTTTTAAAAGGTACCCAAAGCACTTCACTGGAGCCTATCCCAGTTGTCTTCAGGCGGGGTACACCCTGGACTGGTCGCCAGCCAATCACAGGGCACATTTCGACAATATAGACAAAGAAACATTGATAGCCCTAAACAGACATGTGACTAATTAAAGTGAATGGAGAAATATAATAACATGTAATCACATTACAGTCGACGTGACAGCAAATGCGGTGCCGTCACTGAAAATGACGGCATCCATCCATTTCAGATGCGGCTAATCTTTGAATAGCCGACCATGGCTTGGTCAAAAGTAAGAAGTTGATCGAGAAAACTGATCATTCATTCATTCATTTTCTACCGCTTTTCCTCACGAGGGTCGCGGGGGGTGCTGGACCACCCTGGACTGGTCGCCAGCCAATCACAGGGCACATATAGACAAACAACCATTCACACTCACATTCATACCTATGGACAATTTGGAGTCACTAATTAACCTAGAATGTTTTGGAATGTGGGAGGAAACCGGAGTACCCGGAGAAAACCCATGCATGCACGGGGAGAATTGGCTGGAACAGGCTGGAATTGAACCCTGGTCTCCTAGCTGTGAGGTCTGCGCTGTAACCACTCCACCGCCGTGCTGCCCTGAAAACTGATCATTTAAAAGTGAAAGGACAAAAATATTCATTCTTCCAGAATCCAGTGCCAACACGCTGTCTCTCATGTGCTCTAAAACTGTAGTCCAGTATGGACTCCACCCTTTTCCGACTAAGAACCATGGACTCTGATTTGGAGGTGCTGAGCATCATCCTAGAAGCTTCACACTCGGATGAAAACCGTCCCAGTATATACGCTGAAGGTCAAAGAGGCCATCAGGACCACATTATTCACAAATAGCAGAGATGTGATCCTAAGGCCCCCGAACCTGACTAGAAATTCTGTCCATGACAATTATGAACAGAATCGGTGACAAAGGGCAGCCTGGGCGGATGCCAGTGAAACAGACTTGGCTTACTGCTAGATACAAGGATACCAGCATATTGAAAATATGCATGATGAAATGTCTCAGTACAACAAATTAAGACATGTTGGCAGGTCTGCACTAATATTGATGCCCCCCTGACATTTCACAATGCCTTTGAGAAGCACTGGTGTTAGGGTAAAGTGCAACCAAAAGAGCTTTACTGAAATCGTTACAGCTTTACTTTTTGGGACATCGTAGCAAAACATTTTAGTCGACTTAGACTGTGAAGTTTGCTTTTGTTTGTTAATGTTCTTTTATTTCATGTTGCTGCAGGAGCTGTCCAAAATAGCAATGCCTGTTGTGTTTAATGAGCCACTCAGCTTCCTCCAGAGAATCTCAGAGTACATGGAACACACACACCTCATCCACAAGGCCTGTGCTTTGTCTGACTCTATAGACCGTATGCAGGTATGACACCATGGAATGATGTGGCTTTGTAAAACAGTATAACACTATACTTGCTGTCAAGGAGAACATTCTAGTTTTAAGAGAGCGTATTGTTTTTGTGAATATCCATCCATTCATTTTCTATACGCTAACACCGTGAAAAACACCTGACATTACTCTACTATATGTATTATCACTTTCAGGCCAAAATATAGAGCCGTTACGTTAGATGTAACATGTGCAGTGTGCAAGTTACAGAACTCCAGCACTAACAACACAAACAAAACTACTAATTTGTGGCACCACTAAAAGTAAATCACAGTCATGTGAGAAAAAAAGTTGATAATTTCAATAAAATTCAAATTAAAACAGGTAAGGTCATTTTGTTTGTATTGAAAAAGTATCAAAACGTAACACAAATGCATCAAACCGAACCGGAACACAGAGCGTAGGTAGGATTCCAAGGTATGTAAACAAAATGTAGGCATATACTCTATACTACACATACTATACTATTCTATACTATATATGTGTACTTGTTATGTACAATATTTTTGTTTCTCTTTAAACAGGTTGTTGCTGCCTTCGCTGTTTCAGCTGTAGCATCTCAATGGGAAAGGACTGGAAAACCGTTTAATCCTTTACTGGGGGAGACTTTTGAACTCATAAGGTATTGGGTACAGGTTTGCATTTCACATTTTTAAAGAGGCATCTTGTTCATGTTAAAGGGGAACTGCAGTTTTTTGGGGGAATTTTGCACATAATTCACAACCCTTCTGTGAAACATGAACACATTTCTTTCCCTTTTCTGGTAAACAAGTTATACGAGATAGCTAGCAACGGGCGACATGGGAAATACCTATTTTGACGCTAAAGCCCTCACAAAAAAACTTCCATTTATATAACTGACTTGTATATTAACCAAGCTACAGTGATATTAGCAGCTAACATCAAAAACTATTCTTATATCGCGGACTAACGAAAGTGGATACCTAGCTCTCCATTTCGGAACAAAGACTCAACAAGATGCTAATTTGCGGTCAGCATTTTTTACCTGAGGAATGGAGAACACGTCTTGTGCTGGAAGACACAGCCATCCCAAGGAGAGCGGACATCGTAAGCGTTTTTGCTGTTGTTGTTGCCAGAACTAGCATGAGCAAAGAAAAGAAGTTTCAGTAGTGTTTTAAATAATCAAAATACGGCAATATACTGCAACTATTACATATTATCATCAGTGTATATGTTAATGCATGATCACAGCATGGAAAGAACATCAAATAGATTTTTAGAGGTCTTCATATTCGAAATAGGTGTGTCCCAATGACAGCATTGCAAGCTAGCTGATATTAAATACTCGTTTTCTCGTGTTATAATGCACAGAAAAGGGAAATAAATATGTGTTTATGTTTCACATAAGGATTGTGAATGATGGACAAAATCCCGCCCCAAAAACTGCACTTCCCCTTTAATGACCATTGAAATGTTTGTTCTTTAAGAGAGGACGATGACTACAGGTTGATCTCAGAGCAGGTGAGCCACCATCCGCCCATCAGTGCCTTCCACGCCGAGTCTCTGAAGCAAGAGTTTGCTTTTCATGGATCCATTTACCCAAAACTCAAGTTCTGGGGCAAAAGTGTCGAGGCTGAGCCCAAAGGCACCATGACGCTGGAGTTACTCAAGTGAGACTTTGTTAATACACACCTGCATGCTGTATTGTCACTGGTTTTTGAATGTTAGAACTCAGTGGTATGCATGGCAGGATGCTTTCAATGTTATTTGCTGACTTTGGTCCCAGAATGAAATGTTTGAGTTAATTAATTAAATGGGAGAAAAAACCAAAACATTTCAAGATGCTGTGAATTTCTTTCAGACATAAAGAAGCCTACACATGGACAAACCCAATGTGCTGCGTGCATAACGTCATCTTAGGAAAGCTTTGGATCGAGCAATACGGGACAGTAGAGATTGTAAACCACAGGTATGGTGACAGATATTTGGCTGTAAGATTGAAACAATTGTAGACTTCTGACATTGTCATTATAACGTGAATTCAGCACGGGAGATAAGTGCGTGTTGAACTTCAAACCGTGTGGCATGTTTGGGAAAGAGCTGCACAAAGTGGAAGGTCACATACAAGACAGCAGGTAACATGAAAACACGTTTGTCGGTTATGCACAAAATGTCTTCCCGCATCTTATTTGCGTCCTCTCCTCTTGTTGAACCAGTAAGAAGAAACAGAGTGTGATCTACGGAAAGTGGACCGAGTGCATGTACAGCGTGGACCCCAAGGTTTATGAAGCACACAAGAAGTCTGACAAGAAGGCGGGTGCGGACTCAAAGAAGCTGAAGCAGGTGAATACGGTTTGAAATCTTTGCATTCTGCTACCAATTTAGATTAAACAATAACATGTACATGCGGCACGGCGGTCCAGTGGTTAGCGCACAGACTAGGTCTCACAGCTAAGAGACCAGGGTTCAATTCCAGCCTCGGTTTTCTCCGGGTACTCCGGTTTCCTCCCACATTCCAAAAACATGCTAGGTTAATTGGCGACTCCAAATTGTCCATAGGTATGAATGTGAGTGTGAATGGTTGTTTGTCTATATGTGCCCTGTGATTGGCTGGCAATTGTCTTATTGCTCTGATGCTGTCAATTCATGTTTCTTTTTTTTCCCACAATAATAGCAGATAAGGTAAAACATTGAATTTGATATCTGTAGCTGTTATCTAGTAATGTTATGGTTATGTCCAAAGTGTATAGTGAACGATTACTTCATTGCCAGCACTAACCCATAATGCCTTGCAATGACATGCATCGTTGCTTGAGAGATGTGTTCCAATTTGTGGCAATGCTAGTTCTGTGACCCAGCTATTTTACATTATATGTATGGTTACTATAGGAACCAGCACTGTTTTCCACATGTGACGGTGTTAGGTTCCGTATTTTCCGGACTATAAGTCGCACTTTTTTTTTATAGGTTGGCTGTTCCTGTGACTTATACTCCAGAGCGACTTATAAATGAAAAAACTGTTTATGTTACATAAACACTGGACACAAATGTTTATTTTTTGTGTAGCTGAATAAGCATTGTGTTAGCATATCTTACACCTATTCAGCCTGTTCTCTATTATTTTATTATTAGAACTTACCTTCTAAGAGGACGTAATGTCTGTTTTGGTCAAGTAGTTTCTAAAATAAATTACCCGCAAAAAAATGTGGCTTTTTTTCTACCTAATTATGCATTTTTGACCTTGTGCGACTTATACTCCGGAGCGACTTATATATTCCAGAAAATACGGTATTTATGTGTGTGTACAGGAACATAGTTGTGAAGATGAGAATGCAGTTCTAGAGACTGTTACTGTGATACCAGGAAGTGCCTTACTGTGGAGGATATCACCACGACCTGCTCACTCATTACAGGTTGGCTTGCTCGGTGCATTTTTTTTTTACATTCCTCGGAGAACAATATCCGTTCATACAATATACGTGTATTTGTGTGTACTCTCATACAGATGTATAACTTCACCAGCTTTGCCATGACACTAAACGAGCTGGAGCCAGGCATGGTGCAAATATTGGCACCAACTGACTGCCGGCAGAGGCCCGATATCCGAGCCATGGAGAACGGAGACATAGGTACCATGCGTCTATATCTTTGGGATGATTTTTGATGGCTTTTCTTCTGCGGTCTGATGTCTGTGTTTTTGCAGACACGGCAAGTGCAGAGAAAGAGCGTCTTGAGGAGAAGCAGAGGGTCGCACGTCGAGAGCGATCTAAGGATGAGGAGGAGTGGTCAACCAGGTATAATTGCCCCGTCGAAATTTGAAAGTTCTGTCACATTAAGAACATGTTTGAAATGATGAAATCTAATTATCTAATTATCTAATTATTTCTTATGCCTTAGAATTTCTTATATTGTTTTGGAAAACTACAACAAAATAACCAATATTTGATGGTATGGAATAAAGTATTTTATGCATTCCCTTTCAGGTGGTTCCAACTGGGAACAAACCCGCACACGGGAGAAAAGGACTGGCTGTACGGCGGCGGATACTTTGACAGGAACTACGCAGACTGTCCCAACATTTACTGACATATCTCTAACTGGTAGCGTTTGAACCTCGAGAAAAGATGTCCGCAACTGTGAATGACTTTTGACAGGAGTAAGTTTACTTCCTGTAGATGTTCATATCATACGCCCACTGCCCTCACCTTTTATATGACTTGTGTTGCTGATGATAACCATAGTCCACATAAGAGTAAATGTTACACGTATTTAAAGGGATTTAAACCACACAAAGCCACTACTCCTGTTTTAGTTTCAGGTGCTAACCTATAATGTTACTTGTCGACACACCATGTAGTGTATAGGTATTGATTTGCATTCAAATATCAGGGGTTATATAAACACATGTGCTACTTTTCTATAAACTAAGAGCATTAAAAAGGCTATTTTAGTCCACTCTAAACACATCAAGTGTTTTCTATGAGTTGTAGGAAACGGAAGAAAAAGCCGTTTATGCTCGAGTTTACTTGCACATTCAAATGATGTTGGTGCATTTTATTGTTTTCCTCTGTATCTCAGAATATTTGGCACATCAAGCTGGTCTTTTACACCTGATAAAGCCATATACAATGCTGTCTGCAAAAATACTGTAAATGTACTCCCATAGTACTTCAAAGCAAAAGGAGAAAGGAGTCTGAGCATTTTAACTGTGACTTTTTTGCCTTTAATCTTCAAACAAGAGCCATTAATTTACGACATGGTAGAGATTTGTCTTTTTTTTTTTTTTTTTCTCTCCAACAACCAAATCCCTGTGTTCAGAGCAGGGTCCAGACCTATGCAAAGTGATCCATCTAGTGTACCCTTCTGAAATGTGAAACATGTAAACTCACTTAATTCCTATTGCGCTATGTGTTCTGTTTTGTCGCCGAGCACTATCATTGTATAAAACTGCACAGTAGAAACCTCACTGTCCTATGCACATATATAATAAAGCATCCTTACATGCTCCCGGATGCTTACTTGAGTTCCAAGCACTTTCAACCCTGCAGACACTAACGGTGCAGGACTCGAATGTTAATGATGTCTATTTGAGAATGTTTATATCGTCTGTTCCATGCTCATCCCTCTTCAGTGAGATACATTCATATACAAAGCAGGTATACTAAAAAGTACAATAAAATATGGACTTAAAACCTGTCATGTTTGATTTGTCTTTTCTGTAATATCAAATACAATTGTTAGAAAAGGTATCGATGACACATTTATTGACCCATCCATTCATGTTCTATACCGCTGCATATATGCATCCCACCCTGGCAACCAACTGTTTGACCTGCTACCCTCAGGCAGGCGGTACAGGTCACACAAAACCCGGACAAACAGACTCAGGGACAGCTTCTTTCCCAAAGCCATCAATGCAATGAACAATAAATGAAAAATACTGCACTGCTAAAACACACATCTCACTGTTATGTACAATAAGCTTCAAATGTGCAATACTGGACTTATGTGCAATAACGTTCATTCATTCAGGTGAAACTCAGGTACAATACTACCTTTGGTTTACTGCAATTGTAACGGTCTTACTAGGTCTCTGAAGGACAAAAGAATGAAACAAAAGTTGTCTTTCTGTCCACTTCTGTACCCCTCATCGATGCCAAGCACGTTGAGTGGCAAAGAGAGGAAGTACTTCCGGAATTGAGGGCAACTACGGAAGCCCGGGAGGAACAAAAGTGACAGGATGAAATAAGACATAATACAAGGAAAGGAATAAAATTTAGAAAATAGGGTAAGAATATTAAATAACTCACTGAACTAAAATCCACATAACAACTACTAAATGACAGTAAATTCACACATTTAGACAAAGTAATAAAGTGCATTTTAAACTCCGTTACACAATTCCTAATTTTGCTACTGTATAGGTTATTGTTTTTGATGCACATATATTTACACTTATTCTGAACAGCACCTGTCACTTTTATATTTATATTCTTATTCCGTGTTTTATTTTTATTATTTTCCTTATTTTTACTTTCTACAAAATTGCACTAAAATTTCGTTGTATGCAATTACAATGTCAATAAAGGCGATTCTGATTCTGACGTGCCATCTCTACCGAACTTGACGTCAGTTTAAAACCAACACCTATGACAAAAACTCCGACCAATCACGGTGAAGCACGTGATCGTATAGTCCAATCACCGTCATCCTTCTGACCAAGTGCTTTTCTGGTTGATAACGCGGTGAACCGTAAGTATAAATCTTAGATTTTAAATATTTGTTGAAGTTTTTAAATCAAGTAATGTGGTGTTTGTGCCGGCCCAAACTGTGTTAGTAATACACATTGCCAAATAACGCGGTGAATTGTGAGAACAGGCGTTTGGTTACAAGATGCGAAGTCATCCAGTAGCTGGAAGAGCAGCAGGAAAACAACCAGAATATCAGAAAACAAGCTAGGCTAGCCATACAAAACATAATAAACTAGCCGAATTATGACTCTTTCGTACAGAAATCGCTTAAAACATACAGTAATCGGAACAAAGTGTGTTTCAGTCAGACATTTAATATGCTCTTGCTTCAACCTACTGTGTGTCCCCTGCAGTAGTCCGTCTCATCATGGCCTCTGGAGCTTTGTTCCCCAGCATGGTATCTGGGTCCCGTGGGTCCTCCAGCAAGTACCTGGTGGAGTTCAGAGCTGGTAAAATGTCCATGAAAGGCAGCACCGTGACCCCTGACAAGCGCAAAGGTCAGGTGTACATCCAGCAGACCGATGATTCCCTCATCCACTTCTGCTGGAAGGATCGCACCACAGGGAATGTGGATGATGTAGGTGTAGGACTTTATTGACATGTCTGGGTCTAATCTGTTTAATTTTGACGGGTCGCCATGTCTTCATGCAGGACTTGATCATCTTCCCTGATGACTGTGAGTTCAAACGGGTCAACCAGTGCACCACTGGACGTGTGTATGTTCTGAAGTTCAAAGCTGGTTCCAAAAGACTTTTCTTCTGGATGCAGGTATGCTGATCAGTCTGCATCATATTTATACATATACATATGTATATATAAGATAAGATAAGATATGCCTTTATTCGACCCTCAATGGGGAAATTTGCATCGCACAGCAGCAAGAGTACAGAATAAGTTAAGCAGTACAAAATACACAATATTGAAAAATAAACAAGCCAAGTATTAACAAAATCAACAGTTTTTCCAAGAGTTATATACAAATACAGTATGCAGATAATATGAAACGAGATGACATATATGACCAGTCTATACACTGACATCTTGCTAGTGAGTTAATATGAGGCATTATAGAAATACTTCACATAGAACTTAATATATTGCATTTAGAGCCTTAATATTGCACATGGAGGTTGATCATATATGTATATCTATATATATATACATATATATGCAGTGCCAGCGATACAATACTTTAACGATACATGGAATTTTCTGGCGATACAATGCCATACGATTCACCCTCTTCACGTACATGTACATGACATGTTCATGGTAAATGTATTTATCAGACATAATTATCACAATAGCATTTTTGCTATTTTTTTTAGTGTGTCACCAGAACTTTCGCTACAAGGTAATGATGGTGCATTTATTACGGGCTAACGATGGATGTAACTGCCTTGTGCTGGAGACCGATGTTTTGACACTGCGTTGACGATATAATGACAATCGTTGATCTGCTAATTGCATACAATGACAGGATTAGGCTTAGGGGTTAGGGGTTAGGGTTCACACTCCCCCCCCCGCCGAGAAAGTGAACTGCTTGACAATTAATCAAAGATTATAAATTTGCATGCATGGACTTCTTGTTGATTCTTGTAAGTAACAACGCTCAGCGCTGCCATCTGTTGGCATCTAAACAAACTACACGCATCCATCGTGAGCGCAGAGATCGATTTGTGCGCTAACGATGGATCCATCTCGGGCGCAGCGCTATCTATCGATCGATCGCGCAGATCCATCGTTAGCGCGTAACACATTCATTGCACCTGGGGATCAGCATATGGGGGTGGAGTTGAACATTAATAAAACTGCGCTTGCATCGGATTTTACCGATACCCACAAACTCATCGCGATGAATCTGGAATTCACCCGTCAATTGCATCCATACCCAGTGAATGAGCCGATGCACTCGCATCGATGTATCGATTAATAGCGATTATTTTCCACCCCCATTAACACACACGTAAAGAAAACCTCTCCCTAACTGCTTTCCCTCTGATTTTAGGAGCCCAAGACTGACAAAGATGAGGAGTATTGTCGTAAAGTCAATGAATACCTCAATAACCCCCCCATTCCTGGAGCTCTTGGGAGCGGTGGAAGTGGAGGACATGATCTGTCTGCTCTGGGAGGTACCAGACATGAGTTCAACTATTATGGAACAACATTAAAAGGGAACGTGGTCGATGTAGCCAACGCCATCTGTGTCTCTGGTGGCAACTCTTAATACTTACGGAACTTTGTAGTCCTCCTTGTTAAAGCTTCTTATCTTCTGTCATGTGAAGGTGAGGGTGGTCTACAGAGCCTTCTGGGTAATATGAGCCACAACCAGCTCATGCAGCTGATTGGACCAACTGGACTTGGTGGCATTGGTAAGTATGACATTAGTTAATAATTGTATTGATTTAAGATGATTCATTTAGATGTTCCTCACACTCGTAGGCGGTCTTGGAGCACTAGCTGGGCCAGGTTTAGCCAACCTCTTGGGCAGCAGCAGCAGCAGCAGCAGCGTTCCTTCTGCCAGCAACTCCTCCACAAGGTATCGTACCATCATTTCCCTTTTGGTATTTCAGACGTCATCTTTCATCTTCCTTCCTTTCTCAGCCCGTCTACTGTCGTCACCCCCACCTCTACCTCCGTCACCAGTCGAATTGGCTCCTCCCAGGCTTCCACCACACCCGTCAACCCCTCCACTACCTCAGCCCCCTCCCCGCCTGCTAGCACCCCGCCCACCCCGGCTGCGCCTACTGTAGCGGCGGCGGGAAGCCCTACCCAGCCCATCCAACTGCGGGATCTGCAGAGCATCCTGGCAACCATGAACGTGCCTGCCAGCGGCACAGGAGGTGAGGTTGAAATGTATTTAAACACGGTGAACATGACCTGCAATAATTCATAAAGAGCATCAGAATGAGGAAGAAAGGTAAATAATAATACAGACACACAAATATAAATGTTTGTAAAAATGGACGTGGTGCTACGTATCGTTTCCCCACAGTGGACCTGGCCAGTGTCCTGACCCCAGAGGTGATGGCTCCCATCCTGGCCAACCCTGAAGTTCAGCAGAGACTGACCCCCTTCCTGCCCACTGGAGAGTCTCTGCTTCAGAGTACGGAGGAGCTCCACAACACGCTCAGCTCGCCACAGTTTCAGCAGGCAAAGCGTTAAGAGTTCTAGACACATCATGTTCCTTCAGCAGGAACCTGTGCAGCTCTCACGTGTCAGTTAGCGTCGCATTCATTCTCAACGTTTTGTATTCATTTGCTGCCTTGCAGGCGATGAGCATGTTCAGCAGCGCTCTGGCATCGGGGCAGTTGGGGCCGCTAATGAATCAGTTTGGCTTGCCGACGGAGGCCGTGGATGCCGCTAACAATGGAGGTCAGTCTTTTTGCACACAATTGTTTTATTGCCCAGCCATGCATCTTCTACCGCTTATCAAAGCATGGGTTGGGGGTGAGGGGTGAGGGGGGGGGCAGCCTAAGCAGGGAAGCCCAGATTTTTATTGCTCCAAAACAAAAACCAGTGAGATTACGATGCATGCAAACAACCACAATAATGGAATCAGTGGTAGAATAATTACATAATTAATAATTATGATCACAACTGGGCTGTATGTAATTTTTGGTTACCTTAATTAGTAGAAATAATGCAGAGTGACCTGTAACCACGGTAACCATGCAGGTTATAATATGAACATTTGATATTTCTACACAGATGTGGAGGCTTTTGCCAAAGCAATGGAGACCGAGACAACGTCTGAAGACGGCGGCGATTCCAAAGACAAAAAGGACGACGATGAGGACATGAGTCTGGACTAATAATCCATTTTGGAAAATATGATGTATTTATTTAGATGTCTCAGCTTCCTCAACATGTTTGAAAAATAAATCTATGATACAATGCTGCATGTCTGCAGTAAAAGCAGTAAAAAGCAAGAAACCAGCAGACATCATGAAGTTTATGTTAAGTCATAACCATACGTAAATCTGAAAAATTTTACACCAACATTCAAGAACATTTTCAGTAGTTTTACATATTTAAGATGTTTACAGAAACACCACAATACACAATAAATAACATTCCTTTAGTCTCCACTCAAGTCATCCCCAGCCGGAGTTTAGGCACTTTTATACATCGGACAACGTTCATCACAACATCTCCTCTATGGGAGGGCTGATGACGGGTTCTTTGGGTTTGCTTTGACACGACAGCTAAAGACGTCACAAAGCAAAATTCCTGAGAAATAAAAGATGTGCCAATGAGCCACACGGGATTGAATCCCAGTGTGTTGTGTCAAACACACACTTCACAGTAATCCTTACAGGTGACCTCGTCAGTTAAAGTGGAGACAAACATTAAAGTAGCGCAGAGCTGCCATAAGATACACGTAACAATGTCGGTTCATTGAAAGAGCTAAAACTGCATCAACGTCACAGTGACTTTAAATCAATTGTTTGAATCCTTGATTAAAAAAAAATCTAGAAATGGCAAAAGGTGCAGAATCCAAAAAGAGCACAAAACCAAAATACCACAAAAGCACCAAAACGAAGCACACAAATGTGCTTGTGGTTTGTCTCTAATGTAGAGCTCAGGACGGTCATAGCAACCAACACACATAAGTCCACTCCACTCCACTCCACACCAGACAAATAGAAATAACAGAAATAACACCCAGCCATAACATTTCCGGCGTGCTCCAAACTAGCCTTGCTGCACCAGTCGACGGTAGTGTGGCATCACCTTACTCTCGGGCAGGTAGAGTCCCATCTCCAAGGCAACCAGCACCGGGAACTCCAGAGGAACCAACTCCCGTCTGTTTACACGAAAACGCTCCTCTAGCTTCTGCTCAGGACAGGACAGGATGGGGGTTGGGGGGGGGGGGGGGGGGGGGGGTGGGGGGGTACAACAAGTAAGTTGTTACAACATGATCATTCATTCATTTTCTACCGCTTTTCCTCACAGGGGGGTGCTGGAGCCTATCCCAGCTGTCTTTGGGCGAGAGGCGGGGTACACCCTGGACTGGTTGTCAGTCAATTATAGAAATTCTCACATTCCTCACATAATTAACCTAACATGGATGTTTTTGGAATGTGGGAGGAAACCGGAGTACCCGGAGAAAACCCACGCATGCACGGGGAGAACATGCAAACTCCACACAGAGATGGCCGAGGGTGGAATTGAACCCTGGTCTCCTCGCTGTGAGGTCTGCGCGCTAACCACTCGACCGCCGTGCCGCCCGGTAATATTTCATTCATTCATTTAATTCATTTTCTACCGCTTTTTCCTCATGAGGGTCGCGGGGGGGTGCTGGAGCCTATCCCAGTTGTCTTTGAGCGAGAGGCGGGGTACACCCTGGACTGGTGGCCAGCCAATCACAGGGCACATATAGACAAACAACCATTCACACTCACATTCATACCTATGGACAATTTGGAGTCGCCAATTAACCTAGCAAACATGCAAACTCCACACAGAGATGGCCGAGGGTGGAATTGAACCCTGGTCTCCTAGCTGTGAGGTCCACTTGGGCGCCGTGCCGCCCCAGTTGGATGATCTCCATGAATCATTTCTATCTGATGTGTCCCATGACTCACATCAATGAGCTGTTTGACTTCAGGTTTCCTCAGATCGCTGCTGATCTTCGCTGCTAGCAGAACGCACGCCGCAGCCACCAGCTTCCTGTTCTGCTTGTTGAGGCGACCCTGCAGCACCAGCTTCTCAAAGTAAACAAACGCCATCGCTATGGTGACCGGCTGGAGAGCGCACTCCTCGCTCACGGCCCGCATCTCCCTCTTCAGGCTGACGCAGAGAAGATATTTACTCCATCAGACGTGCGATGAGGGTGAAGAATTGGAGATCAGAGCATACCTTCTTATCTTGCTGAGCGTCAGCAGGATGTGTGGGAACTTCTCCTTGAAGGTCTCGTTCATGTCCTTCTTCAGGTCTGACGGTTTTACGTACTCGATAACGGTCGTCTGCAGAGACACAACAAATGTGATGAAAGCGTAGATAGACGGGAACCAATGGTGGCCTTTCTCCATGTGTCTCCTAGTCAGCTGGGATTGACTCCAAATTCAGGAGAAGTGGTGTCGAAAACGCTCACCACATACGATGCAAATATAAGAACCCTCTTGTGCCGCCCACAGGGCCACTGGGGGTCACTCAGCAGGTTGGGGTCATACTCCGTCACCTCGTCGACACCTGAGATGATATCAACAGCAAAGAGAACCTCAACATGTCGGAGGTCAACCAAGTATGGTAGATATGTTTTATGTTTTACATACATGGTTCATGGGTTACAGAATTATTTACACGTGCGGGGTGCGGCCTCGGAGCGTTACCACGGAGACGCACGGGCGGGGTCTGAGGCGTGCAGGTTTCTGGCATGCTGCTGCTCTTCTGTCTCATCAAGGCGTTGGTTGGATAGAGGAACCGAGCATATGACACAGTCTGACCAGGAAGAAGAAGAAGGAGACGGCACATTAATGGAGCACTTTTTTTTTTTTTTGTATCCGTCACTGTCTATTCACGCACATACCTCAGCTATTAGCTAACTGTCATTAGCAAACTGTAGCTAGCTAATGTTAGCTACAGTAGAGGCAATGAGCACTAAACAGTGACTAAAATAATACATGGACAATTGTATATCAGATTATGTAGGACTACAGTACTACTCTCAATAAATATGAGGCATCAGTAATACTGTCTACTCTATATTACTATTGTTGATGTTATGCTTGCTCAGCTATTAGCTAACTGCGATTAGCAAACGGTAGCTAGCTAATGTTAGCTACAGTAGAGGCAATGAGCACTAAACAGTGACTAAAATAATAAATGGACAATTGTATATCAGATTATGTAGGACTACAGTACTACTCTCAATAAATATAAGGTATCAGCAATACTGTCTACTCTATATTATTACTATTGCTGATGTTATGCTTGCTCAGCTATTAGCTAACTGCGATTAGCAAACGGTAGCTAGCTAATGTTAGCTACAGTAGAGGCAATGAGCACTAAACAGTGACTTAAATAATAAATGGGCAAGTGTATATCAGATTATGTAGGACTACAGTACTACTCTCAATAAATATGATGCATCAGTAATACTGTCTACTCTATATTATTACTATTGTTGATGTTATGCTTGCTCAGCTATTAGCTAACTGCGATTAGCAAACGGTAGCTAGCTAATGTTAGCTACAGTAGAGGCAATGAGCACTAAACAGTGACTAAAATAATAAATGGACAATTGTATATAAGATTATGTAGGACTACAGTACTACTCTCAATAAATATGAGGCATCAGTAATACTGTCTACTCTATATTATTACTGTTGTTGATGTTAAGCTTGCTCAGCTATTAGCTAACTGTCATTAGCAAACTGTAGCTAGCTAATGTTAGCTACAGTAGAGGCAATGAGCACTAAATACCTATAAATATGACTACAAATCATTCAAATTACAAAGACAAAACCACAAATTTGCTAGTAATATGTAATAGGAGTACAAATACGACCATTGAACTGTTCACTACTTTATTCCACAAAAGCAGATGTATGGTGGCACCCCTAAATAATCATGTATTGGAAAAATATTTTGTATGTGTTGTTTCGACATATATTGGAACACGTTTAGTACCCAGCCATATCAAAAATTCAATAATTGTGTTTTTTGATGCACCCTACTGGTTATATATCTCATCTCGTTTCATATGATCATATTTTCCTATTTCATATTATCTGCATACTGTATTTGTATATAACTCTGGGGGGGAAAAACTGTTGATTTTGTTAATATTTGGGTTGTTTATATTGTTTATTTTTCTATATTGTGTATTTTGTACTGCTTAATTGTTTCTGTACTCTTGCCGCTGTGCAATGCAAATTTCCCCACTGAGGGACGAATAAAGGCATATCTTATATATATATATATATATATATAAGATATATATATATATGTGTATATATATATATATATACACATATACATATATATATACATATACATATATATATATATACATATATATATACATATACATATACATATATATATATATATATATATATATATATATATATATATATATATATATATATATATATATATATATATATATATATATATATATATATAAGATATATATATATAAGATATGCCTTTATTCGTCAGACTGATCAGCATACCTGCATCTTATCTTATATCACCTTGTACTTCAGTACGAGGTGAATTATTAAAAAAAAAAAAAAACTTAAACTGTATTATGGAAAGCAGGAAGTGAACAAATGTAACAGTTACTGATTGTAAAAGTACCAGATGGTACCAGTACCTACTCCTTTTGGACATGTGGAACTGGGAACTGATTATGTGATGCATTCAATTGTAATCTGATGCATGTTCAAATGAAATAAAACCATTACCATTACCATTACCATTACCATTACCATTACCATTACCATTACATACATACTTGGCCACATGCGTCCGGCTCCACACCTTCCAGGGACGGAAGCAGGTCAGCTGCCACCACGGAGGACTGCCTTCTCTGCGCCTCCTGTTTGGTATCACTGTTCACAAAGAATCCCAACTGTATCATACTCTGCCATTACCCCCTGAGCACCGCATGGTACGTACAACACGGCAGCATGATGAAACAGAAAAGAGGCGGCAGGTACGAGGATGGGCAGCGGGAGGCGGGTGAGCAGGGGTTTAGCTATCCGTGTACCTGAGGTGAGATATCTCTCCATAGGGCAGCACTGAGAAAGCAGCGTATAGCGACCGCTTGGCACAAATCAGCATGATCCTACGGGACACAGCAAATACAGGCACACACAAACACAACAGATAGCCACGTCAGTCATTGAGCTAACACTTTGCCACGGCAACAGCTAAGCCCCCACAGTCACAGTCTACACTAAACAGCCAGCAGTATCTTTAACAAATGTGGGAGAAAACAACAACCTCATCAATAATATTATTTTTTTTTTATTACTGTCTTACAGCTAACAAGGCACATTGGAATTCATTTGTAGCTAACCACCACCAGAGGGCGCAAGTAAGTCAGGATCAGCTAGCATGCTGCCTAAATGGGCTGCAGAAGTAATACAACTTTGGTACATTTACTGTTGGACTCACAAACTGCCCTCACAAGGCCCTTTGTATTGAGTTGTGGACTCCTATAGAGCAAGCTACACACAATAACCCGCCTAGAAACCTTTCTAGATCTTCCAGAATCTGCACCTATTCCAGCTGTGTTCTCTTTGATTTTGGATTTCCTTGGATTTTTTTTGTGCCACCCACGGCCCGCCTACAAGCACGTCCCCCACTCCGCTGTGATCGGTCACACTCCCAAGTACTTCCTGACTACTGCCAAACTCCTGAGTCAAGGGGTCTCCCTTGACAAGTGAAAGTATTTTATCTGCACTCTTCAATGTAGTTTTTTATGAATTTATGGTATTGTATGTAATGATTTTATGTTTTATGGAATGATTTTATGAAGTGATTTAGCCTTTTTGACTTCTATAGTATACATTATATCCAATTCCTGCATCTTTGATGTCGTTGTTGTTCAGTTATGAGTAGTATTTACCTTTTTTTTTTTTAAATTCCTTCTCCTTTTCTTGTTTTATAGCTGCTGTTTTAGCTATATATTTTCCTCTTATAACTGATTTAAGGGAATCCCACAAAATATTGGGGTTCACCTCAACATTGTCATTATCCTCCAAGTATATTTCAATGTCTTTCTTCGCTTCTTCTACACATGCTAACCGTGGTGGTATAATATTTATGGGTTGAGAAAAAATGTTATTGTCAAGTCTCTTTTCAATTGGGGGCACATGATTTAGTTTTAGAATACTACAGTAAATTTTATTCATAGCAAAATTTCCATCTTACTAGAAGAACAACAACAAAACTTATCAAACTCTGCCAACTTTACATCAACACCAAGGCCAACGTCATCCGAGCGACAACACAAAGTGACACCTGAGAGTCAACATGGCATTGCTTCACCCTCTTAAGTCAATGGTGAAATGGTGACAAATGCAAATGGCAGCACAGGTAAAGATACACAATCATTGACTAATGACACACCCTCGTCACACGAAACCATTACATATTTCAAGAAAATCTAATAGCTGCAAGGGGGGTTAAGTTACTGACGAAAACAGGGTGTAACATGTCCTCACTGAAGCTCTTTGGGCTCTTGTAAGGCACCCTAGGGTGATTAAATGCGCTGAAGTAATCCCCTTCCAGCAGCTGCAAGTCCTCTGCAGGATGAATTGACTTGCTTAAGCAACTTATGAGAACAAAACCTCCGGATGAAGCAGCTTGTTTTACTTTCTGCTTGTGTAATGGATCACTTTTGAATGAAGTTGTATGTGTTGACCTCACCTACACCCCCTGGTGTCGTACTGCCTCATATTCTTGATGAAGTGGACCTTCTTTGGCACCTTGGGTCCAGGAGAACCGGATACATTCCTCAATCTGTGAGATTATGAAGATTGGTACATTAACCAAACAATATGCTTTTGATGTAAGTATCATGACATCATATATATATAAGATATATATAGAAAAAAACATGACATATTATGAGAATGGAACATTTATGCAAAAGCGGTGTTTTTTTTGGGGGGGGCAAATATATGAAACATTACAGTGCATTTCTTACATCAATCAAAATATAACTTTCCATTATTTACATTTGTATTCATAGACATAGACATAGACCAGGGGTCTCAAACTCAATTTACTTGGGGGCCACTGGAGCTCGGGTCTGGGTGAGACTGGGCCGCATCAGGTTTTCCCAAAAAAAAACAAAAAACGTATTTATTAAAAACTTCGCTTTGGTTCCAATTTTCTACAAGAAAAGCTCTGAAAAAACATTCCACTGTTCTCAAATATCTTACTTTTTATTTTTCTACACAAAATAAGATGAAAAATAAATAAACAAAATAAATAAACAAATCAAGAATAAAGAAAATCAATCAGTAATAAATAAATAAATATAATAATAATAATAAAACGGCAAATAACAGAAACTTAAGAAACCACATATAGTTGGTGGGTAGACAAATTATTTTTTCAGATTAAAATGAACAAAGCATTATTAGAGCCCTGTAGACATGACAAAACACGACTATAGTCACATTTATACTCTTTTTATTTACAACATATTGCGCAACTGCAGGGTCTTGTGACACATGCTAACTTGCAAACTAGAGAGCTAGCGACCTAAACGGTAGCCTTCAAGTTATTTCCTTTAAACTTAAATAGCCAAAAACTTACCACTTCCACACGGATAGGGAGGATAACTATTAACAGTTATTTAACCTTTAACATGAACATTAATCAAACGTAATAATTTTTTCTGGGTACATGATACCATACAGCATCCATATCTAACTTGCGCGGGCCGCACTAACATTAAACTTTCATATCAAGGCGGGGGCCTCAAACTAGTGTCCTGCGGGCCACATTTGGCCCGCGGGCTGCATGTTTGAGACCCCTGACATAGACTTTCTTTATTGTCATTGCACAATAACACAGCAGTGAAATTGCCAACGAAATGTCGTTGCCTGGCTCCCGTGTAATAATAAATAATAAATAATAATGTGGAGAATAAATAGATTACATCAAATATTAACCACAATGTATTATTGTTATTATCATTATCATAATCTTTATCATTATTATTGTTATTATTATCACCATTATTATAATCATCATTAATATTACCATTTTCATCATTATAGTTGTAACAATTTTTTGATTTTTTTTTAAATTACTTAATTTTACAGACTTCATTGCTTCTTGTAGAGTGCTTGTGCTTTTAATGTCAATATATTAGCCCACTTTTTCCCCCTAAGTGTAACATTTACATATCATTTCTGGATTGAATGTGTGTGTTAAAAATAAAGACAATAGTACGACGCCGTGGAGGCACCCACCTGGGTCGAGAATCCAGAGAAGAGACGGCCGGAAGAGGGCTCTGTGCGGGGGTTGACCTGACTCTGGAGGTCTGCTGCTGACCGCCGGTCAAGGCGGACAGAGGGGCGTCTGGACTCTCCGCTGTACCGCCACCTTCTAAAAACACCTCGTTGGCACCGATTACAGCTGCCTCGGCAGACTTCACCGAAGGACCGAAGACTCCAGAAAAACTGGAGAAAGAGCTCCCGGCCGAAGGAGCGGGGTCTGTCACCTGCGACACCGACCCTTGGCTATCTGGAGGCGGGGACGTGAGATCTGAGACGGCGTCCCCGAGTCGCTGTTGCTCTGTGCTTTTTCGGCCTGCATTTTCATCGTTAAAGTGACACTGAGGTCGCCCGTCGAGTGAGATATTGTTGAGAAAAAGCAAAGCCGCTTGTCTCCTTTTGGAGTCTTTGGTTCTCCTTCGCTGTTCTCGGCGTATTTTGGCCGGTTTACTGCTGCTGCCAATCGACGGGTGGCCACATATAGCTGTCGCCATTCTACTTTGAAATGTGGTTGTTGGCAGAAGAGGAAAAGGAACAAAATAGCCCGCCTCTCTGCATAATGATTGGGTCTAGCACAATATATGCAAATGAGGCACAGATTTTCGTAGCTGATTGGCTAACACATGTGTCAAACAATACATATTTTTTATTCTAGTTGTCGATTGGTTGTGGCTATCGTGGAGGGCAATCCTGGAAACAAAGGAACCAGTAAATTCACTGGTTTTAGTGTATTAGTATAAATCGTAAACTATACATATACTATAATTTACTATAAGGTACTGTATATATATGATAGATTAGGATTGATTTTACAATTGAAAGATAAAGCCACAAAAATGTATAAAATATGTATATTTCTGTATGCTAAATAGCTAATGAAAATGAGTTCACGAGCAATACTTTTGCATTGTAATGCTATTGTTTTCATCACAAACACCATTTTATGTAAATAAATCATGAATAAAGTATACTAATAATGACCAAATTGTGTATTCTTTTTGAATGATACATAAGAAACAGTACTATGAATTGAATTTGTAACAAAAAAGTTAGCATCATGTGTGATATTAATGTGTTTAGCATTAATGAGTGGTTAGCATTTAGGATCGGGAAGACGCAGGTTTGAATCTCCGCCTGGGCATCTCTGTGTGGAGTTTGCACATTCTCCCAGTACATGCGTGGGTTTCCTCCCACATTCTAAAAAACATGCTAGGTTAATTAGCGACTCCAAATTGTCCATAGGTATGAATGTGAGTGTGAATGGTTGTTTGTCTATATGTGCCCTGTGATTTATTATTATATATATTATAATTATAACATTTTTGTCCCTGGTGGGGACACAAACATAACATTCCGATGCATTTCAGTGCACCCATGACCCTGAGGACAAGCAGAATAGAAAATGAATGCATGTTTACTTACTGTATCACCTACCAGAAATAGATACTATTAATGAAAACACAATATAATAAAATCTTTTGTCCAAGTCCAAAAAAGGTCAGCAACAACGTTGCACGTTAGGTAAACACATTGCGCTTTATTCAAGCAACAGTGACTTTATGACATTGTCTTCACTTCACTCCTTTTGCTTTTTGTCTCGCAACAATCTGGTGTGACCAGTTTTAAGGCTTTTTTGATTTTTGCGTTGCATTTGAGGTACAGTTCCTTCCGAGCTTATTTGACGTGACACTGCGTGGTTTGATACATGATGGCTTGGAGACAGTTAGCACCATAATCATCATTAGACGTTTTCCCTTATATAGTTGTTAAAAGGTGCTGAATAGAATGTTTATGATCTATGTTTGTGTCTGGACAGTGTTTACAACAAAACTGTCTTTTTTTTTTTTCCTCCTCTCAGTAACATTATCATAAATTTCAATGTAACTTTCTCTCACACATACAAATACACACATTTTCCACTTGTGACTAATCCATAGGAGAAAAAAAAAGAACCCTGATGAAAGATACATGCCGTTACCATCAATAAAGTCTCATGTCTGCAGCTAAAATTTTCTTTACATTACTCACGGAACAAAATATGGATACAGAACAGAGTACAGACGGCTATAGGTTCCTCCTCATTGTTTCATTTACAAATCTACCTTTTTGTCACATACAGTAGCTCTTGTTTAGTGGACATGTTCTTCTTTTTAAAGACTAAAATTGTCTACCTCATCCCAACGATGACATGGAAATCATCATCATCATCATCATCACAAACATACACTTTTTCTACAGTTTTTACATTCAGCTCTGATGTTGCTTTTACACTGTGCTCCACATTTGAAAGCTGTATTTTTTATTTTTATTTTGTTAGAGACTCCTTCAACATGAGTGAGCAGCATTGGGGAAAAAAAGGTGAAGATGACTATTTGTGCGGTATTTAAAAGTGCACCGAGTGTCTGCTTTAAAAGCACTCACCCACTCACCCACCCACCCGCTGTGATGCTTTAGTTGTAGCTGCCGTTTATTGTCAGACATGTTGAAGGCGTGTCCTTACTGAGGAGGAGTCACTGCCTCTGATTGAAGTTCTGACACTGTGCTTCTCTCGTCGACGTGCTTTTTTTTTTTTTTTTACCGTCATCCCTAACCTGAGAAATGATATCGAAACTACAGTTTAATATGCACCACCATTTGCAAAAAAACACTCCCATTATTTGTCTCCACTGCTTGGCAGTTCCGAGCAATCAATCAAGTCAAAACGGAGATTAGCTTCATTGTCGCGTCACACGGTGGTTTCGTACTCCATCACTTCTTTGGGTGTGCCCAGGCAACGGTACTGAATCCTCGGCGCAACCGGAGCGGCGCTTTCCAGCACCAGGATTGTTTTCCGTAGCCTGCGGTCGATGTAGTGAGCGTCCCAGGCAGGGTAACTCTTCCTGGGAAGGTCTATTCGGATGACGGGCCCCTCTGTCCTGGGTGTAGGGTGGGGCATCGGAGCCCTCGTCCCTCGGAGTGTTCGCACCAGGAACACATCTCCGTCCATCCCGGACCCCTGTTCTCTGTCTTTAGTTCTTTGCAGTGTCCTGGGGGGGCTGTTCACCAAGTCAGGGGGGAGGCTGGAAGTTGGCGACACCAGCGCCTCCGCAGCCACCTCCTTCTCCGACACGTAGCCCCAGCCCGAGACGGGGCCGTTAGGGTGCAAGAGACAGTAATAAACAAACATGAAGAAGGTGCCTAGAGCGTAGCTGCTGGCCACCACGCACACCATGACGACGGCGTAAAAGTCTGAGGTGCGAGGGCTGCGGTACAGATACCAGGTGGTGGTGAGGGCCACGTTCTCCACAAACACAGTCAGGCTGTAGGTGAGCATCCTGCAGCGAGTGCGGCCCTCCCTGACGCTGAACCAGCAGAAGACGTACACGATGCCCACCATCATGTTATAGATGATCTCCTCCCACTTGGACATGCAGAAATCAGTCTCGCCTTGAATGATCCAAAACGTCATGATGCACCAGTGGGCCACGATGAAGATGCCAAAGTAAAGCTGAAACACGGAGGCAAAGAGGGCGAAGGCCAGCGCTCGAGCCCCGATGGTGAAGAGATGCCACAGGATCTGAACGATGACCGCCTTGTAGGTCATGGGGAGCTTATCATCTCTGGAGTCCCTCAGGACTTTCTGATAGGAGGCAATCATCCAGGCCAGGGACATCAGCGAGGCGGAGGCTGAAAGTCCTACGGAAGAAAGAGCGAAGGAAGTAAGTCGGCATAAATTATGATGTGGAATGTATGGAGATTTAATAGGAAGTAGGAACTCAATACACTCAATACAATTTTTACTCATCTGTATACACCAGGGGTCACCAACGCTGTGCCCGCGGGCGCCCATGCGCCCACGAGGACCATTCATTCATTTTCTACCGCTTCTCCTCAAGAGGGTCGCGGGGATGCTGGAGCCTATCCCAGCTGTCTTGGGGCGAGAGAGGCGGGGTACACCCTGGACTGGTGGCCAGCCAATCACAGGGCACATATAGACAAACAACCATTCACACTCACATTCATACCTATGGACAATTTGGAGTCGCTAATTAACCTAGCATGTTTTTGGAATGTGGGAGGAAACCGGAGAACATGCAAACTCCACACAGAGATGCCCAAGGGTGGAATCGAACTCGGGTCTCCTAGCTGTGTGGCCTGCACGCTAACCACTTTTTCGCACCGTGCAGCCAACTTTGTTATTTCATTCATTCATTTTCTACCGCTTCTCCTCACGAGGGTCGCGGAGGTGCTGGAGCCTATCCCAGCTGTCTTGGGGCAAGAGAGGTGGGGTACACCCTGGACTGGTCGCCAGCCAATCACAGGGCACATATAGACAAACAACCATTCACACTCACATTCATACCTATGAACAATTTGGAGTCGCCAATTAACCTAGCATGTTTTTGGGATGTGGGAGGAAGTTGGAGTATCTGGAGAAAACCCACACTAGCACTAGCATAACAAATACAAACCGCAGACATTATTTTCATAGTCTTCATTATATTACAAAAAGCAGCCCCAAAACTACACTTGTAACCCCAACCCATTGCAGATGATGAAGACACTCACCCTGTAGAGGCAGCACCTGACCGGCGAGTATCATGATGGAGAGCTGCAACACCAGCTGGGGGGCGCTCTTCAGGAAGGACTCGAGCAAACGCAGGATACTGATGTCAGCGCTCTCAAACATCATGCGCCAGTAGTAGTGCCGCCGTTCCGGCTCCCTGTGCCAGCGGCTCTGCACACCCAAATACAGGGCTCGGACATACCTGAGATAGAAATGGTAAAAATTCACATGAAGTCATGTTAAATTACCCGCAAAAAATGCGACCGAGACCAGGGTTCAATTCCACCCTCGGCCATCTCTGCGTGGAGTTTGCATGTTCTCCCCGTGCATGCGTGGGTTTTCTCCGGGTACTCCGGTTTCCTCCCACATTCCAAAAACATGCTAGGTTAATTAGCGACTCCAAATTGTCCATAGGTATGAATGTGAGTGTGAATGGTTGTTTGTCTATATGTGCCCTGTGATTGGCTGGCCACCAGTCTAGGGTGTACCCCGCCTCTCGCCCGGAGACAGCTGGGATAGATTCCAGCACCCCCGCGAGAAAATGAATGAATGAATGAAAATGCGACTTATACTCCAGTGCGACTTATGTATGTTTTTTTTTTTTACCTAATTATGCATTTTCTGCTTATTTTTGACTTATACTCCAGTGCGACTTATGTATGTTTTTTTTAACCTAATTATGCATTTTTGGCTTATTTTTGACTTATACTCCAGTGCGACTTATGTATGTTTTTTTTACCTAACTATGCATTTTCTGCTTATTTTTGACTTATACTCCAGTGCGACTTATGTATGTTTTTTTAACCTAATTATGCATTTTTGGCTTATTTTTGACTTATACTCCAGTGCGACTTATGTATGGTTTTTTTTTTACCTATTTATGCATTTTTGGCTTATTTTTGACTCATACTCCAGTGCGACTTATGTATGTTTTTTTGACCTAATTATGCATTTTCTGCTTATTTTTGACTTATACTCCGGAGCGACTTATAGTCCATAAAATACGGTATTTCCTTTTGAATTGTGTGCACTAGTCAGTAGTTTTGACAAAACGCTGCTGCTAGCTCCTGTGGGATTTGGACCGACTGAAAGCAAACCAAGCAGCTGCGAGGTTTTAATTTTAGCTCCGACATCAAAAAGGGAACATGTAGACCTTTTCTGGGTTTCAGATCAACTAAGTCAGATGGCGGGAAAAACAGCAAGAAAACAAATAAATGCACTCAATCCAGATTGGAGATTGAACGTTAGGCAAACACACACAGCTCAGTGTAAATCCCTTGTTGACATAGAGCCCCACCTCCCCCCCACCGCCGCCGCTGCTGCTGCTTCTATGGTGACCTTCCATCGCTAACATCATGCGGGAGACACACATGCCTTATGCAAACATAATTCAGCACAAATGTGTTTTCTCTTCAGATATGGAGGTCACAAGCACATCATCATCATCACACCTCCTGTGTGGAATAAATGAAATATGGCCTCAGGGTCAAGCATCACGAGGGCCTGATGTCAACCAGGTCGGTGAACCATGAGGAAGTTTGTGTAACCTTCTGTTGTTCTACTTCCTGCTTACACCGATTGCGCCTCGGGATGAAATCTAGAAAAAGTCTGTGTCAAACACACACACACACACTTTCTACACATGTGATAAAATCCAACTGATCGAATCCCAAACGGTTCACCTGGCTGCAAGTTTATCAATGACAGATCATTCCGGAGTTACCAGCTAAGAGTGAAACAGGAAGTTAATCCTCTTAATGAGGACACACACTGGACGGCAGTAAACGGAACCCACGTTGCAGCTTTAATGGCATTACCGGTAATTCAGCTTTTTAATGTGCTGCTGGACACACACTCACACACACACACACACATCCCCTCGGAGGAAGTCGGGAATCAATACTAGTCGTCTACAAAGACGGCAAAAGAGAGAGAGAGAGAGAGACTCACATGTAATGATCAATTGATTTACATCTGATTTCATCATACCATACATCATCTGAAGAACATCCAGATGGTCCACAGGCTGTCTAAAATGTTAAGTCTCCTCCCAAGCGCGGCTCCCGTGAACGCCTCCTTTCAGCCTGGCAGCAACTCAAGCCTGTCAAAAGCGATCGGGACACCCGGCGCTTTGAGCACTTGCCTCCCCTTTATGACTGTGCTGCTGACCCACAGACCTAGTAGCGGTCTTGTGGGAGGAAAGTGGATTGTTGGAGTCCTCACTACGAGACGCTTAAAAATGGGTTCTTTTTTTGCACTCCCCCCCTCAATTGAAAACACAGCATGTTCTCCAAAACACACATTTAAAGCATCATTGTTGTGGATGAGTTGATGGAATTTCCTGGGTGATGATTGACCTAGAAGCTGGTCATGATGGTGATGGTGGGTGGAGTCTATTTGTGGCTTTCAAGGCCGGACACAAACGTCAAACAATACAAGACATGCTGGCATTTGTGATGCTCTCTGAAGGAATATTAAATATGATTTATGGTCCTTATATTATAAATATAAATAGATTGTGCAATTACCTCCACACTTGAGCAAGCTGAAAGATGTGAATGACGGCCTGGAAGAGCCACATGAAGACTCTACAGCAGCCCCGGGCTCCTCCTCCTCCTCCTCCGGTGGTCGGGCCGGGCAGTGCGACGGCCGCGGAGGTGCAGCGGCGGCCAGCGCCCCGCTCGTCGCCGTCCTTGCCAGCGAAGTCGCTCACCTCCGCTCCCGACGCCGCCACTACAGCGGCTGCAGCCGTGCCGCTCTCGGGGGTGTCGGAGAAATCGTAGGCGAACCATCGGAAGCTCAACACTTGCACCACTAAGGAGGGGATAACCACAAAGACCAGAGTCAGTGCGAAGCACCAGTACTCCCTCCGTAGGTAGTAGTCGGCGGCCAGCCACAGGTCTGAGGCCCCGTCCGAGAAGAAGACCAAAAGGGCGCAGAGGGTCCAGCAGCAGTCCGAGAGGGAATATCGATGGTCGGCGGGAGGGCGCTGCGGAGGCCGAGGGTCCGACCTGGAGGGACAGTCGGGTGGGATTTGGTTTCGAGGAGAGACGGCTGCACCGTCAGATTTCGCAGCCATGTTTGTCGGAGGGGAGAGTGAGTAGAGGAGATGGGAAAATGATGGAAGGGGGAGGGGGGTCGCGCAGTCTGTCGGTCGAGATGCGTGGAAGCGAGGGAGGAGGGAGGGAGGGCCGGGAAGGTAAGGAAGATGGGGAGTAACCGTCGCTGATCGATCGGCTTATACGGTGTGATGCTGCACATCATGGCCGCATTTCGTAGTCCTTACGTGGACGATTGGGTTTCTAAAGACTCGCTAAATCCTTCGCAGTACCTGACTAGCAGGAGTGGTCTAAAATAGTATTTTGGTGGCACACAAACTACACATTTAAATCTGACATTTGGGGGAGAAAAAATAAAGAAATCAGCTCCTGTATTGGTTATTTTTTAATATGAGAATAAAAAGTCATATGACAAGTTTTGTAGAAATTATGCTGTATTGTATTGGCACAAACTGTAACAACCGAATATAACAGTGATGACACTAAGACATTTACATTCGCAGTAATACTGCGTTTTGCTGTATCCGTTTACAACCATGACTCTCACGCAATATCAAAGGTCAAATTTATTTATATTGCTTTCCAACAGTTAACTACCCAAAGTGTTGTAAAGCAGCCAATAAAACACAGAAACTACAGAAACATACCCAATCTGCGAAACAATGGAGTGTAACATTGCATTTTGCAAACAAGGCTGGGTCTAAAATGGAACCTTGAGGCACACCACAACCAAGACTAGCCAACGTCTGTATTAAAGTGACCCATAGTGACAGAACATGACCTATGATAAATAGGACAGAAACCACCGGAGAACAGTTCCTTTAAGACAGGGGTCTCAAAAACCCGGCCCGCGGGCCAAATGTGGCCCGCAGGACACTAGTTTGAGGCCCCCGCCTTGATATGAAAGTTTAATGTTAGTGCAGCCCGCACAAGTTTGATATGGATGCTGTATGGTATCAAACGTAAAATTATTACGTTTGATTAATGTTCATGTTAAAGGTTAAATAACTTAATAGTTATCCTCCCTATCCGTGTGGAAGTGGTAAGTTTTTGGCTATTTAAGTTTAAAGGAAATAACTTGAAGGCTACCGTTTAGGTCGCTAGCTCTCTAGTTTGCGAGTTAGCATGCGTCTCAAGACCCTGCAGTTGCGCAATATGTTGTAAATAAAAAAAGTATAAATGTGACTATAGGTGTGTTTTGTCATGTCATGTAAAACTCACCGCTTCGAAGCTGTAAAGAAATCCATCCATGGATCCATTTTCTATACTGCTTATACCTCGGGTCCCGGGAGCATGCTGGAGCCTATCCCAGCCAGCTGACTTCAGGCAAGAGGCAGGGTACACCGTAGATTGGTTGCCAGTAACAAGAAATCCAGTTGCTGAGATTTTAAAAAGTAATTCAACACAAACCATTTGGTCTACCAAATCCAATAAGGCCCCTCAATAGTGTCACAAATGGATACGGATTAATTTTCTAATTATTTTTTTCTAATTAATAAAAAAAAAAAACACACAGAAAATAGTGAAAATGTACTAAAATTTAATCATTCATAAAAGCTGGAAAAATCATCTGACAGAAACAAGAGGCAATATTTGTGGTGGTTTAGTACACAAATCAGAGGACCCCCTCCCCACCCACCCACTCCCAACTGTCTATAAAATACTAATATCCTCAGTCTTATTATGCAAAAACAGAAGTTGAATATATTATGAGAAACAGGCTTGCGGGGTCTCTTAGGAAATGTTATACCAAAAGACGTCCATGTACTAAGTAGGGGGGAGTAACTTATGAAAAATGATCCGTTAGTTCTATAAATATAAAAAGTCATTTACCGTGTTTTCTGTAGCGATGCTGTCACACGCTGTAGGACGTCTAACTTTTAACAGAAGCATGACACTCTTTCTGTTGGGTGACATTTCCAACAGAAAGACACCACAGAGAAGCAGTAGAACCGCTAAACAGGCTGATAAAATGAAGATTGGTCAAGTTCATTGTTATTTAAAAAAAAAAAAAAAGTATTATGATAAAATGTGGGGACTCCTGCCATCTTGCAAGCAGTCTATCTTTTAGGATGTTGGCATTGTCCAATAAGGGGACAGTTACTCATTTAACATTTCTGCATAAAATAAATATATTAATGCATTAATCCTAGGGATTTATTCTGCTATTTGTGAGTCACACAGAAAAAAAACTATACAAATAAGATTAGATACCAATCAATGACACTTAAATGTATCCTATAGCATTTCTTCTTGAGGGGAGTTTTAGTACTTGATGTAGAGTCAATGTGATGATGGAGGTTGATTTATGCAACTCGGCGCCCAATAGAGTATATCAGTAATTAAAATATACTGTTGTTAACAAGGTATGCCGTCTCAGACCACCATACCTGCCCTTTTAAACTCAAGAAACCGAACTTATTAATGTCCAAGTACGGTTAAAACTAAAATATTAAGCTATAATACAATACAGTACTCAGTGGGCAGTGGAGCCCTGCACTTGGCTGTAATCAATGTTATTTCAACGCCCACTCACCTGGCCTAGTGCTAGTGTGTGTGGTGGGTGGGGTGTGTGTGTGGGGGGGGGGGGGTACGGGGTGTGGGTGTTTAGAGAAGCGTGCAACCCTTCTTCTTTTTTGGCTTCTTTTCCGTTGGAGTTTTTCTGTTGATTTGTCTCACCAGATCATAGAAAATCTACAAAGCAACACAAGCAAACATGAAATATGAATATGAACATTTAGTCAAATCGATGCTACAATGCAGCGTACAAACTTACTTCATTCACATTAATCTTTGATTTAGCCGACGTCTCCAAAAAGGCACAGTTGCTCCACTGACGGGCCAAGTTCTGACCCTGCTCCTTGCCGACCACGCGCTCGTCCTCGAGGTCGCACTTGTTCCCCACCAGGATCATGGGAACCTGGTCAAACCCAAAAAGGAATCATCCACAAGTGAGACACTGGCTGTACTCAACAAGGCACACACACCCCCAGTATAACAACCGCTATGAATTAGTAAAACAAACCCAGCATGCAGCACATCCTTTCAGTCTATCCAGAGATAAACCCCAGGCTCACACTGAATCCGCCGGAAGCATTCCACAAGATTTAAATCCCTGTTGTGGGCTCACACTATCTCTGTGTCGTGCAGCGGCACAATGACACTGGAGCACACACCCGACGCAGGAGTTCGCCGGTGCGTCTACCAGAGTAAGTATGAGTGGCATTTTGCGGCAAGCCGGACTGGATTTAGGCCCGAAGCCACAACGGATTCAGTGCGAGCCCGGGAAAAGACACAATGCGGCAGAAGGTACCCTCTTCCCTTGCGATGTCTTTACCTCTAAAGGTGTCAACTCCGAGGGGAGCCTTAGAAGTAGGGATCGACCGATACGTCGCCCGTCCGATATTTGCGTTTTTTTTTTCCTTGTATCGGTATCGGCCGATACGCGCGTGGGTTCGCCGATGTATTTTTCCACCGCATGATTTACAGTCAGGCGTAGTCGGGGTACCTCGCCCCCACTGTTGAATCACATCAAGGGCGCGTTTTCACAAGTAATAGAGTTAGCTTGCTTTTAACACTTTTTTACTAAGCCCATCACATTTCACTGGGTGATCGCTAGGCATAACAGTTTAAGTCACGGTGGGACAACAAGAAAGCCCAAAAACATCACATACCAACGCAACAGACGAATAAAAGCACTCTCACTAGGTGAGCAGAACAAGAATGAACAACTATGCAACTTTAAATGCGTGTCGTGTTGTGTGTGCGTTCTCTCCAAGCACGCACACACACAGAAGGAATTTGAGCAGCCGTGTCTGCTATCAGAGGTCTTTAACGTGCACAACACCAACTTTAATAATGAGAGAAATGTTTTATATATTGTACTAAATTGTGTCAGTGTGATGTGTTTGTGTGTGTGGAGGCGAGGGGGGGGGGTACGCGTCACACTGCGGAAGAGCAGTCATGACATCGATGCTAAATAAATTTAAACTACGACAGAAAGTGTTTTTGCACATGGTTGAATATTTATTCCTTTTAAAGTTAATATAATGGCGTTTAAATGTGTGTTTAAGAAAGCTGAATCCTACTGTGTTCAGTGTTTACATTTCAATAAATATTTGTTTAAACATGAGACCTGGAATATTTGTTATCATGGTCATTTTTTCATGTAAATTGAGGGATCAAAAGCAGTATCGGCCCAAGCAAAATCAGCCATCGGCTAAATCGGTATCGGCCCCAAAAAAAACATATCGGTCGATCCCTACTTAGAAGTATTGTGGGTTACATATATGATCATGTTTCTTTCATGTAAAAGTCAATAATAAGCATTCAGTGCAACTCGATGCATCACACTCACGTCCTCTGTGTCCTTCACTCGCAGGATCTGCTCTCGGAGGTCCTGCAGGTCATTAAACGTTGACTGTGCTGTGATGGAGTAGACCAGAGCAAAACCTTGGCCGTTCTTCATGTAGAGGTCCCTCATGGCTGTGAATTGCTCCTGTGGCGTAACGAAACCACTCATCAGACATCAGCGGACTATTCCGGGTTCACATCGTGAGCGTGTGTGTGACCGTACTTACCGTTCCGGCGGTGTCCAAGATCTCGAGCATGCATTGCTGCCCGTCAACTTCCACTTGCTGCCCGAGAAAAACAAACAATATTGTGCAAAAGTCTTAAGCCAACATGAGATTTGGAGGTTTATCAATTAGAAGGTCCCATGTAGGGATGCTCTGATTGATCGGCCACCGATCAGTATCGGCTGATTTCTGTGAAAACTTGACATGTTGCAATCCAAATATATGCACAAAATACTGCAGATATGTGACAAATATGTGACATGATAAACTGTAAACCTAGGGCTGTCCCCTGTGAGCAAAACATCAATTGCAGTAATGAGGCTGAAGGAAGTGATGATGTACAGAAATAATAATTAATTTACGTACGCTGTCTCAGCACACTCATCAACTCAGTATACAGTAAACCTCGGATATATCGGACTGGGATATATCGGAAATTCGCTCACAACGGACAGATAAAAAAAGAACCAATTTTTCTGTAATGCATTTCCAATAAAAATTCATTGCATATATCAGATTTTTTACAATGGAGTTCGCCTATTTCGGACAAAATCTATAGTCCCGTTCCAATGCATTTCCATTAAATTTCCCTCGCATATATCGGATGGCCGCATCGTGGCGCTCCGATTCGCCGAATCGTGACAGGCCGCTATACGACGTCATTTGCAGCGTTTGCAGCGTTGCCTGCGCGTCCAGGTACATTGGAAACATAGTCAAGGAAGTGCCTTTTTATAACGGATAAAATCCGATTTACGCATATACCGGATATAAATACGATATATGCGTAAAACGGACATTTTCCGGTATACGCATATAACGGATTTCGCTTATATCGGACAAAACCAGTGGGAACAATTGAATCCGATATATCCGAGGTTTACTGTACAACCTGCATTGACCGGCCACAACATTAGGTACACTTGCACAGGATCACAAGAGCGTGTATGGCTGACAGGACGGTGGTAAAACATGACTCCCTTCTCAATACGTTGCAGGATGCACCTTGCAATCTTAACTTGTTTCATAAAAACATGGTGCATGTTTTTCAAGACAGCGTGCACGATCGTCTGCTTGTTTCGGGCGGTTTGGCTGGTGATGTAAAGTTAGTTGGAAAACTGCTTGTAATACAGAACGCGGTGCTTTTGAGAAAAAAGATTACACATGATTATGTTTATTGCCATGTCTGCATCTCTTATACACACGTACACATAGACCTGAATAATAAACAATATATATACTGTAGCAACTTCTGATCAATCCAAACCAATTTCAGACTTAATGTACAGCTTTAAGCCCACACCCGTTTTTGACTACTCCACACCCATGTCCGGTTTATGCCCCGCCCACTGAGTACAGTTACGAATATAGACAGTTTAGATGGGTGAACAATTAATGTAAACACAACTCAATACAAAGAGCACAGAAAAAACGAGCATAATAAGTCCACTTTAAGTGAGAATAGTCATTTTGGCATAATCCTTCCATCTTTTTCTGTGTTTTTATTTACTGCCGACTGTGAAAAAGTCACTTAAACAAGAAATATTTTGACCGTACCTTTCTGTAGGAGTCTTCTATTGTGGGGTCGTACTTCTCCACAAAAATACCTTGCACAAACTGAACTGTCTGGAGAAGACAAAGGCAAACATCAGAATGCCATAGTAAAAAAAAATAATAATAATAAAAAAAAATAATTAAAAAAAAATGGAACTAGTCAGTTCTCTGTTATGCCTGAAAATTTATTTCTCTCTTCTTTCATGCACAAGAATACTTTTGAGAAAGAGTGACGTCTTACCAGTGCAGATTTTCCCACGCCTCCTGAACCCAGGACCACTAGCTTATACTCACGCATGGTGGGCAGCTTCAGTGGACACCGCAAGGGTCTGTGGGAAAAGGAAGGGTTAGGTTGAAGGTGTCGGGGTTCAGCTGCTGAGAACACACTTGGCACACACGCAAAACAAAGCTGTATTGTTCAAGTGACGATGACACTGTTTCATACTTTCATACATAAAATTGGGAGCTAAGTAAATTGCTTAGGCGTGTGCTTTTTAAAGCCGCGTTCACACTGTAACCTGATAATGATCTTGTTCTTTTCAGCTGCAGAACACATTTCTCCAAAAGCAATGACGGTACACAGCTCTGTCACAAAGCAGATGGTCTTGTCAGTGGACCATCTGCAACAATGAACATCACAGTTTACATAGCCGCTTCAAATCTAATTTTTTTAAAGCAAAAAATAAATAAATAAATAACTCCTTTCCACCCACTTCCATATGAGTCACATTGTCAATGGTCACAGGGCGTTGCCTCGACAGAAAATGTTGAATAGAAGCTGAAGGAAACTTAAGACTAGGTTATTAACACGAACAAAGCTTGGTTGAAATGCGGAACAGACAGCAAGGTAGCAGTAACTGGCAAGAGATCCTCAAAAGTGGAGCGCAGCACTAAGTAGGAGCCAAAAATAACTCATTGTCATTGCAATATAGTGGGGAGAGGTCATGGAGCCAAACCAGAAGCCCGTTTTGCAAAGCACAGTGAAAAAGTATTTTGAAAATACTGACATAATGTACATCATGTCTTAAAAGGCCACATACTGTAAACAAGAACACTGAAGAACATCACAGCATCCACTCTTTCTGGGAAGACTTTCTACAAGATGTTCTCATTTTGTCTATTTGGCCAGAAAAGATTTGTGAGTCTGAATCCCATACTGTGGAAAACCCAAGTAAATCACATGAATTCTGAACTTGCCATCATTCCAGGAGGATTAACAAAAAAGCACACCTGACAATGAGACTGACTCCGACAATGATGAGTGGGAACCCGACGTGTTTGATGGCGAAATTGCACAGCTGTTCAATTCTGATCCAGAAGAAGAGGACTTTGATGGATTTGTTGTACTGTATTGCTTCCTTTGACTCTTTTTTTTGTACACTGCATGTTTTAGCATGCACCTTATATTACAGTATGCCTTATGTACTGTATGTGTACAGTACATAAATAGACTCCCGTAATAAAGCCTGTGCCTTATAATTCGGTGCGGAAAGTACGTTTAATAATCGTGGCGGCCCGCCACTGCAAAATTGAAGGCGCCACAGCTTCAAAATAAACTTCTGCATATGCTAATAGGCGGCACGGCGGTCGAGTGGTTAGCGCGCAGACCTCACAGCTAGGAGACCAGGGTTCAATTCCACCCTCGGCCATCTCTGTGTGGAGTTTGCATGTTCTCCCCGTGCATGCGTGGGTTTTCTCCGGGTACTCCGGTTTCCTCCCACATTCCAAAAACATGCTAGCTTAATTGGTTACTCCAAATTGTCCATAGGTATGAATGTGAGTGTGAATGGTTGTTTGTCTATATGTGCCCTGTGATTGGCTGGCCACCAGTCCAAGGTGTACCCTGCCTCTCGCCCAAAGACAGCTGGGATAGGCTCCAGCACCCCCGCGACCCTCGTGAGGAAAAAGCGGTAGAAAATGAATGAATGAATATGCTATATAGATTATTATTTCCACAAATATTGACCAAAATTTGTTTGAAAAACGATTATTATTAACGCCTAAAGGGTTAATAATGAAAAGTGTTTATTGCCCCCCCCATAACACTCCACTGTTGATATCTGATCAATATCCGTATTGGTTGATATTCAAGGCCGGTAACATGTAATTATATCAAGGAACAAAAAAATATATAATCACATATTTGTGGTATTCATTTGTGATGCAAATGTCAAAGACAGATGATGTACTAACATCTCTTTTGAATGTATTGTGTACTGTACTGTGTCATTCGGACCTTTGTCAACATGGAGACAAACAATACAAAAAACCTCACTGTCGGACTCGAGCGACATTTGCAATTCTAACTTGTGACGTAATGATGCACCACCAGAAAACCCACAGAGAAAGAGAAGCGCACACGCAAATCCACAAAAGGACCATTGTAATGACTCGACTTGAGTATACATGCAAACAGAAAACACATCAGAGGGTGCACGCGTCACCACAACACCCCGACCATTACACAAGAGAAGTAAAGCAAAAGTAGGCATTGTATTTAAAATGCAATCCCACATTAAAAACAAACATGTTTGCATATTAGCTCACATAATCAGATAAGCCAGGCCTTGCAAACATCCATGCATGTATTGTTGATAGCGTTGCATATTCATCAATGCCTCCAATGTGCAAACAGCAATCTCACCCCACTGACAAAAGAGTGCTGTTTGCACAAAATCAGCGTGGCAAAAACAACGCGCATACACACGGTGTGAACAAATTAACCTACTGTGTAGACACCAGCTGCAGATGCCAACTCCCTCTACATCTGGGGTGGGGGTGCGTGGGGGGGGGGTGTCAGGAAATCCTTGAGTGTGCTGTCAGTGGGCAGGTGCTGAGGGTACTTGAGATGAGCAGACCCTGTATATTAAAAAAAAATAAGGTGAGAGAAGAAATGTGTTATTTAGGCGCAGCAGTCTGCCTTTTCACTCAAGTAATACATCTGTTGCTGATTTGGTACAACTTCAAAGCAAAGATAATGACCTACTTTTGAAAGTCAGTCTACCAGCTGTTACATAATATTGTTTGCTGAGTCTAAATAGTTTCTAACATAGTGAGATGTTTTTTTTTTTTACAAACAAATCCACACAAACCATCTGTCTGGCCCGATGGGAGTACAGCAAATCGCCCACGGTTTATCAGCCTGGCATTGTAACATTTTTCAGCTTTCCAAAAGTGTCTTATGAGTAGTTAAACTCTAAGTAAAGTTACTTTTTAAAACAAAAAAAGTACGACAAAGTATTGTAATGACACGATAACGTTTCCTATTCACGCCAATTTACAGCGAAGCTGTTTTCGAAAAGGAAGGGTGTGGCTATTAGTTTTAAACTTACCCACCACATAAAATCACCATTAAAACTCGACAGTAAAAACGAAAGTAAAACAAATAAACATCAACTCATACATTTAGTGTGGGTGTAAGGTACATATTTTGATTGTTGTTAAAGCACAAGCCTTATGCTAGCAATTTAAGAGGATACCATCTAGACAGGATGTTAGTGCGGAGAGCAGGAAACACTGTGTTGACTAAAATTGATTCATAAAAAAAAACAAACTCGCCGCAAAGTTTAATATTAAATTTACATTACTTTACACTAATTTTCACTTTAAAGTGAGCATTCAGGCGATGTGGTCACTCACTAATCAACAGTTTAGCAACGCCGGGAGCATTAACTTAGCTCTACAGTTAGCAACGTGTTGAACTCCTTTATTAGCGATTAGAAAACTTTATTTACAAACATAATTATTGGTGAAAGGAATAATAATGTATGTTTATAATACAGGGACTAACAACACGGACTGACTTGAACAGCGAACGCACCGACAACTAGTTAATCATTAGCTTTAAGTTAGCACCCCCTTCTAGCTTGTATGCTAATACACTTCACCCACAATAATGGCTTCACTACAAGCTCTCCGGAGTTATTTGGGATTTCGGAGTGGACTCGTAAATATTTGGTAAAAATTAATAGCGTGTCAGACTGTATAGACTGTATCTAGCAAAGCCAAAATTGTACACCGATGCCCCGCAAAGCACTCACCGTGTTCCGCTGTGGTTGCCTGAAATCACACTGTGAATGTAACTAGAAGGGGGCCATTCATTGGCTCAGGCTTAGCCAATCACCTTCATCCAGGTTCGGGCAACTATTTAAACCTCTCACGGTCACGTTACATTACTCGGATATCTGTGCATGTATAGGGGATCTTTTGGTGACTTTATCTGGCTCTCAGATATTTTTTTTATTATTTTTTTTCTTTGTTTAACTGCTCTTTGTTGATATTAAAAAATAAAATCTTTGTTAAAAATAACTTTTTGTATGCATTTTCTACCAGTCGTCCATTAAACACATTACAGGTGGCCATAGCAAATGCCAGCTATCCTTCTGTTATTTTCCAGGTCAGACACCAAAACTTGATTATTACTGGATAATGCATTAGCCTTCCTATTTCCTGACTGTGTGACCAATATGCTAACCACTCAGCCACAGTGCTTGTTAATGCAGGCTAAAAAAAAAAAAAAGTTATCAGATACTGCCCACTATTGGTTGAGTGTGCAATGCTGCAACATGTGTGTCTGTATGAGCAATGTTGTTATTGTTTTGAACCCTACTCTATACAGTAATGTGTGACATGTGAAAATTTTGGTGTGGGACTAGGGGGACCCCCAAGTTATCCAACGCACCCCTTGGGAGTCCCCAGGGATCAGTCTCGGGCCCATCCTGTTTGCTCTGTACCTGATCACACTTAGAACAACATTTAGAACGCATGGCATCTGCTATCACTTTTATTACCTCCTTAATAACACAGGCACCTATGTAGACTTGGACCCCCTCTGGGATCATGCACATCCTAAAGCCACCAGCCTTGGCGTCATAATTGACATAAGTGATTTTAAGCTAAAGTTGAATGCTTTAAGTGTTTTAAAAACTGGGAAACAGTTAAAAATATAATTCTCAACAGGTCTACTTTCAGATTTTTCAAATGCTGTTCCAAAACTTGGACATTAAAAGGTGCAAGCTAATCTGTTTATTTGGATGTTTGCTTTGTTTTGCCAAATTCTGCACTTCCTCTTCTTCGATTTTTGTGTAAAAATTGATCAATATTTCTAATTATTCACAGTTTTACATGCAACATACCACCTAAGGGTTAACACAGACTCCTCCATAGCACAAAATGAATTTATTCCACAATATAAACTATGCCATGTCCACACTGAGCATCCTACACCAAGTTACACGCCGCCACGTGAGCATTCTTTCCCTTTGACCCGCTACATAAGCTCTCTGTAGCTGGCACCCATCCGCTTGTGTAACTCTCTGTACATCACACCGTTGCTATGGCACTAACAATTCGATGGAGACCCATTTATGCCAAATTATTGCTGAGATAAATAAACCTATTCTACAAAAACGGGAATAATTATATTAAGATGCATGTACTAAACATTGGATTTAAAAAACAAACAGTGGGATAGAGAGGGAAAAAAATATCTTGATTCCATTCTTATTAAATTTAGCTAAGCATGCAACGAGGCTCCAGAGAAGAAGAAAATAACCCTTGATCAACCTTTACTATACTGGGTGTGTTTGAAGTAAGACTCCTGGCGTCCCATGCAGTACATATCACATCCTGCTGTACTTTTTTTTTTTTTTCCATTTTGACAGCCACAAACAATCCATAAGAAGAAGTAAATATATATAATATGTATGTAAAAAATACAAAAAAAATAACTAAACAATATAGTTCTGGACAACAAGTGAAAGAGAAGATAGCACCATTGTTACAAAAAGGTTGGACATATGTGGCAGAGTGTGACTAGTGGCACCTCAACAACTGTCGTTTTGGGGGGAAAATCTTTTCATTTACTCATGTGTCTGTTGCTCAGTGTACATCGGACACAAACGTAGTCCTCCTTCTCGGCCATCTCAGCTGTGACACCGACGCAGATTTGGTGAAACCACTGGTTGCAGCTGCCGTCACACTGGACCCAGTCCACCTGCGGGAAGGAACACCGACTTTGAGACGTTACAGTAAAACTCCGCTCATATATGTACGGTATATATTTTTTTCTTCATATAGTAATTTGCATTTAGACATTATGCCCCCCTGACACCCCTTCTCGAGTGCTTAAGGGATGTCAAGGCTTGGCTGGCCCACAACTTTTTAATGCTTAACGAGGAGTTAAGTCAACTATAAAGGCCCCCCTATAGACTTCGGCCCCCTCCAAAACAACATTCGTCCCTCAGCCACCAACCTTGCGTCATAATAGACAGTGATTTTAAACTCGACAAATTAATGCAGTTATAAAATCTTGTTTTTATCATCTTCGGCTTCTTTGCAACACTTTCAGCAAGGCATGCACGCTTTTACTTCATCACGTCTGGACTACTGTAATGCACTTTACTCTGGAATTAGCCAAAAGTCTCTCTCCCGCTTACAGTTAGTCCAGAACTCTGCGGCACGGCTTTTAACAGGAGCCAAAAAGGGGGAGCACATCACCCCAATTCTGGCCTCCCTACATTGGTTGCCTGTTCACTTTAGAATTGGTTTTAAGATTTTATTGTTTGTTTTTAAGGTGTTGAATGGGCTGGCCCCCCCCAAATACATCTCGGACCTCATCCAAATTTACTCTCTAGCGCGGTCACTGAGGTCCGAGGGCCAGCTCCAACTTGTGGTGCTGAAGACGAGACTTAAGACCAGGGGGGACCGAGCCTTTTCTGTGGTTGGCCCCAAACTATGGAACTCTCTCCCCTCCCAAGTAAAAAAAGGCCCCCAACATTGAAAACTTTAAGTCTCGTCTTAAAACCCACTTTTATTCTCTGGCTTTTAACTCGGAGTGAGTCGTATGGTCCTGTGTCTTTTAGTTCTTCGTTTTAACCCACCTCTTTAAATCTGTTTTTAATGTCTAACCTTCTATATCTGACTGCTGTGCCCCGCCCCGTTTTTTTTAACTGTGTACTAACCAATGAATGTTGTATTTTGGTGTGTCTTTTATTCTGTTTACTTGCTCTATTCAACTTCATTTTGTAAAGTGTCTTTGAGTATCTTGAAAAGCGCTATACAAATAAAATGTATTATTATTATTATTATTATTATTATTATTATTATTATTATTATTATTATTATTATTATTATTATTATTATAATTGGTTTTATTTTTTATACTTTTATTGCTTTGTTTCTTGTTTTTAATATTTTAATATCTATTTTACTATTTTATTTCTTAAATGATCTTTTAGTTTTGGATTATTACTTTTTATTTTTACCAGTCTGTGCAGCACTTTGGAAAGTCTGTTTATAAAATGTGCTATAGTATAAATAAAGTGGATTGGATTGGATTCTCACCTCATCTCCCTCTGGGAGCTGACACATCTCTGCGGGACACACAGCCATATCTTCATCGGACTCGTCCGACTGTGAGATATCAGATCGTGGTGAGGACAGGTTTGAGGCTGGTCTGCGTTGTAATTGCTTTTTATTCATCTTCTGTCTTTTGTAAGAGTGCTTTCTGTCCCTCCCCTTGGTATTTACAGCTGCCCTCTCTAAATGCCTCTTTGCTTTCTTCTGTGGTACAAACATAGGTTCCCTCGTGTCACCGAGTGGTGTGTCACCATCCTAAAAAAAAATTTAAAAAAAGTAACAGCAAGTTAGCAAACACATATTCTTCTTTATTTATTTAATATTTCATTGGTTAGCTGAATGTGGTACCTGGTGGAGGCTTTTTCCCTGAGAGTTAAATTGTTTATGTTGATCGCAGTTTGAGAGGTCATCTGGCAGTGGAGACGTGCAAGTGTTTGTGTGCTGGCTTGTGGCTCTGTCCAATAAAACACGATGGAGGGTCTTGACCTCTGGTAATGACACTTGCAGGAGAAGACCTTCCACCATCAGCTCCTCCAGGTCCTGACTCAAGCCTGTCAGACAAATACACATAATGTATAGAATGGATGTTTGACAAATACAATAATACAGTAAACCTCGGATATATCGGATTAAATTGTTCCCACTGGTTTTGTCCTGATATAAGCGAAATCCGTTATATGCTATACCGGAAAATGTCCGTTTTACGCATATATCGGATTTATATCCGCTATATGCGTAAATCGGATTTTATCCGTTATAAAAAGGCACTTCCTTGACTGTGTTTCCAATGTACCTGGACGGGCAGGCAACGCTGCAAACGACGTCGTATAGCGGCCTGTCACGATTCGGAGCACCACGATGCGGCCATCCGATATATGCGAGGGAAATTTAATGGAAATGCATTGGAACGGGACTGGAGATTTTGTCCGAAATAGGCGAAATCCGTTATAAAAAATCCGAATATGCAATGAATTTTTATTGGAAATGCATTACAGAAAAATTGGTTCTTTTTTATCTGTCCGTTGTGAGCGAATTTCCGATATATCCGAGTCCGATATATCCGAGGTTTACTGTAGTAAGGAAAATGTGTACGGCTTTCTCGGTAAATACAAAACATGACTCTGACCCTGCAGTGGGATGCATCTCTGCTCAGTATAGAAGACAGTCTGAGCAGGATTTGTCTTGTTCCACTCTGGAGTCAAACAAGGAGCCTGTAAGAAAACAACAAAGTAACAAATTGTAATCACTCAAAATGATAACAAATGAAACAAAAAGTGTCACAAGGAGATGACGAGTGACCTGAGTGTTATTGTAAGTGTCAGTGGAGCCAGATGCGCAACGGGTCAAAGTGGGTGGTGATTCTGCTTCGTTTTCCAGTTCAGTCAAATGACAAGACTGGAGAATTTCTTGAGCTTGATGCTGCCAGTTAACTGTCCTCTCCACCAGGTGGTGCAGTGCGTCGCCCTCCGGCAGACGAACCTTTAGATTCCTCAGGGAAGAGACAAGTGGGAGAACTTTGTCCAACGAGGGTTTTCTGGATCGCTGACATTGGGGACACAGCCATGGCGGTGTTTCGCTGAGGTCTGATTGGTTCCTGACACACACGCTGTGGAAGGCGTCCCTGCACAGTTCGCACTGCAACATCGCTCCCATGAGTACCTTCTGACAGATGCACACCTTCAAGTCCATGCAGTCTGCAGTAGGGAGGAGTTTGGACTCATTTGCCACTCTGAGATTAGAGATGGCCTCCATTTCCCTGACCCGCAGCTCCTCCAGAGTTGCATACTGAAAACGAAGAGGAGAAATTGGTTGGTCATATTAAGGATAAATTCTTTTAAGAAATACATATTAACCCTATGAACAACTTTGTAGAAAACAAGAGACAAAATGGGAAACCTTTGCTATCAAATGTTGATATGATGTTTGTTACAAATCTGTATATAACATTTTGAATAAGTTCTCATTTCAAAAACTTGTGTATGATTAAAAAGCAGGATTAATACCCCATATTACCCATGATATTTGTACAAATGTTTGTTTGCGGCTGAGCATGCTGTGGTCTGTTGCTTTGTCAAGGGAATGAGTAACTGCCCCCCCATGTTGCTATTTGTGTGCCGTGTCCTTTCATTCATAATGCCCATCAATAATGCAGCTGGAGGACTAATTGTTCTATACTTCATTTTCTGCAAATACTTGAACAAAGCAGACAAAGTAGTGAAGAGCGGGCCTCATTGTACTCAAGTTCCCCCATTGTAAGTCTGTGATTATTATTGTTGCTTTTTATTCAGTGATTTTTTTCATTTTTAACACGCTTATAATGGCTTGTTATGAGAAAAAATACAGCTTAATTATTTTAACTAAGCTTCCTGCTACTTGGGTATTAAGACAGAATGTCAGGAAAAACAAAAGATGTTCTAAGTTGACGATAGAGATGTCCCGATGCGATCATCAGGATCGAGGACCCATCCAAGGTATTTTTGAAGGTCATATAATATCAGCTTCCGCCACAAAGTCGGGCCGATCCGGTTGCCATATCATGTTCAGGGCAAAGGGCTACACACATACATGCTAGGTGCGGTAATGTGCATCGAAGCTGGTTGATAATCGACTCTCGCCACTCACGACAGCAGAAGAAAACGCGCTATTAATGATTAGACTTACTCTAAAAAGTATTTTGCAAGGCTATTTTTCTCAATTTTATAAATAAAATAAAATAGTAATCATAAAAAAGTAAATTTAGCAATATATATGTTTTTGACACGTTTGCTATGTTTTCCCACCCATACATGTAGTTCAGGCTGCACGGCGACCGAGTGGTTAGCGTGCAGACCTCACAGCTAGGAGACCAGGGTCCAATTCCACCCTCGGCCATCTCTGTGTGGAGTTTGCATGTTCTCCCCGTGCATGCATGGGTTTTCTTCGGATACTCCGGTTTCCTCCCACATTCCAAAAACATGCTAGGTTAATTGGTGACACCAAATTGTCCATAGGTATGAATGTGAGTGTGAATGGTTGTTTGTCTATATGTGCCCTGTGATTGGCTGGCGACCAGTCCAGGGTGTACCCCAGCTCGTGAGTATAAGCTGTAGAAAATGAATGAACGAACATGTATTTCAAAACAACTTACAGCAGAGGCCGAATCCTTGGCGTCTGAAAGAGCTTTCTCTACGTCACTGGCAGTGTTGAGTCTCAGTGCTTTCTTCTTACTACTTTTCGGTGATTCCTTCCCTTTCTTGGCCTTCCTCTTGGGAGAGCCTTCATTTCCAACCTCACATTTTGGACACAGAACCTGTGATGAAGAACGCAATAATAAGAGGTCCTGTTTTTTCATGGCTGCAGTAATCATTTTTGAGAGATTTACCTCAAGCAGGGAATGGTCTGTGTCTTTCTGAAGGAAAACCAAAGCAGCAGATTCTTTCCAGTCTTGTACCTCTGCCATTAAAGACTCCAACCTATCCAAGGGCTCCAGGTGGATTTGAATGGCTTGTCCTCGTAACACCATGTTAGATAAGTTGTCCACCATGAGTATGCAGTCGTTAGCCTGGAAAAAAAACAGTTCTCATTGGTTACACATGCATCAAAATGTAAACAGTCAAGTGTGTCCTGACCTGAAGTTGCTCAGCTTCCTGAAGCCATTCTTGAGCCTTTCTGATCGTGTCTTTCAGGAGAAGGCAATTTGGGAGGTGAGCTGAGATTCCGGACGCCTCCTCAGCAGCAGCACTAAGGGTCTCAATGGAGTGAGGGGGTCTGTTGAGCGGTAAAATATTATATAATGAAAAAAAAAGTGGACAAAATGGTTTGCAAAATCACATTGAATAGGAGAACTGTTGCTACATTGTCTTCCTTCCACACAGGAAATGTATTGTTTAAAGACAAAACACGCTTGAGATTTCGACAACATATTGTTATTTTTAAAACTAAGATTTATGTGTATGAAATTTGCCGTCATGAGACTAAATGTGTTTGCAAATTTTTTAATAGAATGAAACTCAGCATGGCGACTATGCATGGCAAAGAACACCACTATTGAAAAATGTAAACTTTAAAAGCACTAAGTTAAGATGGAGGGGATGCACATTCTTAACAGCCATGCCATTAAAAGCGAATTGTGACACTAAATGCTGAACAGCACGAGTGGAATGAGGGGCGGGAACTAAACATAATGCTCACTTTTTGTTGATGTGGTTGAATATTCTAGCCACAGCTTTTTGCACTAGCTGGAATTACAATGAAGCACAATCAGGAGCACTGATGTGTTATGAAATCATTCAGATACAATAAGCGCCAAGACCCACACAGAAAGTGAGACATGACTAGGAAAAACAAAGCAAGATATTAAGATTTTGCATAAAGCTACATTAGGAGTTTGGATGTATTTTGCACCTTCGGGAATACATGCTAGAAACACCACGGTGCATCATTTGGTCAGAAGCCTTCACCTGGATTTCAGGAGACTGCTCGCCTTGTCCTCCCAGTGCTCTGACACCGTCAAAAGCTCCTGAAGGTGCGCCATGGCCTTTTCCACGGATGAGTGCGGCGCCAGGCCCACACCCTGGTCTATGAGCCTTCGCATGGTTTCCAAAGTCAGCGTTGTAGGTTGGATGCTAGCTTGCTCCACCCCTTCTAGCCAGCGGGCCTGTTCTAGCCTCTCCCTTAAGCGAGGCAGCTCAGGAAGGTCCACGTCAAAGTCAAAGCTGACTTCTAATAGGTTCTGGATCTCGGCAACGCTTGGCATCTTGTCTGCGAGGACCTTCTCGCTGTGTTGCTGGAAGTCTTCGATGCGATTCAAAAGTACCTACAAAACACATAGTGAGCAATAATATGAGAGGAAACTTATAGTAGGTGTATGACCTGGCCTCCATGAACATAAGCCTACCTTCAACAAGGGTGCTTGAGGGAGGCTGCAGGAGAGGTTATACAGTTGCCTTACAAATGAACTCAGCTCCTCCACAGTCAGCTGACTGCGGGATTTCCCACTGCCGCACTGATACCTTGGGAAAAGTTTGCAAACATCCTCTTTTACCATACTTGATATAACAAATCTAAAAGCAGCATCTTTTAAATAATATTACCTGGTCTGCCTCTTTCCGTTCAACAGCTGCTGCGCCACAGAGGAGCACTTTTCTGCATCTTGGGTGACGAGACGCAGTCGACGCAGCAGGTCATTGTCGGGGAACAGCTTGGACTCTGATTCAGCGAGAAGAGAGCGAAAGACTGGCAGGCCTGAGGAAAGAAGACATTGGTAATCACAGTCCAACACATTCACGCATAAACTATGTTCTTGTTATTAATCATCTTTAGCGCTTGTGATTTAGGCTGGACAATTTTTTTTGGCTGGCTTACCTTTTTTCTTTTCCAGTTTAGCCTCCATAGTATCTGACACACGAGAGGCCCATTCATCATACTGTTCGGCACGTTGTTGCACAGCATTCATCATGGGTAACAGGTCCTCCAGTGTGTATCTGTAACTACAATAGGAGAAATTAATATTCATTCATTATGTTCATCTTGAACGTGCTGTGGCTCCGGTGGGACTTACTTCAGTGTGTAGTTGCTGACTGGGCAGGAGCAGAGTTCGCTGATGTGGTGCAGACAGACCAGTACTCCCGGGCTACATGTACAGGTGATAGCAGACAGGTAACAGGTGGTACGGCACTTGATGCACTGTCGTTCGTCATCCTGGAGGTTATCGTATTTTGCCTCCTGCCATTGGACTACTCCCTGAAAATGTGAGGGTCAAATCAGTGGTAAGTGATTAATATTATTATTATTGATGGGCATGTTTGATCAGCAGTTCACGGGGTGTCACGAGATCTCGCAAGAATAAGACGTGAAAAAAATGTCTCAGGGGCACTTGGCCTGGGATGATAAAAAATAAATAAATTAATGACACAACAAATGAATGGGGCCCAAAGGAGCCACATAGGATCTCCCCCCTGTCCCCCGAAAACGAATCACCTACGGGGCAAGCATAAGAGTTTGGTGCATTGTGTTTTGGGCGGCGGTCTGGTTCTTGGGGCATGGAAGTCTTTTCTTTGGTGGGGAAAGAGCCCGAACTTGTGTGAGAGGTTGAGACTTTCCGACTAGATATAGTCGAACTCACCTCGATCCACAGTTTGGGTTCTGGAAACAAAATACTCAAAAGAGGCTGGACCTTGTTCTACTCTGTGTCGACCTTTGGGTTGGGGAAATGGGTGCTGCCGGTTCAGAGTACCCGGCCTTCTTGGGAGTCCATCAGAGGGGTGATGGAGAGCATCATTCTACTGGGAGACTTCAGTGCCCTTGTGGGCTCTGACAGTGTGACCTGGAGGGGTATGATTGGGAGAAACGGGATCCCCGATCTGAACCAATGCGGTGTGATGTTATTGGACCACCATGTTTGAACATAGAGATGTCCATAAATGCACTTGGACTTTGAAGTTGTATCATCTTTTATCATCTTTGTACGCATGTTCTGGACACATGGATGAAGAGAGGGGCTGAGCTGTCAACTGAGTAGGACTAGAAGGATGAGATGGTGTGGGAGGATGCCAGACAGACCTGGGAGACCCAAATGTGTAGTGAGGGTGTGCTGGGAACACCTTGGTGGAGGTGGCCGGGGAGCAGGAAGTCTGGGCTTCTCTACTGAGACTGCTGCCCCCGTGACCAGAGAATGGAATGGAGCAAATGGAACTCAACTGGATCATTTTGCTCGAGTCAATACATTGCCAAGTACATACATGTCTGATTTCCTCATCTCCCGCCTCCAAACAGGCAGGAAGAAAATTCACTTTCAGCACATTGCCATGTTCGTTACATAGAACAATGACATGCCGAGTGTATTCTTTTGTCGCTTTATCTCAGTGGGTGGAGGCGGGGCCACTAGTAGAAGATTGTAATGTAGAGGAAATTAAATTACCGGTAGCAGATCACAATATATTGTCATTTATTTTTTATATTTTTCATTGTGGTACACCCAATCTTATGTATCATGTGTATAAAGTGTCTGGTGACACCCCTAGTAGTTAACTATTGCTACTTTACCATTTTTGTCACTTTTTCCCTCAGTTCTTTCTCTTCCAGGATCATAATACCCATATCCTTGTGGACGGCAGATGCCAGGACCACATCAAGGGTGTCTGCTTTTGATGCCATGTTGCACACCATCTCATCGTGAGAGAAGACATTGTACCGGTGTAACATGCGATAGTGGTCAACACACTGTCTTCCGAGGGGCATCTGGAATTACAGAAAGAGAAGAAAAACGGTTTGCCTGGTTCGTGTTTTTCCATTAAATTTAACTGACAGGTTATATTCCCCTTCGCCCCTTCACTCCTCAAACTCAAACCTCCTGGCACTCCCCTGTAAGACCAAGCTCCGAACCTGGGGAGACAGAGCCTTCTCCATCTCTGCCCCCACCCTCTGGAACTCTTTGCCCCATTCACTCCGTGCTTGCCCTGACCTTCCCACCTTCAAAAAACAACCCAAAACCCACCTCATTAAATCTGTTTTTAATGTCTAACTTTTTATATCTGACTGCTGTGCCCCCCCACCCCGCTTTTACTCATGTTTTAACTGTGTATTAACCAATGAATGTTGTATTTTGGTGTGTCTTCTATTCAGTTTACTTGCTTTATTCAACTCCATTCTTCTGTAAAGTGTCTTTGAGTATTTTGAAAAGCACTATACAAATAAAATGTATTATTATTATTATTATTATTATATTTCATGAACAAAAAGCAGTGACAGAAAAAAAAGCAGAAAAGTCAGACGGTGAGGCAGCTAGTACTCTGCTGTGTAAATCTAGGTTAAAAAAAAAAAAAAAAAAAAGTCAGTGCCTCACCATCCATGAACCATCCATCTAAATATGTTCAAAGGTCTTACCCAGTCAACAGTGCAGAAGTTGACTGCCTCTGCAAAGTTAAAGCCTTGATTGAAGCCACTGTGGTAGGCTCTGGGAAACGTGACGACAAACTCACCAGCACACTGGTTTGTTCTATAAATCTGAAAGAGTAACAAAAAAAAATGAGGATATTTTTCATGGAGGTTAACGTGCTGTGTTAAGAGTTGCAAAAACACACATACTGGGACACCGTGAGCCATCAGGGTGTTGGGGTTCATGATGGTGACAAGCTGGTGCAACAGGTCGGGCTGAGACTCGAACAGCTCTGGAGCCAGTTTCCTCATCACCCCCTCCAGCTGCTCGGCAGCAAAACCGGGAGCTCCATACCATGTTTTGGGTTCCCCCCTGGGAGCAAATAGAATAAACATGAACCATAAATAAAGTGATGTTACTATAAATGTCATTTTCACAACAATCTTTGCTATCTTTGTACCAGTGCAGGTAGTTGATGGAGTAGCTCCAGTGGTCTTCAATGTGCCAACAAAAGGAGGAGAAGCACATGCCAACATAAAGCCAGGGCAATGTCATTCCGCAGATGTCTGCTGTGACGTGTGTGAGTACGGATGGATTCATCATTGCCAAGTTGTTGAGGTTCCACCCGCACTGGAGGTATTTCTGCACGGGACAGACAGATAAACAATTAAAATAACTACACATACCCGTCACATGCAATGCACTCATTTATATGATTTATGTTTTGTGTGATGTAAGCTACATGATGAGAAGTGTACCTCATCAGCAGGGGAAACTTTAAACTTTCCGTTGGGAATGGGGAATCCACTCCCAAACTCTTTTGACGCTATATCTGCTCCATATTCAACAGTAACATCCTCCTCAATGGCGCCAACTAAGCGCCAAAACTCCTTTTCCACCAGCTCTGTAGGAACCATCTGCAAGATACATGAACAGAAACTATTACTTTGGGGATTTATATTTCTTTATTTTTGTTATTAATAGCATTCTACTTACATGAACTGGCATATTAAAATAATCTGATTTGAATGCATCTGCCATTTGCCCAAAAGCACGCAGGGTATAGTCTCTGTAGGCCTGCTCAAAGCCAAATGCTTCATGGGGTTTGCTGCATTCCTGCAAGAATTAGAAATTTGTTAAAATAAATAACCAAAATTACACACACAGGTCCCTTGGTTTTAAAAAAAAAATATTGCTAATATGTATGTATATTTTTGTACTCGCTTATCGTACGACCATGTGCCTAACAAAGTAATCAGTTTACCCGTTCCATAAACTTGACTGGCCAAACAAAATTACAAAATGGTCTTCTTAGCCTACTCTCAACTCCCACCCAGTCATTGTCCACCAGCTCCGTTGCCTCCTATATTGTCATCAGTGTTCGATGCTGTAGTTCTTTGCTAACTAATACAGTTATTAAGGGGACCTACTATGCTAATTTTCCTGCCCTTTGTATTGTGTTTTTGACTCCTATAAAGCAGTTACACACAATAACCCTCATAAAAAGCTTTCTAGATCTTCTAGAATCTGCACCTATTCCAGCTGTATTTCATGGATTTCTGAAACTGTTTTAATTTATTCCCGCCTCCGGACACAGTCACTCCACTGTGATTGGTCACACTCCCAAGCACTCCGGACTACTGCCGAATCCCACTTTCTAATTTTGTTGGTACAGGAGTTGATAATAAATGAATGAAACCTTTGGAGAGCTACTTGAAAACAGTAATGAAGGCACCGCTGGTGCGGTGGAGCTTAGGAGAACCACGACATGAGGACGCTGAGTCCACCGTGCCTGCCCGAGGAGGAGCACTCATTGTCGGACACACTTTGTCAGAGGCACCACTGGAGCCGTGGAGCTCAGAAACCAGACGTGAGGGGGTGCCATGTTTAGTGCAGCAACACAAGTTACTGTTGCTGCCATAACCCACGACAAGCTCAAAACTCAACTTTAAACCCTGATGTCACGTCCTGTCCTTCAAATATCTGTCCTCCTGCCACGAAGGCCCCCTAGGAAACATTTACTGCGACACACAGAGGCACAAGTTTTTTTCTTTCTTGAATTGAAATTGAATTTTTTCTGATTATATCTACTATAATGTGACTCTGTGGGCGTTTCAGCTCTATCAGTGTTAAAAAACATATTTAGAAGATCATCACAGGTTTTCTATGATAATATTGCATTTATACAAAATGAATCCTACTTCCTACCTCCTACAACCTACCTCTGAAATTCACTAATCACGGTCAGGTCTGGAACCAATTACCCGTGATCAACTACACATACACTTTCATGAGTATATGCTGATTAAAACAAAACCCATTTACATCTGACATCAATTATCTTCACCTGAGCCAGGCACTTGGGGCACCTCCAGTCTCCCTTGGGGACGTCATGTAGAGGGGGGATGAGGCAGAAAGTGTGGTAGCTGTCATCACAGCCGTCGCATAGCAAGAGGCGGTCTTCATCCTCCCCGCTGCCACACACCAGACACACGACCAGATCCACCTGGAGAATGCGGTAAAGGCTCCTCATGAATATGCTGCAGCAGTGTTGCTCATTCATAATGGAATGCTATTTTTTTATTGTTTTTAGATGTGAGACAAATATTCTTTCAGAAGTCACATTCCATCTTGGTTCGACGCTAAATTATACATAGTTTGGTGCATTTTTGCAGTTTTTTATATTGTTCTCAAATAAATAGAGTGTGAATTTGTACTGACTGGGCTTGGAGGAACTGGGGGGATGTATTTCTTGTAGCGTTGCTTGAATTTATCTGCGGCTTCCATTATTTGTTCCTTGCTTTCGATTGGTTCCTGTTTCACTAGAATGGGAATCTCTCTCTCTGCAAGACGGACAGAAACACCAGTGAGAAACACCAGTAAGCCATTAGCCAGGACCTGTCAAAGGAACCACTGCAGTACATGCACTTGTTTTGGCTTGTGTGTTCTGGATCTTCACCTGGTTCCGGCTTGGCAACAAAAGAGCCCATTCTCCTCCTCAAGTTCGGCCGACTGTCACCTGGCTCGCCTGGTTCGATCTTCACACATATCGACTATTAAAAAAAAAATTGCAACAATGAAATCTGTGTTCAGAGTCTGCAAAACTTGCACATTTTACTGAATAATCCCCACCTCAGACTTCATACGCTTTCCTCTGCGAGCGCTGGGGCAAGGCTCCGGCGTCTGCACGGGCTGCCTTAATGCCGGATCCTGCAGCATGAGCTCTTTGCTGTCGACCTGCTCCGAACATTCCACTTTCTCTTTTTCTCTTTCCGCTGGCTGGACTGGCTTTTCAACACACTAAAAACAAACAAAGCAAATCTAATGTTAGAACTATAGTTCGGAACTATTTAGTTCAGTGATTACTAAATAGGGCGACGATATTAAAAAGCAGTTGTCATGGCAGTTAATGTGAGGCCAAAATGGCTAAAACTGATCTCATATTATTCTATATCAGGGTGTAGAAAATTTGCAGCTATTTTCTATTGGCCTGCATTCTTAAAAGAAAAAAATGCCAGCAAAAATGGAAAAATCATAATTATATATACCAGGGTATAAAAAGGTTTGGGCACCACTGGTAATTTTCAAGATTTTCCTTTATAAATCACTGACTGTTTGATCAGTTAAATATATCATATAGCAGAACAACGCAGTGATAGATGAGAAGTGAAATGAAGGTCGTGTTGGTTTACAAAATATCACAGTCACTCTTGCATCCTTCCATTATTATTATTATTATTATTATTATTATTATTCAGTATACTGCCCTCGGTGGAAAAGATTTGGACACTGTCCTACACATCATCAAGCTTCCTTTGGAGAACAAAAGGTATTGAATTATTGTGGGACTTTCTGCAACAATGTAATTCGGCAGAAAGGTCAAAAGTAGGATGTGGTTATGGTGCAACTTGATCAGAAAGCACAGAAGCAAAAGAAGCAACATGCTAACCTATAAAAGGACAAAATTAAGCCCAGGCAGGAAGGAAAATGCAAAGAAATTTATTTCAGTCTCTAATATATAGAGATAGAAGATATTTATATTTACATTGATGTAAAATTTTCTAAATATATGGTTTACCTACTGGGTAAAATTCCAAAAAAAGTGCATATAAAAGTGACATACAGTGTACTCTATAATCCAGCCACGGATGAACATGCATCTTGTTAATTGCAAACCATCTTCATAATATGACACAAACATACCTTTTCAAGCTCAGGATCAGCCTCCAAACGCATCAGTTTGGAAGCTGCCTCTGGTGCCTGAAGCAAGAGAGAGCTTATGTAATTAAACAATTTAGAGCAAGGGTGGGCAAACTACGGCCCGGGGGCCACATGCGGCCCGCCAAATGTTTGAATCCGGCCCCGTCAGTTGCTTCCAAAATAGTTACAGCTTTTAACATACAGGCTTGCAACATGAGTCAATCTGAGAGAACCTTTTGATGGTTTTAGTAGCTTTTGGCAGGCAGTGATCCAGACAACTACCTCACCCATGGTGACCCCAAACAAACAAGTCAACAAATATGTGACCCACAACTTGACCTACCTGTTTGTGGAGTGAAAAAGAAAAGGACCTTCATAATTCATATTTTATATCAGACATTCTTTATTCAACCACATTCCGGATGTCCTATTCAGTAAAAAAATATATAAATAAATAATGCTATGGATTCAAAGTATATTCCATATTACAGAGTTACTGCTTATTCCTTGACGACTTCTTCCACCGCGGTAGCTTGTTAGCTTCAACTAAGCCTCGGGGCTTCTGCTCCGCCCCTCCTCCCTCCTGCATGCAGGCATGAGGGAGATACAGCGCAAATCCAGTCTATATCGATATCAACGTCATGCTTGGTTTTGATATTGTGCTTAAAATATTTTTTAAGTATCAATATATCGCGCAGCACTAGATGATTGTATGATACTTTTACAGATAAAATAAGACAAATAATTCAAGGTGGACTTTTACAGTTTAAAATTATAAGTGTAAAATAGTGGGTGTGTATCAATTCTATAGTCCGCCCCCCCACCTTCGGCCAATTTTGTTAACTCAATGCGGCCCCGAGTCAAAAAGTTTGCCCACCCCTGAATTAGTGTGACCTGCCCCAGGAGGTCACATGGCGCCAATCCTTGCATGATCTCTCTTGCAGGATAATACATATAATAATAACTGAGGCATAATTAATGATTAGGCATCAGATGAAATCAAAAGGGTAAAACTGAATAAAATAGCACAGCAACATTAAAACAAGTTTTCCGTGCACATCTTATGAAAGTTTTATCTAGCCATAATACATGGCTAGAAAATGAAAGTGAAACACAAATATTCAACATGGCATGATAAAACGTTTGCATATGCAGTATAAAGTACCTACAATACGTTTCATAAGGAATACAATATGCTTTTAGTGTTTGACTTACCAGCAGGTTTGCGCCACTCTGAAAGAGATTGTAGGGGTAGAGCGTTTTCTCATAATGACCTCGCAAGTGCGAGCCAACTGCTTTACCGGGGGCGAAACCCATCTGCATCGCAATCTTGGTCCATCGTCTGTCCCGACAAACAATGTCGAATCCGCCTTCCTCTCCTACCAGCTGGTTATGACAACCACGGTGAGGTCAGTGAGGCAATTAAAACAGCACTGCGAGGCCTGCGAGTTATACCGCTTACCTTATTTAGCTGGTATAAATCCAAAATCTTCCTGTCCACGTGGGGAATCTTCAGTGCACATCCCTGCAAATCCCAGAATTTGGCAATCTGGTCCAAAAAATTGAGCTTGACTCTGGTCTGAGCCTGGGAGGACATGGAGGCAAACATATCGGGTCATTTTTAAACTATTTAACCTAAACAAGGGAAATGTCTCTACGAGCTAAGGCTGTCATTCACCAACCAAAACATGTTATGGTTATTAATTTTCAATGTAAATAAACAACTGGATCATTATTCTCCATTGCATCCTCAAATAAACTATAAACAATTATAGCGGAGGGGGAAACAAGAAAGTTAAAAACACCTGAAACATTCATTCATTTTCTAACGCTTATCCTCACAAAGGTTGCGACCATGCTGGAGCCTATCCCAGCTGTCTTGGGACAAGAGGCCACGAGCCAATCACAGGGCACATATAGACAAACAAACATTCACACTCACATTCATACCTATGGACAATTTGGAGGTGCCAATTAACCAAGCATGAACTCGGGTCTCCTAGCTGTGTGGCCTGCGTGCTAACCACTAGGTCACCGTGCAGCTTGACCTGCAACATATACACACTCACCTCAAGTTCATTGAGTCTCTGAATGCGAGGAACAAAATGAAGTCTGTCAATATCGCAAGCAAATGGAGGCTGCCAACCCTAAAGAGCAACAGAAGCATAACAGCACATCAGCCTTTTGTCTGGGAGTGTACATAAAAGAAGGGCATTTTTTTATATTTCAGTATTTATCTTCATGGTACTGTACATCCTTTCCTTAAAAATTCAAAACTCGAAAAATTCGAAACTCAAGTTGGGTATGTAATCTACTAAATACTAAGTAAGGCCTCTTGACAAGTGGGAACCACTGTGATTTTGTTGGGTTTTGTAACACACATTAAGCACATAAATATGATCTGATCCCTCACACATAGCTGAGTTTGTTCAATAAAGATGATCGGTCACAAAAGGGGAGGCCCCAAGTTTTTGTTATGAGTCAGTAGCCTACATCCCCCACTGCCATACAAAATGGCCAGATGGAAGACTCAGTCAGTAGGCCAGCTTTACCACAAAGCCAACATGGAGGACAACACCCAACAAACAAGCTTGTGCATTGGGGCAACTGCTCGTCTTCATGCAATCATAATGTCATCCAAAACAAAATTGTTATGTTATATAAAGTAGTTACAACTCAATTCTAAAAAGGAACAATATATATATATTTTTAAACAATATTGTTGAGTGTGATTACATAAGATGGTTTACTTGTTGTGCTGCCATTAGAACATAACATAACAAACAACATAAACTATCCTATTAATGGACATTGTCATGAAGAATAGATACACAGCCACTGTTGTTCACTTTATAATAAGACAATTGACAAGTGATGGATCACACGCTGACCACATCCGTGATGGTGTTCAGTAAATAACCTAGCAGATATACGGGTCCAAATGGTGGCACAGTATATCTATTTTATAATTATGTCCCACACCGAAGCAGGATGGCTTCCGCATAGCCGCCGATGGCAACTCGGTGTGCTGTGCTACAACATCATCATGACAGGTTGGTTGGTTGGGAGCTGCTAGCTAGCATTAGCTTGCTAGCTTAAATACTCAGTGGCCGCACCACCGATGTTTTGTCACCACACGGCGATTAAAAACAAGCACAACTTAAAAACACGCCTGTAATATTTATTTAATGTCTACAGTCGCTTAAAGCAGGCTTCTGACTGCGCTTTTGATGCCGAATGAGAGGCAGCTAGCATCGGCAGCACAAAGAATGAACCTAGCCTTTCATCCGCCATGTTGGAACAGTCCCTTTAAATCCCACAGTGGTCGCTCCATCTCCGAGCCTTAATGCAGCATCCGCATCCGAGCGACCTTTTAACTTCCGCGAGGAAACTCACCTGGGGCGGCCGGACTTTACAAATGCCAGTTTTCTCAGCGATGGGACGGATCTTATTGATGAAGGCATACGGGTCAGCGAATTCTTCCCAGCTGGGTTCGAACACCGGGCACTCCGGAGGAGGCTTGAACTCGTCCGACCGAGCCTGGCTCATCATTTCGGACCGACCCCGGTTGCTCCGACGGCACAGGTCGCGTCGTCCAAACGGCGTGTTCGGTGTTTTGTGAGTGTGTGCGCGCGCAGGTATGTGTTTATTTCGTTATGTACTGACAGGCCCCGGTGGCAGCTAATCGACATCAACACGAGATGAAGCAGCTGACACACACATCCACGCACTGTGGAGAGAATGTTCCAAGGCACTGAGCACGTCCGCTCAAAAAAATAGACACCAAACAGTTGCTCTTAATGCATCCATGGCTTGACAATCTACTCGAGGTTTGCGCTTTAAACAACTTTATATAAACGTAAAACAACTTTAAATATTACGTGTTGTATTTTAACTCGCTCCTGTACTTCTGTGCACACAACAGAGTTTAGTTGTAGTTTTTGTAACTATGAACCTATAATCAGTTTAACCCTTTCGAAGCCTCAAAAATTAATTAAAATATGAATTAATCTCAGGACAAATGTGTGTATTTTCTGTTTGTTATGCATTATCTCCAAATGTTTCTCAATTGAAGAGTATAACACCAACATGTCTGGAATTGTATATTGTTGTTATGATTTGTTCAAAATGACGACTTGTAATTCTTAATTGTCATTATTTAAACAATCACTAATACACCGTCATCAATGTGTGGCCATTAATAATCACACTGTGACATGCTTCTTATTTTTTTTATTGTATTGTGTGTAAAAACATTTACAAAAAATTCATAGTGGTGTTGTCTTGTTATAAGAAATAGTAATAATAATAATAATGATAATAATTCAACTCCATCCTGTTCTTTGTGGAGTGTTTTCTGTTTACACTGGCGCGGATGAATATATTCAGGTGACACCTTAAAAAGGCTGCCGGAACTATTTTTAAATGGACGTTTTCTAACGTCAACTGGTAACATTATCAATCTAAGCGAAGGATAATTTGAGGATACTTCGACTCTTTACTTCTGTTAAGATTTTTAAAATAAAGGTTTTGACAGAGAAATACAAGTGGATTCAAAAACAAAAGGCCTTAGAGTACTGCTGAGTTTGCTGTCAACAGTGGTAATATGTTGAGTTTATTTGCATTTTATATGTGCTACCAGTCAAATATGTTGCGACTGTAAAGCCAAATTGTTTATTTTGACTTGTAGAGGCCCCATTTGACAGAATGAGACTGCAGAGCTGCAAAAAAACATTAAATAGCTACATTAAATAATAAACAATTAAATAAAAACCCTGTGATTGGCTGGTGACCAGTCCAGGGTGTACCCCACCTCTCGCCCGAAGACAGCTGGGATAGGCTCCAGCACCCCTCGCGACCCTTGTGAGGAAAAGCGGTAGAAAATGAATGAATGAATAAATAAAAACCAATAGCTAACAAACGTAAACAAAGTGAAGCAGAGCTGTGGGGAGGGCAGTGCCAGAGTGTATCTGGTCTACAGCACACGCCCATATAAGGAAGCCCAGCTCCCTGTGACATCACAGGGAGCCAGTGTTAGAAAAAAACTCTGAAATCAAGCATTCAAAGCCATGCCAAATGTCATCCAGGGTTCACTTCCAAATGCCCAAACCTCATTATCTGAAACTCTGGCATTGTTTAACACGATAATATTTTTAGTATTTTTAGTATTGTAACAACAAGCATAATAGGTCCCATTTAAGATTGATAACTGACCATATTGCAAATGCGCTCCATGACTCTTATTAATGATGTGTAATGATCCCGGGCATTGTTGGCTGCATCTTCTTTTCCAGAGATCAGCTGCTCTGGATGGAAAAGATCGTTGTACTTTCCTACTCTCACTTCATCTGAAAAGAAATTATAGTGTATCATATAATATAAAATCTAATATACAGTATCATATGTTGGACATATCACCGACCATTTGGGCTCCAGGTCAACATACATTTAATGCTCTTGGAACATGACGTCCCAAGCTGCCGGTATTCAAGAAGGTATTGAAGGGGTCTTCATTGTGGGGCCACAGGTCTGCGTTTGAGGCAGAAGAACTCCATTTCCTGTCTGCACACGTGCCTATCCCACATGCAACGGAGATGCACTCGCTCAGGAAACAAGAGAGTTTGAAAAGCACAAAGTTTCCCCAAAAAGCACAAATCATCTTTTTAAACCATAACAAACCCAACAACTACAAATTTTGGCATTTTATTTTCATGGAAGGATAGAATCAAAAGTCCACATCAACAATATTTAACATCCAATTGTCATTTTTAATTATTTCACATTATTTTCTGAGTGTAAAACTATAATTCATCTCTATAAAAGCTATTTTTTGTTAATATTTTTTCTTGCTGATGACCCAAAGGTCACAAGCAACAATTAGCGAAAAGCTTAGCAAAGCATTGCCAGCATCAAAACTCAGAATTTAGCGCTTAGGGTGTTACCAACTGCAAATTATTTTCATAGAAATCATGAATACATTGAGGCATTCAGCATAAATTGGTTGTAATTCCTAAATGCTAACTGGATTCTTTTTTGTTGTTGCTATTTTCATGCTATAGCGGTAACAGCATCATCAATGAGTTGGCAGGCAACATGTCAAATGAGCTAAACAGTCATTCAGGCATATTAAGATGTTATAATAAGTGTCAATTATGTGTTTATTCACTTTTCCAAGCAAAGAGTGAAGTCACATATTTAAATTGAAATGCTTGCGCAGGAAACAAATGGCATGCACCTCAGATGTTTGTCGTTTTCAAGAAAATCACGTAACTGGTATAATTCAGTTATCTTAAAACAATATTCATCTCTAACGTGAATGAAAACGTTTTATTACGGAGATTCTCAAAGCAGTTCTTATAAAGATAATCGCAAATACCTGGCAAATGCTAAACGAGCAATAAATGGACCATTAACAAGGCAACATGAATGTTCACGATGTAGCCAGAGTCATAAGGCGCATAGCAGCAACTCCATTGTTTATATGTTCTGATGTGTACAAATATATTGCACTTGGAAGACAAATTCAAAAAAAAAAAAAAAAATTAAAAAAAATCTCACAGATATCGACATTGCCACTAAAGAGAGTCATGCAAATGATGATCGGCTCTTTTCGGTGGTCAAACCACAGCCAAGCTTTATTTCTGTAGCAGTATGCGTGGCAAAGGGTGTGACGAATGAGAGGGGGGTTTGTTTTTACAAGTTCCCTTGAGCACACTGATGAACAAACCAGCATCTGCCATTGTTGGCTCCCTTTTAAGTGGCATTGTATCAAAGTCTAGCTGCCTATCCTTCAAGCTCGCTTGTGGTTGGTTTAGTTCTCAGGCAGAGGTCACTTTTCCCGGAGGACACAGACTCCTGCGTCACACCGCTGCGTCACCATGGAGGTAACCACCTCCCAGGAATCAATAACAGGGTCGTAACATTCGATACTGCTGAGGAGAGAGTTCCCATCGTATCTAGGAAGACAAAAAAAAATACAATAAGAGGTGGCAGATTAAATGTTATTAAAATGATTTTTACATTAAAATGAATGACAAGTGTGCTGTAGAACATCCTTACCCGGCGATGGCATAAAGGCGCCCTCTGAGGACAGTCGCTCCTACGTAGCACCGAGGCGTGGTCATACTGGCCACAGTGGTCCAATAGTCTGTCCTGATGTTGTAGACCTCAACGGAGTCGAGGTGTGAAACGCCATCAAAGCCTCCAACGACATAGATGTGGTCATTGAGCAAAGCCACACCAGCCCCTGAAACAAACAGGAAATAGTCAAGAGTTACTGACACACGACGCAACCACAAATAGCATCCCGGGAACCTACCCGAGCGCTTTGTGGCCATCGGGGTGACACTTGTCCAGTGGCCTGTGTGGGGGTCATACCGCTCCACTGAATTCAGAATATTAAGTCCGTCATATCCACCTTTGAGGAAATATTATGACCAATTTACATAAATATGCGATGCTTCTAACGACAGAAAAAAAATGAGTGTCCATACCAAGACAGTATATCAATCCACTGGCCACCACCAAACCAGCACCTTCTCTAGCTGTCTGCATATCTCCCAGCATGCTCCACTGGTCGATATTGGGGTCATATCGTTCCATGCTTGTGTGGCGTCTGCTACCATCAAATCCTCCGGCAACATATATCATGTCTGAAAAGTTAAATCAAAAATGGATTACACATGCTCGATAGTTGGCTTCGGTGCAGATATCTGGTAAGGGGTATCCCGATCCGATATTGATCCGAGACCAGTAAAAAAAAAACAAAAAAAAAACGGGGATCAGATTATACTGATATACTGGTACAAAGTATTCAACAAACTGTAATGCCTGAGCTTGTGATTAAGGAAGATGTAGTCACCCATGCCATCCTAACTGCATATGGAAGATTTTTTTTTTTAATGACTTCTTATTCTGAAGAACAGTCACTCAAGTGTGTTCTGTGTGGATGGACAATGCTAAGATGACGGGAAGAATGTGGAAATTTTTTTCCAGTAAGTTTCAATTAATTTTTTTTGCGTTATGTTGTGGCATAATAGTAGATATTTTGGTTAAATATGTGTGGCTAAATTTGTATAAAAGTGAAACTTGTGGTTGAAATGTATCTTGTCATAAAGCTGTTTTTCTCCCTTTTTTTGGAAAACTTAAATTTTGCTATGTTCTACTGCTGATTACTAAAAAAAATCCTGATGAAAAATAATGCAGAGTATACCGATAATATTTTTTTACCATGTTTATATAGCCCTAGAATACAATATTCCGTGTGCCTTGAAAAATCGTCAAAAATGCAGTACTGAGCGGAAAAATGGCTATGATTGAATGAGTTAATAAAGCAATAACAATTACATAGGCTATTTTATTTAAAAGCTATTGACATTCCAATTACGATGTTAAACACTCTTGAGAAATTAAAGTTTATTGCTTCTGATATGATGTACTCATTATTATGCTATATATTTAATGAAAAAAAATAGTCAATTTTTTTTGTCAATAACATTGCTTATCGACAATATCAAAATTTCATCTAGGCATATGCATAAGTTCCCTGTGGTGGCATAGAAGAGAGTAATGTAGTAATACAAACCTCTCTGCGCATTTGAAACAACAAAAACAAAATGCAAGAAACTCCCAATATTGAATCATGTCAGGTTTAAGGTTTGCTTAAATCATTTCTTGCGTGCCGAAATCCAGGCAATACTGTTTTCAAAATCATTATTATCAGAAAAAACTAATGTTTATGCCAGTAACAGTCATTATTACCAAACATATGCAGACAAAAGCTCACCTCCGAGTGTCGTTGCCCCAGCCAGGCCACGCCGCACATTCATGGTAGCAACGGTATACCAAACACCATCTTCGTCTGCCGTGTAGTCCAGACACTCCACAGAGCTGAGCCTTGACCGTCCGTCATAACCTCCAATCACATACACTCGATCATGGAGAGACACTGTGGCAACGTAACGCCTTTTCCTTGCAATGTTCTGCAAAAACCATTTAGTCATTAGTGATATAAAGCGACAACAAAAGATTCTTTTAAATGCTAGATAACTGCAGCTGAAGAGCGCAAACATGAAAGAAAGACGAGGAGTACCTTAGCAGGAATGGACAGCTATTCTCCAGGGACCCTTGGAATTATCTAAGCGTGGTACGGCCCAATAGCACTCATTATAAATACATTGAAAAGTATAGATAATCCATGTGATCTGTATTGGTATATTATCACACTCATGTATGATTGGTCCACCCTCGGGCATCTCTGTGTGGAGTTTGCATGTTCTCCCCGTGCATGCGTGGGTTTTCTCCGGGTACTCCGGTTTCCTCCCACATTCCAAAAACATGCTAGGTTAATTGGCGACTCCAAATTGTCCATAGGTATGAATGTGAGTGTGAATGGTTGTTTGTCTATATGTGCCCTGTGATTGGCTGGCGACCAGTCCAGGGTGTACCCCGCCTTACGCCCGAAGACAGCTGGGATAGGCTCCAGCACCCCCGCGACCCTCGTGAGGAAAAGCGGTAGAAAATGAATGAATGAATGTATGATTGGTATTGGAATCGGCAGCATAAAACCCTAATTGGAGCATCCCTACTCTTCCACAAAGTATCTAGCATGACTTGGACTCAGTATCAGTATTGTAATTGTAATGTGAGTGTGAATGGTTGTTTGTCTATATGTGCCCTGTGATTGGCTGGCCACCAGTCCAGGGTGTACTCCGCCTCTCGCCTGACGACAGCTGGGATAGGCTCCAGCACCCCCGCGACCCTCGTGAGGATAAGCGGTAGAAAATGAATGAATACCTCCATAAGCGTAGCATGATCATCATCTTATCTGTAAAATGCTTCAAGTACTGTATAGTCATAATGCCGTGGCATATAAACTCTATCTGTATGACCTCTGATCACAGAAACTATCTTGCGTTGGATGGATTTTAAAGCTCTTTTATGTCATGGATAGGCGGCTGCCTACAAAGTGCTAACTATCGAACATGGTACACTATAATGCTTGCAGTATCTTCGTGCTTTGTTTCGTAACTAAAGTTAGCCGTCGTTGAATGTATCGGCTATTATAACAACAAACTGTTGCTCAATTCTCTGGGACTGCTTATGTGGATGTGACTGTGTATGACAAAAGAGAGGGGACATTTATATACAGCTGTTTCAATTATGTACAGTACTTACTGGAAGAAAGCTCCACTCTTGAGTTTTTGGATCATATTTCTCTACTATGTCAATTGGCGATTGCTGGCTGCCAAAGCCGCCGATGACCAAAAGGACTTCTTTCGCACCTGAAAAAGGAGTTTTGATGTCAACGGCAGTGTGGATGACAAACAAGATGCTACCAAAGCTAAAGTCAAGACAGCTACCTAATCTAGCTTGTGTGCGTGGGCCTTGCATCTCGCTCCTCAGCTCTGGTCTTAGGTGGAATTTCTTTGCTTCATCGACAAGGTCTCGGCATGGTAGGCTGCAGTGTATAAGAGGCTAAAACATGCCAAAGTGGGCTTGACTGTGACAGCCACTATGACAAATACACAGTGACGTGCAGCGAGGTTGATGGCTAGTAAGGCACTGACTTGTTTTAATAATAATAAGAAGAAGAATAAGAATTTAATTGTTAAATAACTGTTATTTTGTTTTCAGATACTCCAAAAAAATACTGTCTTTTCCTTTCTATGGGAGTTTTTTTCCCCCCATCACGAGACTCTGCCTCACCTGCCTTCCCTGACCGCAAGTCACTGCAAACCCCTCAGAGAGGAACCCGCGGCGAGTCTCACCTCAGCATCAATGACATCTGTGATGTAGCGGGGGGTCAGCAATGGCATTCGGACGAACTCTAGCATGTCAGGCAAATAAGGCTCTCTCTCTTTTCGGTTGTGTTTGACCCAGTTTAGCACGGCTTCAAATACAGGCTCCTCAGAATCCACCTGGAACCAAAGCACACATACGGGTATAAGACGGGGGGTCTCAAACACAACTCTGACTTACAAGTTGGGTCCGGTTTATTTTTTAATAAGACACAAGACAAGCTGGACTGTCTTGAGTGAGCCGTTCTATATAAATCAGTGTATGATAATAACCGTGTTGTTACAAAGCGAGGCATGTGGTTATGGGAGGAATTTCCTGACCACTTAACTTTGTGTTTTCTTTGCTGCAGTTTCATTGTGAGCGCAATCGGTAATAATATGCAACAGTGAGGGGGATAGGCTGAGACCAGTCTCGGTCTCTGACATATGAGATATGACAATCAAAACAAAAGCCTCAACATTGGAAGGCATTCAGACATACATACTAAGCACCAAAAGGAAATCTACCACAAGTCTTCCAGACTGGTTTTGATGTTTCCAGCAACTGTGGCTATGATATCTGCAGTAATCAAAATGCGTTTTCTCACCTGGATTTCATCGCATTTTATGAGCTTTTCTACTTCCGTCTGGCTCAGCAGCATGAACTCCTCATGCTGAACCACCTCTGAGAAATGCTTTTGGGAAAAGAGCTCAGCGGCTTGCATCAAGTCGAGACAATTGTGAGTTTCAGCAAAGTCACGGATGCCCAGACAGTTTGACGGATCCAGCTGGCTCTCCAAAAAATCACAACATGCTCTTTTCACCCCTGAAGAAAGAAAAACACGAGTGAAGTAGTCATTTATTTAGACGAGATGATTTCACCTGAAGCATGCCATCACCAACCTTTGAGCTGAAGCAAGCACGCTGCAGGTAGCAGTTCTTGCACATTCTCCACAGTAACTAGCACCGTCTCGGTGTACACAAAGTCCAACAAGATCTCCATTGTTGATCCAGTGAGCCCCTGAATGTCCACAAATGATTTCCCCTTTTCTGCAAGCTAACAAACAATAAACATGTCTCATATATGAGATTGTAAAACAGGCTTCATGATGATCATTTTTGTTTTACCTCACTGGTGAACATGGCACAGAAATAGTCACTGCAGGCAGCTAAGACAATTCGGTGAGCTGGAAAATCAGTGTTTTCCACCCTTAAAGTTATATCGCAGAGTGTGTTGCTCTTGCGGAGAGAGTTCATGGCATTGAGGATGGACTTGGCGTGGGAATTGGTCATGATGTCCTTGGGAGCCATGCTGACTTCAGAGTCTCTCAGGGCTCTCAAACCACTCCAGGAATCTAAATGACAATGGATGACATTCTTACTCGAGAAATGACTTCCATACAACACTGCATATTATATGTTTGAAAGCCAGTTGGCTCCATTTTCATATTCTTTTAAGGTGCCTGTATATCCTTGTAAAGTTTACAATGTGTTTGTTTACAATGTAACCAAATAACTAGCAGTCATTCATATTTACTTCATAGGTTTGAGCATACACATGTGTATATATGTGTATATATCATTTTATTATACGTTGCTCTTGATTGTTTTTTTTCTCAAGAAAAAAAATAAATAAAAATTTAAATTTTCTTTGCTTTATTACATTGAGCATGCAACTTACCGTTAAAAGATTTGAATACTTTTTCCACCACTGGGAGGCAATAACTATAGCTACACATCAGCTAGCAGCGAACAGACAGCTGAAGGCTAACGCCGACGCTAGACAACAGCTAAAGAAATACAGCCATAGAAAGTCAGCCGACGGCCAGAAAAGGACAACACATGAAGCTAGACACACACGGCAGCTTGTTAAAAGTGTACATAATACCTGTCGTTGGGTTAAAGGTGATTCAAAGAGTCAAGCTAACTTGCTTTGCTAGCTAGCCTTAGCGTCAAAGTCTCTTGTTCCAGTTGTTGCTGTAAGACGGCCTGGAGAAAGCCTTTGAACTACAATCAGTCCATGTTGGCACATCACAAAATGCACATTCTCAAATTTCCATCTCTGGAAATTTCATTTCACCTCGACCATTTTAAAGACCTGTAGTCCTCAGTGAGGCTTCACTGGCTCGAAGTAAACACACTGTGGGTGTGCGAGTCATGAACGACACGTTCAAAACTCACGAGTGTTTTTTCTTACTGAAACGGAGCTCATGGGTACTCCCTTTAACTTGTTCACTTACTCCCACCTGCTACGGCGACTAAATTAAAAAGGAAACCAATCAACTTATATTTATTTTTTAAGAGACTTTAAAAAAGTAAGTACATTTGCTTGTATTTAGCGCATCCTTGACCTATCCAATATGGCGGCGACGTTGACGTACGACTCAGCGCTCGATGTGGCAAATATGTCTATGATCAACAGCGAGTCTGCCGAAATCTTTTGAGCATGTGCGAGTTTCTGCGGAATCAACTGACTCGATTGAAATGAATACCCAATTGCTTTAGTGAGAACTCGAGTCAATAAAAGGAATCCAGTTTTCCATCGCGAGAACACCCCCTACGCATGTGTACGTCCGCGCTCCCCCAAACGGCGTCACCACGCAGTAATAAGATGCTTTCCGTGCGCGCACACGCCGGTGTGTTCACACGTCTGCCATACAAATGGTAAAGTGACTGTTCCACTCGTTCAAAGTTAGCCGTCTCGATTTGTAACTTTTAAAACTCCGTCTTTTATTCCGGGGAACTTACAAACACATTGTATATGTGAATGTATATTCTTTGCCACCAAAGACGGCAGCTAGCAACACCGCGTAGGAGGAGCCTGCGGCTTGTTTCCGCTAACAGCAGGCCGATTCCTAATCGAAGTCATCTATGTTGCTCTACTGAGGATTAGTCAACAGCGGCGGGGATCCTGTCCGCCTTTTGAGACACTTTTAAGTGTTGAAAAACATCGCAGTTAAAGCGAGGTGAGGTTTGTTCACCGTAGGAGAAGAAGGAGCGGACAGCTGGACTGTCAGCAATGGAAGCTGAGTTTCAGGAAATCGACGATAACGGGATCTGGAGCGCCATTTATCAGGTTGGTATAGTTTTTTTTCACCCCCCTTACTTTTAGAACATTATGGTGGAAATGAAACAAGTGTACCTTTTACGCTTTTGGCGTATTTGCAGTCAGGCTCTCACTCGAAGTGCTCCTACTATGTCACTTTCAAAGTCCACGCTTCAAACCATTGCTCTTTTTAATAGCGTACAGAAGTCATTCACTCTACTTCCTTTAATATATTTAACATAAATCTCAAATAATGGCTTATGAAGAATCAGATCTGTGATAGTTAATTGTATGCTAATGGTTTATCTTTGACATTATTGGCTGTTGTCATGTGTGTTATTGTTCATTATTTTATTGTCATTGGCACACAGTTTTCTTTCCTTCTGACCTGCCAGGGACTACAGATATAAATTAGCATTTGATTCCAGCATATTTACATGTAAATGTTCATGAATAGGACAAAACTGACACATTGGAACATAACCGTTGTGTTAATTAATTGTATGAAGTACTGTGGCCCAGCCATTATGCACCTTCCATGTTGCATCTGTCATCATAATGGTAACCTGTCCAGTTTCAATTCTCTTCCAGGAGATTCGTCAGCAGTCCTGCGAACTCCCCTGTAAGGTTGCCAAATTACCGGAAAACAAGAATCGGAACCGCTACCGGGATGTCAGCCCATGTAAGTTTCACTGAACTGTGATAGATAATACGGGATATTAAGGTGACAGTAAGATGGCCTGGGACATATTATAGATTGCTGACACATTAATAGGGTGGCTTGTCTGAGTGACCCTTTGATAAGTCAAGGTTCCTCCACATCTAAAGGACAGCGGAACCTCAGGTTTTGTCATGAAACTGTTTCAAAAGGTCAGGTGATGACCAAAATACCAGAATAAATTTACCCATAAAAAATAATGTCAGTCCAATTAATTGGACTCCCACAAATACGAACCCAAAACACATTTTATAGAGAATAATTGACTATTGTACATACATATACTTGTACGTACATGCATATGCAATGTAACCTAATTTTAGGGAGACTGTTCTCTCTTTATAGTATTAAATTATTACTGTTTTTCTCCCCAGTTGACCACAGTAGAATATGTCTGCAACAGAGTGCCAATGACTACATCAACGCCAGCTTGATATCTGTTGAAGAGGCGCAGAGGAACTATATCCTAACTCAGGTAAACTGTCTGATTTTTATTGTATATTTTAAATCATAATTTCTTACCAGATCACTACGTATTTGTATATATGACAGCATTGTGTTTTGTCTTCTTTAGCACATACTAACTAGACGTAATATATGAAGTGTGTGTCTAGTACACGTTATTTTGAAGGACATATTGCCGGTACTCAGGGTATTGAATAATTACATGGAATCATCTTTATTGCCATATTGAACTGAATTGTGAATGATATCAGCTGCTTTGATTACCTATGAACTTTGAAATTGTGAATGTGACCCTGATACGGGTTAAACAGCGCTCTTATTTTGAAGGACGGTCACAGAAGTGTGTTCCATGTGTGTGAAAAATGTGTATTCACGTCTAAGATGAGCTGCGTTCAAAAATGAACATGAGGAGATTCAGCCAACTTTGTATGAAGTAGGCTGCACGGCGGTCGGGTGGTTAGCGTAAAGGCCACACAGCTAGGAGACCCGAGTTCAATTCCACCCATCTCTGTATGGAGTTTGCATGTTCTCTCCGTGCATGCGTGGGTTTTCTCCGGAGACTCTGGTTGCCTCCCATATTCCAAAAACATGCTAGGTTAATTGGCGACTCCAAATTGTCCATAGGTATGAATGTGAGTGTGAATGGTTGTTTGTCTATATGTGCCCTGTGATTGGCTGGCGACCAGTCCAAGTGTACCCCGCCTCTCGCCTGAAGACAGCTGGGATAGGCTCCAGCACGGCCGTGGCCCTTGTGAGGATAAGTGGTAGAAAATGAATGAATAGTATGCAGTAGATCTTTGGGATTTGATTTTTAAAAAGTACCTTGAAAGGCTGAAAAAGTTTGAGCTAACCCTTTGTTATCTTTCTCATTGTGCATTAAACCATGTTAGCAGGTAGCTTTTGGCGTCTAGTGGTGTCTTTTCGATGTCCTGAGCACTGATCTTAATTAAGATAATTTAGGCAAGGAAGGCCTGCAGTTCTTTGGATGTTGTTGTGGGGTCTTTTGTGACTTCTTGCATGAGTCGTTGCTGCGCTTTTGGGGTAATTTTGATTTCCCGGCTGCTGCTAAGGAGGTTCACCACTGTTCCATGTTGTCACCATTTGTGGATAATGGCTCTCACTGTAGTTCGCTGGAGTCCCAAAGATTTAAATATGTCTTTTTAACTTTTTCCAGACTGATAGATCTCAATTCATCTCATGTACCGAAACCTGTGTTGTCTTGTATTATAATGGACCAATTTTTGTTTCAGGGACCCCTACCAAACACATGTGGGCACTTCTGGGAGATGGTGTGGGAGCAGCGAAGTCGTGGTGTGGTAATGCTGAACAGAGTCATAGAGAAAGGATCAGTAAGCAGTGCTTCTCTCACTCAATGTTCCTCGTTACTGATTTCTGCCCTGATGCAATTTGAACAATTCTTTTTTAGGTTAAATGCGCCCAATATTGGCCACACAGAGAAGAGGGAGATGCTGTCTTTGAAGATACCAACTTCAAGCTTACCTTCGTTTCCGAAGACATTCAATCTTATTACACAGTTCGTCATCTAGAGCTGGAAAATCTATCTGTAAGTTGTGCTTGAGCAAAATTATTGAAAATGGGAGATTTGTCCTTCCTGTTTTTTTTTAACTGTGGATTTATCTCTCCCATTATAGACGCTGGAGAGACGTGACATTTTACATTTTCACTACACAACCTGGCCTGACTTTGGGGTGCCAGAGTCTCCAGCCTCCTTCCTTAATTTCCTGTTCAAAGTACAAGAGTCAGGATGTATGAATTTGGACCAGGGGCCAGTGGTGGTGCACTGCAGCGCTGGCATTGGACGATCTGGAACCTTTTGCCTTGTGGACACATGCCTCTTATTGGTTTGTACTGAGACTATTAGTTTACGTTTGACATTTCATTAAAGAAACTTTGTCCAATCCCACAACGTCACCGCACAATTTAGCTGATGTTCTCATCCTCACCAATCAAAATTGTGCCGGAGTTGTACTCAACTACAGACTGACTTCTTTGTTTACACTGATAGATGTGGACATGGGATGATAATCTCTTGTCATTTACCAACAAAAATCACCAATATAGGTCGTACTATAGTTCCAAAATGTTGGAACATTAAAGGGGACCTATTATGCTTTTTCCACTTTTCTGACCTATAAATGTAGTTAGAATGTAGTTAAACGATTAAACGATCCCTTCAAATAATGTTTGGGTTAGGTTTGCGCACTTAAAAGTGAGCCCCTCAAAACGCTCAGTTTCAAAAGGCGTGGTAAAACTGCCTCTTTGTGATGTCACAGAGGGGCCCACTCTCTAGTCTCTGCCCTCCCCTAAGCGCTGCTCCTCTGTTTACTTTCTAGCAATGCCTCGTACGGGGAAGCCACATTTGTTTACAATTTTTGCCCCCTCTTTTCTTGAGAAACTTCGGACTGTCCAGTCTCTACTTCTGGATCGGATTCGAGATCCTATACATATGGCTGTATGTTAAAAGCCGACATTTTAATAACATAAATCGCCATTTATTATCAATTCCTATACCGTGAGCTAGCAGGTGCTACAAATCGGAACTCCTTTTAAGTACTCGCTAGTCCAACCACAGCGGAGTGGGCGTGCTGGAGGCGGGCCATGGGTGGAATACATTAAAACAGACAGTTTTCGAGGGAACCACGAAATCCAAAATAATACAGCTGAATAGGTGCAGATTCTGGAAGTACTATAAAGCCTTGTGTGCTGGCTATCGTGGGTAGAGTCCACAACTCAATACAAAGGGCTGAAAAATTAGCACAATGGGTCCCCTTTAAGTGTTTTTGGGATAGCAGTGTAGTGCGTCAACAGTGACTTTTTTTAAGGAGGTATTTTTGTGATGCATATGTATTACTCTTTTAAATGCATATTGTTTAAACTCTGTACTTAAGTGACCCCACCAACTAACCAGAACTGTGCTCTCGTGATGAAGTGGGGGATAAGTCACTATTGATGCACTACACCGCTGATGGGGATGTCATACAACGTCATGTCAAAGTATTAAATTGTTTATGTTACATATCGGCCTGTATTTATGTACTATATAACCACTATTTTCACTATTACTGTAGGTAAAATACTACGTATGTTGTTTCCTGCCAATGTAGATGTCCATTCGCAAGGACCCGTCCTCAGTACGTATCCGCGATGTTCTACTGGAGATGCGACGGCATCGCATGGGCTTAATTCAGACCGCAGATCAACTTCGCTTCTCTTACCTGGCTGTCATTGAAGGTGCTAAATACATCAAGGGGGACGTGTCTTTGCAGGCAAGTGCTTTAAAGACTAAGTATTTATTTGTTGACAACATTATGTACTCATGATGTGTAATGTGTCTCCCTTATTAGGATTCATGGAGAGAGTTTTCAAATGAGGAGGATGAGTTCACCCCTCCGCCTCCCCTACTCCCCCCAAGAGACCTTCATAATGGCAAAATTGAATCATTAATTCCTGAGAATGAGCAGCTTGTCCAACTGATTGAAATCGACAATCTGGGGTAAATAATACTGACCTGTACTTGTTCATATTGTCTAAAATCTCACCGTCAAATGAAATCAATTCTGTAAACAGGAAGTGGTTCAGATCACAAGTTGACAACATGACTCATAAGAAAAGATTTTTGGAGTTAAATCTTCTTTTTTTTAAGGAAGTTGACAAAATCCTTGCTGCCATAATGGCGGCTCTTTCAGGCTGTCCTTTACCATAGTGTTGCCACCGTCACTCTTCAGACAGGCTCAACATGGCGTTTAGTTCTGGACATTGTAGTCCTTTATGCCCTTACACGGCTACCCATCAACTATTTATTCCACTGTTCTCCTCATACAGATCATCTCAAGACTCAGAGCTTCGGAGAAGAACCATTGTTGCCCCCCAGTCTCCTCCTGATGGTGCTGATCAGCACAATTCTCACACGAAAGTCCAAGATCCAACCTCCAAATCTGAAACCAATGCCCAGCTGCAACAGGAGCAACACGATGTGACGGAGACACTTGAGCAGATAACGGAAATATCTCCAGCTCCTGAGAATTGGTCACCACTACTTGCCAACATGTGCTTATGCACCGCGCTGGCGCTCACTGCTTACGTCTGCTATCGAGCCATTTACCACTGATGTCTGTCCGTCTGTCTCTATCTCCAGTGTTGCTGCAAAGTGGACTAACCTGGTCAAACAAGCATCTCAAGACTGCCAGTGAGTGGACTGCTTGAACTTCTCCAAATTCACCCGATTCACGGAAATAGCAGGCAGCCGGTCGTTATCATCCACTTAAATGTTCTTTTAGTCTTGGAAGCTCAGGGCCTTTTCAAGATGTCACGTCCCAGATACATATGTCGACCTAAACACACAAAGAGGCAACAGTGTTAAGAGTGCATAGAGAAACATAAAAAGGATACACTTGACAGTTAATATCAGAACCACTCAATATAATAATATAATAATAATAATCCCCGATATGCATGTTCTCCCCGGTGCTTGGTTAATTGGCGACTCTAAATTGTCCATAGGTATGAATGTGAGTGTGAATGGTTGTTTGTCTATATGTGCCCTGTGATTGGCTGGCCACCAGTCCAGGGTGTACCCCGCCTCTCGCCCGAAGACAGCTGGGATAGGCTCCAGCAACCCCCGCGACCCTCGTGAGGAAAAAGCGGTAGAAAAGTCCAACTGCATACATGCTATGATAATTCTACTTCATAGCACTGAAACAGGAGTTCAGAACATGCTGAGAGAGATTCTGTCATTCATTCATTTTCTACCGCTTTTTACTCACGAGGGTCGCGGGGGTGCTGGAGCTGTCTTTTGGGCGAGAGGCGGGGTACACCCTGGACTGGTTGCCAGCCAATCACAGGGTAACAGTACAAATACAGTATTTCCATCGGAGGTTAAAATAGTCTAATATGGTGATATTTCAGTTCCCCTTGGCCTTGTCTAAATGTCAAACTTTTGTGACTATTAAGAGTTTTGTGGTTGTAACTTTTGGCTCGTGTCAGCTGAGCGACGCTGGATATAAACACACGTTAAAAGTAGCTAAGAGCCAATTATTCGGCAGCAATACAAACACATCATATTGTGTCGCCTTTTCCTATCGGAACAGGGAAGCAGGGATTATGAACAAAGCAAACACCAGCACATGTAGGGATGAAAACAATACACTGTAGAGGTAGGATGTCATTGCCCTGAGCTGGACATTTTGAATGATATAAGTTGTTTTTTGTTTTTTTTTAGCATGCTGCATTTGTTCTTCTACAGGTCTGTTCTAAAGTGAGATTAGTTATGCTGCTATCATTCAACAAAATGAGTTGGACAGCTGTATACCTTTTGTTAAGAATGTATAAATGTCCTATTGAAGGATACACTCTTACTAGATACTATATGTATGTACAGTATATCTTAAATCAGGTTTTTAGTGTGCTGAATTTTTTTGTGTTGGTTCTGCTTGATCAAGGGATTAAAATTATTAAATCTCAGCGTCACAAGTTCTCCCTGTTTTCTATGCTGAGTTTTGAAAGTGTATTTTTTTTTATTTGTGTTTGTTTTGCCTTTTCAAATAAAGAAATATGCTACAGAACTTCGCCGTCATTGGGCATTCATGTTACAGAGGCATTAAAAGAAATATTTTTTTGTGGGGAAAAAAAAGGCAATCCATGTTTAGCCGAGTGGTTAGCATGTTGGCATGTTGACATGAGTGTCAGGGTTTGAATCTTTTCCAAGGACTCCGGTTTCCTCCCACATTCCAAAAACATGCTAGGTTAATCGGCGATTCCAAATTGTCCATAGGTATGAATGTGAGTGTGAATGGTTGTTTGTCTATATGTGCTCTGTGATTGGCTGGCCACCAGTCCAGGGTGTACTTACTTCTGGAATAAATTGCGTACATTTTCTTTTGATATGTATTTTTTCCTACAATATCTAGACTTTTTCCCTAACTTAATTTCCTTTATATGTTTTACTTTTCATTGTGTGACATTCAAAAATAACAAACTTTTTAAAACGTATATATTTGAATGTTTTGCTACAATGACATACATAATTATTCTTGTAAAATTATGTTGTTTTCTTGTTGAATTACTACAAATTGTTCAATTTTTTGCCTTTTTTATTTTAGTTTTCTTGTTAAATTATATTTTTACACTGCCAAGGGACAAAAAAAAAAACAAACGCGGACCACAAATGGCCCTGTGTCGCACTTTGGACACCCCTGCGCTAAACAAATGCAAGCGTATGAATTACATTGGCGTTTTCTACGACAACCACAAGGTGACTCTGTCGAGCCACACAAGTTTCATTAAGTTTGAACGCTGCCCATCCTTCCTTGTTGACTATTGTTTCCGGGTTTGCTTAAGCACTTCTGTTTATTTACGAGTTCCCTTAGCCGGAAGAACTAACGCATTGTCATTTCAATGACAATTTCTTCATATTTGAAGTAAATAAATTTCGCAAAGTAAAAACTACACATAGGCCTACCACCTGACAACAAACAGAACGACAGAGGTCAAGTTCCATTGGCGTAGACAATGCTCACTGGCTGTGCTTGCAGTGGATCCCCATTCTTTGGTAGGGGTGCAAGAGATTTGGCAACTGTCTTTACAACTTCCTGTTTAAGAAATAAGGGGCAGGCACTGGGTACGTGCTGTACAGGAATGCAACTCAAACATAGTGAGTAATAGCGCTCTCCGCCACCCCTCTGCTGACGTCAAGCATGCAAGATTGTACAGGCTGAACTTATCTGCAATAGGAAAACTACAATCAAGGTGTGACCAGGGGGACTGGAAATCATTTGAAAGCTGCGCTTGTTTCAACTGGAAAAACACGTTTTTAGTGAACTCGCTGTCACCTTAGCATAGATTTTGGCTAACATCTTTTTGTTTTTGGAAGAATATATTCCCAAGAGACCACTGTTGTTAACAGCTGGATTATGAACGTGAACAGGCTTCATACATAGTCTTGATCCACCATAAAGACCCCGCTGACTCCTCCTCTGTGTGTCCCACGTTTAGTTATTAACCTGGAACTTCCCAATAGCTGGCCAGCTGTGTGGGTGGGATCAGTCTCTATTATGAAGTCTTTTTTTTTTTCTTTTTCGTAGGAAGCCAAGGCGGGATCAGGAAATTCCTGTATGCAATGGGAGCCTTTCCAAGTGTGACTCTGCAAACCGTGTGAGTCACCACGCGCAGTAAGGTGGAGGAAGCACAATTATACCAGGAAGTACGTGTGAGTTCACTGTCATGTGTGGCATGTGTCTTCATGCCCCTTACCACATTTCGACATTTCAAAAAGACAATAACAGTAAGTGTTGATGAGTAACTTGTGTGGATTATGTGTACTTTACTCGGACAATCTTGTATTAAGCGTTTCTAATGTACAGACGCACTAATATCGTTTAGTACTGATTGGCGTTCAATTTCAGAATTTCATCACTTCCTACAAACTGCATACCAGTTGGCCGGTATTCTAATGTATTTCTAAGAAGAAATACACTTTGCAAGTATAATTATGTGTATTTGTGTTACAAAAAACATGACTTACTATGTGTGTGTTTTATTTTTAAAACTTTCCTTTGTTATGATTTCTATTTAATTTAACTTAAAGTGGACCTATTATGCTTTTTCCACTTTTCTGACCAACAAATGTAGTTTGTACAAAAATGTTGTATTCTCATGTTAAACGATGCCAAAGTTTTCGATAATGAGGTTTGCGCGTTTGGAAGTGAGCACTAAAAGAAGGGCTTGGTGTCACCCAGGGGGCGGACTTCCTTATATGGTTCATAGTTAGGAAGCACCAATCATAGCGGAGTGGGCATGCCCAGAGGCGGGGTGTGGGTGGAATAAATGAAAACAGCCCATTTTGGCAGGAAGCACAAATCAAAGGAAATACGGCTGGAATGGGTGCATATTCTGTAAAATCTATGTGTTATTGTGTGTACCTGCTCTATAGGAGTCCACACTTCAATACAAAAACGAGCATAATAGGTCCCCTTTAAGAAATGGAACAAATGGTGGTTTGACCTACAAGTTTTGCTCGTCTTTTGAGATACATCAGTACCTCATTTGTTGTTATTAATTAACTGAAATGTACAAAAGCTGAGGCAAATTTTCCCGTGCTAAATAAATTAAATCCAATGAATCTACTCCAGGCACCCAAAAATCTTAACAAGCTAGAGAAGTACTCAGGGAGCGCAGACCTTCGCCAAGCACCATAGTTTGGATGAGAAATGTCATCTATGAAAACCTGAACAGTCCAGCTATGATCTCATTGAATGCCATGAGAAAACAGTGTACAAAAAAACGTAACGGCATTTGTGTGAACACAGTAAAGTTAACGTCTATCATTTTCGGTGCTAGCCTTTTTCTGTGAATGTTCATTTTGTAAACATTTACAAGAAAAACAACATTCCAAAATGAACATTATGATATCTAATAGAGTTATTGGGTGGAGATATACTACAAAAGTGTACTTCAATCACGAACACTGTATGACAAAAAAACGTCCACAATGCCAAGCACACAAACCCTTGATTCCCAAACTCACAAATATCAAAATTCCCTGATCTGGTACATTTTGAAAGAGCTAAAATCCTGCACAAAGCAAACAACAACCTACTATCCAATAATGTACCACCGCATAAGCGATCTACAATTTCTACAATAATCCCACATTCCAAAAACATGCTAGGTTAATTAGCGACTTCAAATTGTCCATAGGTATGAATGTGAGTGTGAATGGTTGTTTGTCTATATGTGCCCTGTGATTGGCTGGCGACCAGTCCAGGTTGTACCCTGCCTCTTACCCGAAGACAGCTGGGATAGGCTCCAGTATACCAGCAACTCTTGTAAGGATAAGTTGTATAGAAAATGGATGGATTGATGGATGACTGGGCGGCACGGCGGTCGAGTGGTTAGCGCGCAGACCTCACAGCGAGGAGACCAGGGTTCAATTCCACCCTCGGCCATCTCTGTGTGGAGTTTGCTATTTGCTATTGTTAATATACGAAAACTACTATTATTACTGTAAGTGTAATAATGTTAGATCAGTGTGCAATAATAACATGGCTTGCTACCTTGATTTTTTTGCCCTATAAAAGGTAATCTTTTATACACATTCACTGTAAAATCCCATAGATTAAACAACTATTTAAGTAGATGCAAATGAGAAAAAAATACAATACAATACAAAAGTATGACTGAGACGTCATTAATCATTCCATTCAATCACCTAACTTTATCTTGTGACCTTCTAGAATCATCCTAGAGGTCAGGTCGGGCTCAAACCTGTGCAGCTATTGAAGTCAAACGTTATTAATACTTTGCTTAAAAATCTCCAAAGTGAAACGGAGGATTGTTTTTCACACAGCCGGAGAAAGAGCGATGTTGTTTTCCTCGCAAACAGATCACAAGTGCGAAGTTCCTGTTCCATTCACGCTCGCCTGAGCTGAGGAGAGACCACCAGTGACAGATATAAGACGGTGTCACTTGGCGGTGATGTTGTTATAGATTACACTCATGCATGTAGGTCGCCGCATCAATACGAAGAGCTTTAAGATGGTGCTTCCCCCAAGGTTCGCTTTGAGGTTCCCGCATCCTTCCTCTTGCAGACTGCAGAAAGGAGCGATGACGTTGGTGGGCCGCATGTAAACAAAGCCACCCAGCCAGCCTGCCTCACCGCAGATGTCAGCACTGTGTTCTTTTGGGTTGTCGGTGATGTGTTTGTGATTGGAAAAAAACAGGCGTAAATGGACAACGCGTGGTTGTGGTTTTCAGTACAATCACGTAAAACATGCCAGAGATTCTTGGAGAGAAACGCACGCAGGCTTGTCAATGACATGGTCACAGTCAGCAATGAGGTGAAAGGTAAGATGCAGGCAACGTGAGCACGGTCACATAGACAAGCGTACTGTATGTGTGGGAGGGTTGTCCTCGTCACTGAAACGCACTTTTGTTTTGGAAGCGGTCACAAACAAACAACACACATGGCTGCTTCTACTACATCGACACACTATAAAGCACTCTGAAAAAAAACCTCTAACAACATTGCATTGTTTGATGTACATGCTGTGATCATGCATTAACACGTACACTGATGATAACATGTAATAGTTGCCGTATCTTGCCGTATTTTCATTATTTAAAACACTACCGAAACTACTTTCCTAGGGTGCATTGATACTTATGCTAGTTCCATCAACAACAACAGCATGGACAACATCTACAATGTCCGCTCTACTTGGGATGGCTGTGTCTTCCAGCACAAGACCTCAGGTTAAAAAATGCTGACCGCAAACGAGCATCTTGTTAAGTCTTTGTAGCAAAATTTAGAGCTAGATGTCTTCTCTTCTGTGTGTGAATGACGCTGAGGCTAGCGATTAGCGATGCGTTGTGTTAGTCCGTAGATATAGTAAATAGTTAGCATAGTTAGCATGTTAGCTGCTACAATAATAATAATAATATCGCTTTGCTTGGTTAATATACAGTCAGTTAAGTCAGTTATGTAAATGGAACACTTTTTTTTTTTGTGCGGGCTTTAGCGTCAAAATAGGTATTTCCCATGACGCCTGTTGCTAGCTATGAATGAATTTTTAAAAATTACATTTCCCCTTTAAATTAAAAAAAAACAAAAAACATGAAATTAAATAGGTTAGTTTAAGATAGTTTAAATAGTCGCTATAAAAGTCAAAATCTGCTAAAAATAAAAAAATTCTGTCAGGCATTCAAAGGCCCTGCAGATGGCTAAAGCTAAGAAACTTTCTCTTCTTGAACGTGGTCAGATCATCGAACTGCATAAGAAGGCCTCTCGCAGCGTGCCATTGCTCCTGAGGTTGGACGCAGTAAGGTAGTCATTCTACATTTTTGGAAAAATCCTGAGCATTACGGAACAAAAATGTCAAGTGGTAAACAGAAAAACATTAAACCTTCACTGAACCGTAAGATCCGATTGGGATCCTTGACCCAAATGAAGGTCCTTACCGGTGCCGACTGCAGCACAATAACCATCACACGGCATCTGCAGGAAAAAGATTTCAGAAATGTCATCTTAACTGTAATGTTGACGGTCCAGATGGCTTCCAATATTACTGGCAAAAACCTTCAAGCCCTTCAACTTGTGCTTTACTGAATGGCTAAGAGCTAGCATTCCAGAAGCTAACGTGAGGAGCGAGCCGACTTCTTACAGTCAGAGCGTCCAGAACACATGAGCCTATGGAAAGCACAAAGGAGGTGGGCTCGTACTGTATGTGAACAAACTGGGGGGGGGGGGGGGTCATTCTGGTCTATTCATCTATTCAGCATTTTTTAATACCAGTTTTCATTTTCGGGAAAAAAAATCTGATACCGATGTCTACAGATATCATGTTTTTATGGTGATATTGTGACGATTTTTTTGGTAGCCCGATATTACTGACCATCCCTAGTATATGTATTGATACATAGCTACAATAGCGATAAATTTCGCCATGTCAAGACTGATTTTCACTTCAATAATATTCATAATCGGTGAGTTTTGCGTGTCAAAATAAAACAGGATGTTCATTTAAGAAAACAGCGCATCTGGTAATCTAGGAAAGTTTTGCAGGAGCACTTTGAGGAACAGAGCAACAATCTAAGCTTTCGGTAGCTTTGAAAAAAATCAACGTTGTGTTGACTCATATATGGTGAGATGGCTTTTTTGCTGAGGTTGGATGTTTTATTCATTGGAAGGGACCACACCTTGTGAGAATATTCATTTTTTGTAAAATCCTACTCATGTTGATGACGGTGCATTCACTTGCTCACTCAAGTCACTCAACTCTCGTTAGGTTTCACTAAAAGCGGGCAATTGACTACAATTTTTTTAATCAAAATGAATCACAAGATTTGCCATCGTTAACTCACTTTATGTTATTTACCAGGGATGGTCCAATCGATTGGCCACTGATCAATATCGGACGATTTCGATAGTGATACTATCACAGCGTTCTCTTCCCTTACCCCTTAAAATCTAGAACCAAGGGGAAGAAGCCACTAAAAAATGCAACACACCTTGATTATCATTACATCATCACCCTTTACCGATTGCTAGCTGTGACATAGGCAAACGATGATATATAATTAAATTGTTCATAATAAATCTTTCCTTCCATAAAGTAAGTTGCCTACATTTCTCTCCAAAGACTTTATTCATTTATTACCAACTCTTATACCCACTATATTAAAAAGTGGGGTTCATTGTAGTTAGGAAGCACTTTGGGTGTGTGGCCAATCACAGCGGAGTGGGCGCGCCCGGAGGCGGGCCGTGGGTGGAATAAATTAAAATGGGGGAAGTACAAATCCAAGGAAATTGGAAAGGAAGTTGGAATTCTGGAAGTTTTCTGTGCGGATTATTGTGTGTAGCTGCTCTATAGGAGTCCACAACACAATACAAAAGAAAGAAAGAGCATAATAGTGAGTGATAAGAACATTAGTTCATGTTTTTTCTTTATATTCCTGTTTATTTCCACACACAGACGCATTATTAAATCGTTTTTGTGATGTTTGGGGTGTCGCTGAATGCATCTTGCGTTCTTCTCATGAGACAATGTGGACGCTCCACTGTGTGTACGACGTCCGACCCACGGTATACGTGTGTTAATTACACTAAAAACTTTCACGTAATTAATGAAATAAGTTAGCTTCCGCTGTTAACTTTTTGACAGCCCTAAAATAAAACCCTAAACACACCACGGGGAGTCTTTAATATTTGAGATAACGTTCATTTTTCAAAGATGGCCCCCCATGTTACACAATAACCGGGCAGAGGTGCTCGCTTGTGTAGTGACCGCAAGTCACTTCTGCTCCTCGGTTTTGTGTTCTCTACAGCAAAATAGCAGAAGTAGATAGAGATGTTGAAACTTCAAGACAGATCATGTTCATGGCCGTTTACCGTAGCTCAGGCGGTCTTGCTTCCCGTTACAACCCATGTTCAGGATGTCCGGTGCTCCTTTCATTTTGCATCTGTAATCAAACATAAAACACCAAATCACATACAGCTCATTATTTGCCTAAAAGGTGATCGCAGTAAATGTTTTGATTCAATTGTTCAGCATTTCTTTTAGGATGTGGAACAGCATACAGATAGATGTTCTATATTGATTTTCATTACAAATGCAAAATAGAAAAACTAAATGTTGTCACTATTCAGTTGTTCTAAAAGCCGATACGTCACATTACAAGTTCTCTAAAATGAAGGCGATGGTTCACCATACTGTGCATGGCTAAAGGTCAAGTTTTTTTTTTTAGATATTGGAAGATTTCATACAACAATAGGATACATGTATCATGTCTTCACTCATTTTGGGACATGAGCAAACACATATACACTTTACAATAATATCAACACAACACTTTTGTTTTTGTTTACATCTTTCATGAGCTGAAGTCAAAAATCTAAAGTCAAAAATCTAAAACTTTATGTACACAAAAGGTCAATTTCTCCCAAATATTGTTCACAAATCTGTGTTAGTTAACCTTCTTCCATAGCTGAGATAATCCATCCATCAAAAGGCTGATTAGACAGCATGATAACTGCTAGTGTGTCTTATACTGGCCACAATAAAAGGCTACTCCAAACTACGGTGTTTTATGCATCCGTCCATTTTCTGTACCGCTTATTCTCACAAGGGTCGCGGGCACGCTGGAGCCTATCCCAGCTGTCTTCGGGCAAGAGGCGGGGTACACCCTGGACTGGTCACCAGCCAATCACAGGGCACATATAGACAAACAACCATTCACACTCAAATTCATACCTATGGACAATTTGGAGTCGCCAATTAACTTAGCATGCATGTTTTAGGACAGGGGCCTCAAACTCGCGGCCCGCGGGCCAAATGCGGCCAGCAGGATGCTAGTTTGAGGCCCCCGCCTTAATAGTTTGATATGGATGCCGTATGGTTTCATGTACCCAGAAATGACAGCTTAAAGCTGCGTGCACACCGGACACAATTGACGCGATTTTTGCCCCGCTCATACGCAAGCGAACGAGCCCGCCTGTTTTAGTTTTTCTCTCATCATCCATGAAGTGTTTTTTTTTTTTTAAACCTGATGCGCCCCAGCCTCACCCAGACCCTAGCTCCAGTGGCCCCCCAAGTAAATTGAGTTTGAGACCCCTGTTTTAGGGCCAAGCCTGCCCTAACAGTCAGCCTCCTTCATATCAAGAGGAGCCAGTTGAAGTGACTCGGGCATCTAGTCCGGATCCCTTCCGGACGCCTCCCTGGTGAGGTGTTCCGGGCATGCCCAGCTGGGAGAAGGCCTTAGGGCAGACCCATAGTACACACTGCAGGGATTATATCTCACAGCTGAGGTGGCTAGGTGGCTAGAGACCAGGATTTCTGGCCTTTTGAATAAGCGTAAGAAAATGAATAGATGAAGGGATGATCTCTTCAATTTTGGGTTGACTGTAAAAATAAATTTGTCCTTTGACTATTACTTAGGAGGAAACCGTTTAGAATATGTCCATGGAGAAATGCTGACTTGCCTGAAAAGAAAATTTCAGTTTCACAACGGTTATAGCATCAGAGTGTCTGTGTGCTTTTTGTGCTTTTTTTTTTTGCACTGCATTGTCAGAGGAGTTTTTGGGAGGCCATTTGGCTTGTGATGAGTTGTGATGCAACAATGAGGTTACGGACAAACACTGCCCACTGACGGTAAAAAGCGGAGAGGAGGCTGGGCTTAATGTTTAAAAAAGGTCATCTTGTGTGGGAATTTCCCTGTCTCCTGTCAGCATTTGAGCAACAGGCAAGGAAAGACGGCATTATAGGGCTCCGATGGAACATATGTCACAGAACAAAATTCCTTAAATGTTTGAATTTGAGCCAAACACCAAATCTATATCTCATTTTAAAACGATGATGTTGAACTATTATTATTTTGATTGCCAAATTCTTTCCCATTGACATCCATGTAGATAAGTGAGCTACAGTGAAGAAAATAAGTATTTGAACACCCTGCTATTTTGCTATTTCTCCCACTTAGAAATCATGGAGGGGTCTGAAATTTTCATCGTAGGTGCATGTCCACTGTGAGAGAGATAAACTAAAAAGAAAAATCCAGAAATCACAATGCATGATTTTTTAACAATTTATTTGTGTGATACAGCTGCAAATAAGTATTTGAACACCTGAGAAAATGAATGTTAATATTTGGTACAGTAGCCTTTGTTTGCTATTACAGAGGTCAAACGTTTCCTGTAGTTTTTCACCAGGTTTGCACACACTGCAGGAGGGATCTTGGCCCACTCCTCCACACAGATCTTCTCTAGATCAGTCAGGTTTCTGGGCTGTCGCTGAGAAACACGGAGTTTGAGCTCCCTCCAAAGATTTTCGATTGGGTTCAGGTCTGGAGACTGGCTGGGCCATGCTAGAACCTTGATATGCTTCTTACGGAGCCACTCCTTGGTTTTCCTGGCTGTGTGCTTCGGGTCGTTGTCGTGTTGGAAGACCCAGCCACGACCCATCTTCAATGCTCTGACAGAGGGAAGGAGGTTGTTCCCCAAAATCTCACAATACACGGCCCCAGTCATCCTCTCTTTAATGCAGTGCACTCGTCCTGTCCCATGTGCAGAAAAACACCCCCAAAGCATGATGCTACCACCCCCATGCTTCACAGTAGGGATGGTGTTCTTCGGATTGTACTCTTCATTCTTCTTCCTCCAAACACGCTTATTGGAATTATGACCAAAAAGTTCTATTTTGGTCTCATCTGACCATAAAACTTTCTCCCATGACTCCTCTGTATCATCCAAATGGTCATATGCAAACTTAAGACGGGCCTTGACATGTGCTGGTTTAAGCAGGGGAACCTTTCGTGCCATGCATGATTTCACATCATGACGTCTTAGTGTATTACCTACAGTAACCTTGGAAACGGTGGTCCCAGCTCTTTTCAGGTCATTGACCAAGTCCTGTCGTGTAGTTCTGGGCTGATTCCTCACCTTTCTTAGAATCATTGAGACCCCACGAGGTGATATCTTGCATGGGGCTCCACTCCGATTGAGATTGACCGTCATGTTTAGCTTCTTCCATTTTCTAATGATAGCTCCAACAGTGGACCTTTTTTCACCAAGCTGCTTGGTAATTGCTCCGTAGCCCTTTCCAGCCTTGTGGAGGTGTACAATTTTGTCTCTGGTGTCTTTGGACAGCTCTTTGGTCTTCGCCATGTTACAAGTTAAAGTCTTACTGATTGTATGGGGTGGACAGGTGTCTTTATGCAGCTAACGACCTCAAACAGGTGCATCTGATTCAGGATGATACATGGAGTGCAGGTGGACTTCTAATGGGCAGACTAACAGGTCTTTCAGGGTCAGAATTCTAGATGATACACAGGTGTTCAAATACTTATTTGCAGCTGTATCACACAAATAAATTGTTAAAAAATCATGCATTGTGATTTCTGGATTTTTCTTTTTAGTTTATCTCTCTCACAGTGGACATGCACCTACGATGAAAATTTCAGACCCCTCCATGATTTCTAAGTGGGAGAAATAGCAAAATAGCAGGGTGTTCAAATACTTATTTTCTTCACTGTACAGGAGACCCGTTGAATCATTGTAATGTTTTCTTGTGTCACTCTTAAAACACTTTTTTCACGAGTTACAGAGCTGCATCTTACATTTAAACATTGTTTTACTTAAAATCTGTTTTACTTAAAATCATGTTGTTCATGTTAGTTTGTCCAAGCCCGGAGGCAGCTCTCATTCCAATACAGTTCATGCTGGATAACAATGGTTTCTTTAAATGTGGGTGTAACAATCTAAGCAGTATTGCCCAATCGCTCAAAGCCTGACTGTTCAAACGCAGAGTGGAAATCAAAGTGATATTCCAAAATCCCTTGCAAGTAAATGAATAAATAACCAAGGCTTTATTTGGAGACTTGAATGCAACTGCTGAAGTCTTTTAAAGCTTTAAAGTGCCCTCTCTTGAAAAACTAGCAGAGGTGGTTTTTCCTCTCTGCTAGTTTGAAGTTGCAAACACTCCCCACCCGAAAAAATTGTCACGGATCACCTCCACATCCCACCGTGGCCCTGCAGCTTTATCTTGTGTCTGCGCCTTGCTTGCTTTTCTTGCTCGTGACAGATATCGTTTTGTGCACACACTCAAAACTGAAAACTGAATTCCACAGCAAACCAATTGCCACCTCCCATGTTTTAAAGTCTTCCTTTACTGCTAAGCTTTTTCCACTCAAGGGTTAGACAAGGTTTGCAGAGGATTAGGGGTATGTGGAGTGACAACACCGAGTTGCGGCAAGTCTCGGCTGCTGAAGCATGACCTGGGGTGGTGGTGGTGGTGGTGGTGGTGAGGAGGTTAGTTGCTGATTAATTTGCGTGCAACCTTGAACCACTCTGTCGGCCAGTGGACCCAGCAGACTATTGACAGAGCCGTGTGCTGCAGATAAAGCTAACATTTCTGTGCTGCGTGCCGAGTCTCTTATACGTGCTGCTCTCAGCAGTATCGCTTCAGCTTAATCTTGAAAGATCTGAGTACATTTGTGCCAAATCAAAGTGGAAAACAGGGGTTGGGGGGGGGAACTCACACTGGTAATCAAGAGTCAGTGTCTTGCCATTCTTTGCAAGAATGCAACAAAACATTTTGAAATAATTGGATATGCTTTCGTATTACACACTGACCACAAAAACATTGCACAATGTATCAGATTATGAATTTATTCAGCACAGAAGAACCTCTCACTGTATGAAAATGCTATAAATAACAAATCATACCAGTGTAAAGTTTTTTTTTAAGTCGTCTGTAACCTCGGTGCATTTATTTAACCTGGTTTAAAGGTGTGTGTTTGACATGTCCCGGTCGCCTTTAAAACTGTGGGTCATTGTGTAATGGTAGACATGACCTCTCACACACACACACACACACACACACACACACACACAGTGCTGCAGCCCGCATTTTCTTCAAAACAACCCAAAATAAAAAGACATGCAAATGAAATTGTTTAGTCAAAAGTAGAAACTGTTTTAATTCCATAAAATATCAAGTACAATTAAAGCATTTCACCGTATCAATATTAAATAATTCGACTTATTTCATCCATTGCCAATACTATTACGAAGAGTTGCATCATTTCACTGCAGCACAACTCTTCCCTTGACAACCGGCGGCTGCTCCAGTTACGCAAAATGTATAAATTCACTCGCATGTATGTCGAACCAGCACACAAATACTGCATATACACAATTACACGAGAATAATAAAGCTAAGGTGACATGTCCAAAAAGAGCAGTAAGGGATTGCGCAATCCGTGCAAGCCACTTCTTCAGTCTCATTGCAAAGTCTATGTAAACTGGTGATCGATGTCTGTCTTGGCGTACCGTTTTTTTGGTGTGCCCCCTTTTTTAAAAAAATATGAGAGTCCGTGGAGGCTGGGTCCTCTAACACTGGCCTGTGGCCGACAGCAGGTTGCGCAGGGTGGCCAGCTCTCTTGAAAGCTGCTCCACTCGCTTCTGTAAACGATCGTTCTCCGCCGCCAGTTCCAGCACTTTGTGTTGCGTCTCCAAGTTGCGCATTTTGGCTTTATCTCGGCTCTTCCTCACGGCGAGGTTGTTCCTCTCTCGCCTCAGCCGGTATTCTTCACTGTCCTTGTCCAGACGCTTCTTCGCCTTACCGGAGATCTTGGCACCGTGCGAAGGGGACCTGCCATGACCCGCTGGTGCCGGGGTTCCGGGCGGGCTGGAGCAAGTGGAGGACGCCGTGGAGATGTTGCCCATGCTGCCACTTGTGGCCTGGTACTGGAGGTAGGACCGCATGTCGAAGCCGGACGAGCCGTTGTCCATCTTCACGTCCTGGTGTTCGTCTCTGTCGGGGACGTTGGCGGCGGCTCTGTAGCGGACCAGCTCCGAGGCGAGCACGCTCTCCACACGCGTGTCCTGCAGGTCGGTGTACCCCAGCCCGTACGGCGGCCCCCTGGGGTCCCGCGGGCTGTCTCGCTGAGCCGCCTCCAGCTCGTTGAGCAGCGTGTAGTTCCTAAAGTTGGCTACTCTCTTGAGCTTGTTCTCGGCTAAGAAGTCGGAGAAGACGTCCCCCTGCTGAGGGTGCGTGTGCCCCGCCAGCTGCGGGCAGTGCACGGCCGGATCCAGGTACACGCTAAAGTCGATCGTTCTCTCCCGCTCCTCGATGCCCAACTCCGTCATCGAGTCGCCGAGCTTCCAGTACGAGGCTCCCCCGCCGCCGCCGCCGCCGATAGGATTTCCAATGCTGTCTCTAGTGTGAATAGCAAAGCCGCCCTCGTCGTAGAAACCCGCCACTTCCATGGATCTTAACACCCTCCGGATAGCAGGAGCATGGAGGGCTGGTGAGGCGCCCACGTCGGTTGTGGTCCACTTTACGCGAGTGTCGCAATGCTTTGCTGGTTGAGGCTCCTCCGCTTCCCCGCGCTGTGCAACTACTGCCAACAAGTTGTGCTCGCTGTGGATTTGGGAGGAATTGACAGGTCTTCCTGTCACGGGGGGGTTTTATTGCAGGCGAGGGGCGTGGCTTAGCAGGGCAGGTGTGGGACGTGTACAAGGAGATACTTTGAAACACTTTGACTTACGTTCAACCTGGGATTTGAGTGAAAAAAAGTTGCTTTGATTCAACATTAAATTAGGATTACAGTGAAACATAACCTCAATATATGTTTATTTTGTTTTGCTGCTAAATAAAAATAACACTTGTTGACAATTGGCCCGACCACGCCCTCTCAATACTTAACCGAACAATCATGGAAAATTTCTCTATGCAGTGAAATATATATATACATTTTTGTTAAGATGCTGCGTATTTATGACGTCATCACAGCACGCGACCACTGAGCCCACCCACAAACTCACAATTATTTAATCTTTTACAAAAATCTCATTGATGTTGTCGATTTAGCCGAGTCATCATCACAATAAACGATGAGGAACAGTTACTGTAACTTTTATTTATGAATAAAATCGAAATATTATGACACTGATAAAATGATCCAATAATTTTGTTCCTTAAGTCTGAACGTCTTGCCATTTTAATTTAAAGTACCTACCGCCATCTTGTGGTGAAAGAACGTCACGGCTGATAATTGACATCTGTTGTAATACAGACTTATATTGACATCCACTGTGTTTGTCACACTTTGATGGACACTTTAACTTCGAATATGAGCAGCCTACTGAAAAAAAAAAGTATTTTTCAAGCCTGTTTTGCTAACTTCAGTTACTGTATGCCAATAGCTAAATCGATTTTTTGTACAGCGGGACAGTTTACAGACTTTGGTGTGAGTAGGAAACCGCACAAATATGCTTCTCTGGGAATAGGGGAAGACCTAACCTGTCTGTTAACTGATACACTGCAGTCAAACATGCCAGGAATACTATTAACTAAATGCTAAAGTGTAAAAATAAGTCTTGAACATAACACTTGAACATTTCTACTGAGGTACCAGCTCTAATATCAAGAGGTAGGGTATTCCAAAGTGTTGGAGCCCGAACAGAAAACACTCTAGAGCCCGCATATTTCTTTCTGGCTCTCTGGATCCTTTGGTTATTGCATTGTTTGCATGCAAACTTGAATGATACACAAGTCTCTTGCTACAAGGCGGCAGTGTTCAAACCACAGAAATAGAAAAACGTAGAAAGCTCACACCGGACACAACACAGACCACGCACTGCTTCAGTGCACATGCCTCCATCTTGTGTAGCACAATTTGGCAGCAATGTGTAGGCCTATGTAGGTAGTCTACAGCCGCACAGTAGGGCATTTTAATGCATTATCGCGTCCAGAATTTCAAAAACCATCAGTAAAAGCGTCAAAAGTCGCAAACGAACAAGGTTGTGCTACACAAGATGGCGGACTCGCAGTGACAAAAATGTACGACTCATGAGTTTTCTACGTAATGTAGTTCTGTGGTTCAAACTAGCCTTGAATGATACGAATGCTTCTCGCTAGGTTGTAGCACAGCTCAAACTAATCAAAAGGTTCCCTGTTCAAGCCAGCAAAGCACGCTAACATGCTAAAAATGAGCATTTTAGCAGCACTAGCATGCTAGGTGTTAGCGTCTCAACTTTTCTGCTTTTGCAAAAACAAAAGCATACATAAAGGCATATAACATAGACATAGACACAAGCAGTTACCATGCTGACTGCAGCATTTCAGTCAGGTGTCAGCTCATCAGTGCTACGTGTTAGCATGCCTGCTGCATGCTAACAAGGAGCAGTTTGGCGCCAGCCTGTCTCGGCTAAGCGTGAGCATGCTAGCTGCAGCATTAACACACTATTTCTCCAATTGCACAAATCTATCATTTTCTATGCCGCTTATCCTTACTAGGGTCGCGGCTATGCTGGAGCCTATCCCAGCTGTCTTTGGGTGAGAGGTGCGGTACACTCTGGACTGGTCGTGCGCACATCTAGTTGTTAATTTTATGTGTTTAATGTTATATAAGTAGCTTTTTGTCTATTGGTAGATGTCCTGTATGTATTTACTTACAGTATTTATTTACTTGTTAATAATATATCTTTTGTTCATCTGACACCATGACTATGTTGCTGATGAATGTATGCACATTCATCTTTAATTGGAAAATTTTCACAGAAAATGTGAAATTACACTAAATGTGGGAATATTTGTGAATAGGTGGCTCACTTGTCCTCACTTTTAATTTGAATTGGTTAAGAAATTCAGTAGTTAGCAATCAAAAATGAGGCGGACTAAGAAGTAAGAAGAAGAAGAAATACATGAAAATGGCCGACTACAATAACATTCAGCATTCACACAAGTACTTACTCTTTCACAAATGAATGGAGTCAACGTTTCCCTAGTACACTACTACTGGGCCTCGCACCAGCAGCAGTAATAAGTGTCAGGTGTCCCTCTACGTTGGGTTATAGCTTCTCCACAGCGCCATCTGCAGTACATCTAAAAGAGAGAGCCACCATGTTGGGGGATCAGTGGCGGGAGGGAAGACAGCAAGACAGGTCGGGTGGGGTCAGGAAGTGTTGTCTCCCCCTCGCAACGCCATTGGTCAGACGCCTACACCTTTTCGTGTGATAATTGGCTGCCGTCCTCAGCGTCTCGCACCCGATTGGTCCAAAATGTTACGATATCCGTGGGCTGAGAAGTTGACGTTTCCGTTGGCTCCTGACTAGGAGCAGAGAGACTGTAGGGGTTGGGCCAAAAAGTGGAGAAATGGCGAGAATGGTGGAAGAGAGCGGGTGTACGGAGGAATTACAAAAGCATGAGCAGCAGGGACCGTGTGGGAGTGCGGCGAGATGGGGTCCACAACACGCCGGTGCCCGAGAATTGGCCAATTTATATTCACCAGGTGGGTCGACCCATATCGCTTCTTTGTACTGACGGCTAGGTCGTTCCGGTACAATGTTAGCAAACGTTAAGGTTCACTGTAGAAACACTACAAACATGAATAAGATAACCGTAACTGCGTTGGGCAGATAATTCGGAAACGTAGTGATTGTGATTTAGCTTGGATTTGTGTTTGCTTCGTTGCTGTGTTTGCAAACTAGAACCAAAAAAAGCAGAATATGACATTAATCATAACAATTCCCCGACCTGCTAAATACGTGCACAGTCTCGCAGAGAGGCAGCAGGCCTAAACTAAAAAATATGTGAATTTATTTACACCTAGCAATTTCTGTCTCCTTATAGACGATCTTTAAGCCAATTGGTTGGGTGGAGTTAGGAAGCAGACAGGTTTTTCCAAAACCAGCTGCTCACTAGTCAAATAACAGTGAAGCACATAGGGATGTTGCATCATTTGTTATAATTCTTGACCTTTGAATGGTGATTTGGATTAGATGATGTCATGTTATCTTAAGACGGTGTTGCCTGAAGCATGCTCTAACAAAAACTGTTCTTATCTTATAGGCAAAAGATGTCAAGAGTGGATAAGTGTTGTCCTCTGCTTCTCTCTCATGGCCTTCAATTTCATTCACCTCCTTGCCAATTTCCACTTCGGACATTTGTGGTACATCGTTATGGGGATTGGTAAGTACTGGCACCGATTCAAGGAATTTCACTTCCCATTCCCACATCTTCTTGAACCAATATGTAGCAGCAGGAATCCTCACGGCAGACTTCGCATCAGGCCTTGTTCACTGGGGGGCTGATACATGGGGATCAGTGGATCTCCCCATCTTTGGAAAGGTACTCTCAACCGCAGCGTACTATTTTTTGGGGGGGTATTTCTGCCTCTGCACTCACAACCCTGCCTTTCGTACTTACTTCAGGCCTTTATACGACCCTTTAGAGAGCACCACATTGACCCCACAGCCATCACTCGCCATGACTTCATTGAGACCAATGGCGACAACTGCATGTTAACCATCATCCCTCTCATCAACATGGCCTTCAACTTCCACACACTCTCCCCCGGTGAGTTATGCATCGTCAAGTTTGAAGTTTAGTTTTGGTGACGGCCTCAGCAATGTCAATAATACAAAACATCATGGCAGTGCCGGTGAACTCAACAAAGAAGAGGATTTCAACACAGCAAATACAAGACAACAATAGAGGCCATGTTATTTGTCATTCTATTCCCATTAATAATGAAGCGGTTATGGTTGTGTGCAATTACACAACCATGCAAACACAAAACTGCATTACCAAGTTAGGATGGGTGTAATACAGTAAACCTCGGATATATCAGATTCAATTGTTCCCACTGGTTTTGTCCGATATAAGCGAAATCCGTTATATGCGTATACCGGAAAATGTCCGTTTTACGCATATATCGGATTTATATCCGTTATATGCGTAAATCGGATTTTATCCGTTATAAAAAGACACTTCCTTGACTATGTTTCCAATGTACCTGGACGCGCAGGCAACGCTGCAAACGCTGCAAACGACGTCGTATAGCGGCCTGTCACAATTCGGCGAATCGGAGCGCCACGATGCGGCCATCCGATATATGCGAGGGAAATTTAATGGAAATGCATTGGAACGGGACTGGAGATTTTGTCCGAAATAGGCGAAATCCGTTATAAAAAATCCGATATATGCAATGAATTTTTATTGGAAATGCATTACAGAAAAATCGGTTCTTTTTTATCTGTCCGTTGTGAGCGAATTTCCGATATATCCGAGTCCGATATATCCGAGGTTTACTGTAATTAATGAATTATGTTAGGTTATCATCACGAGGCAATGAAGGCAGAATAATTTTCACTATATGGAGCACGTAGAGAGCACTGGCACTGTTGAATTTTGCAGTATTAATCTGCCCAATACGACACTGGCATCTAAACAGCAGTTCCGAGCATTCAAAGAGTGAGTCAACTCCACAAGAGCGAGTGGAAGTCTAGCCAGGTTAGCGGGTCAGTTTGTCTGCATTACTCCAACTGTGTTTATGTTTGTCGCTAGGCTACATGTTGTCATGCTGATATTTCGCAACAAGTGTCACTAAGCTGCTAAGTCATGGCTGTACGGCGCGGCTGATTCACTCACATATGCGCCTAGAAATAGACCGTGCAAGTGGAAAAAAATAAAAAAGAATGCACTTTTCAATTCTTTCATGTGCATTTTGCTGATAAAAAAAGTGAATAAAACTAGAGTGAAATTTTGTGCACCCGTATATAAATCTATAATCATAGAGGTAACTGGCTATGTTATGAAATGGATACTGGGGCAATGCAATATGACTATTCTCTGTAAACGTAAATTCTATTCCACTGATGCGTTAAAATGCCAGCCAATCACAGGGCACATATAGACAAACAACCAATTTGGAGTCGCCAATTAACCTAGCATGTTTTTGGAATGTGGGAAGAAACCGGAATCCTTGGAGAAAACCCACGCATGCACGGGGAAAAACATGCAAACTCCACACAGAGATGGCCGAGGGTGGACTCGAACTCGGGTCTCCTAGCTGTGTGGCCTGCACACTAACCACTCGTCCACTGTGTTGTAAATTTTGGTGCTAATATTTTCACTTGTACTGCAAATGATAATGGCAATTGGCCTCCTTGTCTACTAAAATATTTATTATATCGCTAACTACTCGTTCACCATGCAGTCGCGCTTCTCAAAACAATATTCGTCAAAAGACTTTTGCATCACAAAACTGTTGCCCACAAAAAAGTTATTTTCTCTCCGTTTGTTTCACTGCATGTATTTACAGATGTGGATGAAAACACTACAACACTTAGGCACCTACTCTTGGATAAATGAGCTTTGTTCTAAGTTGCCACTTAATCCAGGGACTGAGAGGACACCACCCTTCACCACTTCCATCATTGGTCACCCTTTATTATCGCCGAGGAGCTCAGCGTCAAAATTCTGACGCCTTCTGAGTACATGAACATGCTCATGACAAAGGGCCGTGTTTCAATTTGAGCACTTCCATACTCAGACCTAAGTACTTGGTACAATTTAGATTGAATAAGTGTGTGCAAACTAGACTAAACTAGACTAGTGTGCTGTCAGTACCTGGATGTTGGTAACTCCACACACCCCAAATCGTTGCAGTTCTGTTTAAAAAGGAGAGAAGAAGCAGATGCAGATAAATATTGCAATGGTCATTTCCAGTAAGTGCGTAACAACAGTAATCGATTTAGGACAGCACTACACTGTCAAAGTTTGCATCCATAGTATACGTAAGTGCAAGTATGGGAATGTTAAAATTGAAACACATTCAAGATAAGATAAACGTGTTATTATCCAGGATCATACCTCATTTTGAAGGTTTTTGGCTCGGTGAATCTGGGTAACAAAGAATAATCCCGAATAAACTTGCTTTGTCGTATAGTGTTCCCTCGCATGTTCCCAAAATAGCCTACAATAAGTGAAATCCGTGAATCTCGTTGACACTCTGAAAAACGTTCAAACCTTCGTTTAAATTTCAATGATTAACCTACACAAGAAAGTATTGGCGCCGTTTTGCTGTGCTGTAGTGTTTTTGTATCCTTGTTGAAACATATTGCTACATTACAAGCTAGCAAACAAGCAAGCTCACAATGACATAGGAGCCACGGCAAGGCGGCACAAAGGACATTGTCAGTCAATCAGGACGCAGAAAATAATGAGCATGCAGACATATAAGAGAAGGAAGCCGGAGACACTCAACTTCCCACACTGCAGTTCTTCTTAAAGGGCCAGGCTCTGCCTTTCACGGCGTTAAACCGCAATAGATAGAGGGAACGCTGCGCATGTTTGTGTCTTCCTAGCGGTAACCCCAACATTGTTTTGTCTTCTTTTTGGACTGCAGCGGAGATCTACCATATCTACCCGTGGTACTGCTACCTGTTTGCGCTAGGCATCTTTGTGACCCTCACCAACCAGATTCACAAGTGGTCCCACACGTATTTCGGCTTGCCTGGCTGGGTGATGCTCCTGCAGGACTTCCACGTTATCCTTCCCCGCAAGCACCACCGCATCCACCACGTCTCCCCGCACGAGACATATTTCTGCATCACGACAGGTCAGTCTTCAGAAAGCGGCTGAGAGAGTCTTGTCACTGAGTCCCGTTCTTGCAGGTTGGCTCAACTACCCCCTGGAGAAGTTGGGCTTCTGGAGGAACCTGGAGGATCTCATCCAGGGCATCACAGGAGAGAAGCCCAGGGCAGACGATCTGAAATGGGCTCATAAAGTCAAGTAATGGCACAGGCTAACGTCACCCTACCTCGGAAGACGCTGGCTGCGTCCAGGCTTCTCATCCCCCCCCCCCTTTTTTTTTTCCCTCCATGTAATCCATCTGAAGAAAAACTTAACAGGTTTTGATGCCATAGCTTTGACTCTTGCACATTTTGTCTGCTTTTCAAGACGACTTTTTTCATTACGCCTAACGGAGAGATTCATTTCAAACTGAAATGTATTTCTTAACTCTCATCTCGAACAATAATTTTTCACTTTTTGCAAAGCGGTCAGATCACTTTCTAATATTTCTTCTCACTTCAAAAAAAAAAAAAAAATCAAACGAGGAACACAAGCCTCTGCTGTTCATTTGGATGATATTTAGCACTGGCTTACTTCAAATATATCGATTTGATGCTCACAAAAATTATATTGAAATTTTGATAGTGGACAGAAGTGCAATTAGAGAGAAACAAGAAAGTTTTCTCATTATGGATAGCGAAAGAACAAATTGATGAATAGCCACTGTTACATTGTTTTTTTTTTACCCTAAGCACTTTTTTTACATGACATTATCATTCTGATGTCTAATCATTATTAATAGTCATTTGCAGCCTTCAGCTTTAAACACACTGACAGCCATGTTTAATAGTGGCTTTACCAAGATATTGAAACAAATATTTAAATAAACTTTAAGGCCAAAGTCAGTGTGGCAGAACACTTAACAAGAGGTCAAAAACCAAAGGGAATAAACGGTCAGATGACATGTCATCTTTGCTTACCTCATCCTTTGGGGGGGGAAAAGGCCTTTTCAGAAGGTTTTGCATTGCCACTCATAAAAAAATCATATAATAATAATAATAATGTGGGAAAAAAAACACATTATTCACAATTTTAGGTATAAGATGATTCTTCTTTTCAAACATACTTTTTAGTTTTTGTTGATTAAAAAAAAAAAAAAAATGAAGCTCCGTTCAGAATAACCTCAGCAAATAAGCATCAACTTGAATATTACAAATACAATATATCAACAATTCAACGGGATTATTATTCTAGTCGTGAAGGAGTCCCATCTGATTGTACCTAATAGGGTGGCCTGAGTGTTAGTGTTCTGGGTGTCAGGTTCATAATGTCGTCACATGACTTTGCAATCGGGGGAAGAGACACATGCAGTTTTATGAAGCTGCCTTACACCGTTCTTGTCGTTTAGCTTCACTTTGTGTGTTTAAAGTCCTGTTTGGTGTCTTGGATTTACGTACAAACACGCTAATGTTGACATGAGGTCTATTCCATGCATCTTTTTTTTTTTTTTAAACTAAAAGATGTATTGGTGTGGGCAACATTCCTGTTTGTGTGTAGTTGTGGCAAGTGGACTGTGTGGCGTTACAAGGGCGATGCTTGGCGAGCCAGGACTTTCTTCACTCCTTCCCCTTGCCGGTGGCAGGGTTTATTTTTAAACGCTTTAGCGAGTAATTTGTAAGTGTGTTGTACAGCAAATAACTATGCACTGTCATAAGAGCCTCTTAACTTTTTGTCTTAACGCTGTCTGATTAGTCAAACGCCTTTTAGTGAAGCCTTTTACAGTCTTACAAAATTGGGAGCAGGAAATTGAGACGCCTTTTTTTTTTTTTAAGTGTACGAGAAAAGGAATTAACAAAGACATAACAACAAATAAATGTGCGTCACCGGCTTCCCCCTTAAGTTTGTCGAACGCAGACGCTGACTAGGGAGGAATGACTGTGCTACATTCAACAGACCTTCAACGTTGACCCAACTGACTCAGGAAGGAACTACAGTAAACCTCGGATATATCGGAAATTCGCTCACAACGGACAGATAAAAAAGAACCGATTTTTCTGTAATGCATTTCCAATAAAAATTCATTGCATCGGATTTTTTATAACGGATTTCGCCTATTTCGGACAAAATCTCCAGTCCCGTTCCAATGCATTTCCATTAAATTTCCCTCGCATATATCGGATGGCCGCATCGTGGCGCTCCGATTCGCCGAATCGTGACAGGCCGCTATACGACGTCATTTGCAGCGTTTGCAGCGTTGCCTGCGCGTCCAGGTACATTGGAAACATAGTCAAGGAAGTGCCTTTTTATAACGGATAAAATCCGATTTACGCATATACCGGATATAAATCCCATATATGCGTAAAACTGACATTTTCCGGTATACGCATATAACGGATTTCGCTTATATCGGACAAAACCAGTGGGAACAATTGAATCTGATATATCCGAGGTTTACTGTACCTAAATTACGTCTTCATTCCAAGGAAAATCCTGGCAAGCAACCAGGTTAAAAGGCTTCATTGTTGTGCTTCTGATAGTCTAAGTAAGTAGGCAGTTTAGGGGTAGTAACATATATTATAGGGCCGCATTGATCTTTTTTATATATTATGGAATATTTCAATTTTTAATCCATTATACTTGATTATATGGAATTTATACACTTTCTCAATTCTCAATTTAAATTAGGATCATTGGAAGTGGATAAATAAAACAACACAATTTCTGAGATATTTCTATTTAAACCTATTTAAATCAGCAAAACAACACATTTCATAGCGCTTGTAGAGTATTGTGAGAAGCGGTTTCGTGTGGACTTGCCCGTCAAAATGTACTGCTGCTGGTTGTTTCGAGATGTCGCATCAGTATTAGGAACACAAAATATCAAAAGTCAATTAGCGGAGGTTCTGTGTTATTCGGTGCTACAACTTCGAACGACTGTTTGATATTCATTGGTTTATAATCGTAAAAAAACTTCAGCTTCTTGTTTAATTAAAATGGATGGAGCTGTGTTTATTTTCTTGCGTTGAGTTCGGGTCCTCCCACTTGACTCGGTTAAGAATAATGAATGTTAAGACGTGCTTTGTCGAGTTGATTTGAGTTGCGAGATATTCTTATTCAACTGCCTTATCCGCTCCCTGATTGATTTACTGTAAATCACGTCAGCAAAATGTGAACACTCGAGACCGACATTTTAAGTTGCCGTTCACCTGTCTCTCGTTTCTTCTGAGGCAAGGTCCCATGTGGATGTTGTGGTTGGTGATGGACTTTCGGCTATCACAATAATATACCTTGATGCCTTTTTGTTGTCTTCCATTTGGGAGATGTACAATGTGTATATTAAACTGCATTTATATATAAACTAAATAAAATGTCAGTAATTACAACTACAAGTGTTTTTTTTTCTTTTACTTGGTATGCTTTTTGGTGTATTTTTGTACATTTAAAGTGTGTGTTTTTTTTAAATTGGGCTGCTTCTATTTAGGTTAGAGACATGGTATAAAATATTTTTGTATGGAATGGATGAAAAAACGTTATAAATGACAATTAATTGCAGTCCAAACACTCAAAAATGCTACCCTGTCACACTTGCATAGATTTAGCATCATTTGTTATTTTAACAAGCATCTACACTTGTCATTAATCGCTAAAACTATCATTTATTTACATTACCACACACAAATTTCCACCAAATCCCAAAGAAAGCAGGCTAAATCCGATCGGTGGCGTGCACGCGACGTTAGAGGCGACAATGGCTCAGCTGCGTGCGCGCTCCCGTCGTTTAGGATCAACATGGCGCTCGCCGCCGGATCAGGTAAATATAACGGAATAGTTATTCATACTTATTACAATGATCACACCCATCGAAATAGCATTGGGGTTAGTTTTCGGCTACCGCGTAGCGACGAGCAAGGGCCGACTGTGTCTTGTATGCTAAAATAAGTAGCACATTACGAGAATGAATTGAAAGCAACGGTATTAGCAAAAATATGCTACGTTCGAATGAAATCCAGACTACAAACAACAAGTATGACTGCATATAACTCTTAATTGTCATGGTTTCGTAAATCCGATTCAGGTATCGCTAATGTTAGTGCCATGCTATTCGGCTCTATTCAGTCTGGCGTTTATATTTGGAGGCGTAAATTAGCAACAGCCTAGCAGTTGTTAGCTCATAGGGCTTGGCTCTCTTCGCCCCTGAGCGAAAATGCTATATTCCCAAATAGGATATTGAACTGCTACCTATGGACATAAGTGCACATCCTAGCTAGCATAAACTGTTGCTTATTTAATTTTAACAACTGGATATGGCAGTGGGTATGGATTTTCAGGTGAGTACCATTGTTGACATGAAATGGATAGTGGAGATGCAGGTGTGTTTTACATTAGTTTGCATGCATGCTGCACCACCACATCTCACTGCAGAGGCCAAATGATGCAGCACAGCATCCAAGACATGAATATCGGAGGCACAGGCCTTCTGTATTTGAAGCTCAGTGAGACCACAATATGAATTCTATCACGTTTTTGTTGTGTGTGCACATAGGAGTTAAAGTTCCCCGCAATTTCCGGCTACTCGAAGAGCTGGAGGAAGGGCAGAAAGGTGTGGGGGATGGAACAGTGAGCTGGGGTTTGGAGGATGACGAGGACATGACTTTAACACGATGGAGAGGAGTCATCTTAGGCCCTCCTCGAGTGAGTGTCAACCTAGTGTGAAGGACCGAAGGGGGACGTGTGGGCTTGTGGTATAGACCGCCCACAGTGACTCTCACTGTGTCGAAACATAAAAGAGTCATCATGGTTGCTATTTGCGCTGACCTCTTTGCTGCTTCTTCCACAGACAAGCTACGAAAACCGAATGTACAATCTGAAGGTTGAATGCGGCCCAGGATACCCAGAATCACCACCGTTTGTCAGATTTGTGACCAAGATAAACCTGAATGGTGTGCACACCTCCAATGGTGTGGTAGGTACACTCGGTTTCTTCTTATTGTAGTTGTATCCCTCACAATCATAGATGTGAACTGTCATGTCAAGTACACTAGTCTGAAGCTAGTGTACTTGTACTTGTAATGTATAGTACCTTGCAAAAGTATTCACAACCCTAGGATATTGCAGCCTTTTGTTGCTTTTATCAATGAACAGTGTCATTTTGATGTGAAAACAAATGTTTACATTCATTCATTCAATCATTTTCTACCACTTATCCTCACGAGGGTCGCGGGGGTGCTGGAGCCGAATATTGCTGAATATTTTTGTTAAAAAATAAATACATTTTTTTTTAACTTTCTAAATACAGATGTTACATTATCAGAAAACCTGTAGAAATGAAATAACACACCAATAGTCACTTTTACACTCCTATTATTCTTTGTTTACATCACACTGCGCAGGCTAAGCGATCACTGCCGCTAGCCTACTTATTCTAAACTCGGGGAAGAAGGACAAAGAAGCCAAAAATGTACCACTTCCACAGGGAACGAGAGGAGAGCCTTTTCTTCACTCAATCCCAGCCATATAGCATACCATTTCAGCTTTGTATTGTAAGGTAAGGTCATGACTCATAATATTACATAATGTAGTATCCTGCGTAGGGACTAGGATACTACATCTTTCAATATTTGTTGACTGGGAAGAAGGACAAAGAAGCCAAAAACGTACCACTTCCACAGGGAATGAGAGGAGAGCCTTTTCTTCACTCAATCCCAGCCATATAGCATACCATTTCAGCTTTGTAATGTAAGGTAAGGTCATGTCTCATAATATTACATAATGTAGTATCCTGCATAGGGACTAGGATACTACATCTTTGAATATTTGTTGACTTATAATAGGCCATAGTCAACAGACTAGTGAGGGAGGCCACTGAGATGCAGACGATCACTTGTAAAGAGTCAAGAGCTTCAGTGGCACATATGGGAGACTTGCATGGATTCTTTACCAGGGATTGAAAAAAAAAACCTCACAGAAGAAGAAGGTTTTTTTCAGACTAGACGCTATGTTTGGTGAACACACAAGAAACACTGCAAATCACCACAAACACAGCATCTCCACTACAAAGCATGGTGGTGGCAACATTACGTTGTTCTCAGCAGCAGGCCGTGCAAGGCTCGTCAAGGTAAAAGGAGAACATAAATGCAGACAAATATCGACAAACCCTGGCAGATAATCAATTTCAACCTCCAAGAGAACTAAGCCTTGGGAGAACATTTCTTTCCCAGCAAGAGCTACACAGAGCTCGTTCACAGACAACAAGGTAAATGTTCTAGAGTGGCCAAGTCAAAGCCCAGATCTAAATCTAAGACTTGAATGATCCCAAAGCAACCTGACACAGAGTTTGGGTTGTTTTTTCTGATCGGGACATATCCCCAAACTCAGTCCTGCCAACGGTGCTTCTACTAAATTCATATATATTGTTAGTATGTATATATTTTTGTAATAATTTACATAGATTTTGACATTTTAAGTTGTAGTAACAAACACCAAAAAGCAATAAAAGGCAGAAATATCTAACAGGGGTGAATACTGTTTATACATCTGTGGGAGTGGGCATTCATCATTCATAATCTAGCCATCTCACAGTTGTGGCATACCAAGATGTGTGATAATGGCACAGGTGTACCTGTGGTTGGCTACAATAAAAGGCTACTGCAAAATGTGTAGTTTAAGGGTGGTCTGCGGTGGGTCTGAAAATGTTGTAAATTCATTCATTGTCTTGGGGCGAGAGGCGGGGTACACCCTGGACTGGTGGCCAGCCAATCACAGGGCACATATAGACAAACAACCATTCACACTCACATTCATACCTATGGACAATTTGGAGTCGCTAATTAATTAACCTAGCATGTTTTTGGAATGTGGGAGGAAAACCGGAGTACCCGGAGAAAACCCACGCATGCACGGGGAGAACATGCAAACTCCACACAGAGATGGCTGAGGGGGAATCGAACTTGGGTCTTCTAGCTGTGTGGCCTGCACACTAACCACTTGTCCACCGTGTTGTAAATTTTGGTGCCAATATTTTCACTTCCTCGTCTACTAAAATATTATATCAGCTCGGAAAAAAAACAGCTGGATCTTTAATGCTCACTAACACAATTACTATTTGATATACTAAGTAGGCCTGTTGTATTGGTTTATATTTTTGTTGTGTATTTGGTTTCAAGTTGTTGATTTTCACATGGGTGTTTGTGTGTTTGATTCCGCAGGTCGACATGCACGCGGTGACTGCACTGGCTAAGTGGCAGAACTCTTACAGTATCAGGACGGTGCTGTTGGAGCTGCGACGGCTCATGACCTGCAAAGAGAACATGAAGCTTCCTCAACCACCCGAGGGCCAGATCTATACCAACTGAGCCCCCATGCTTCGTTTGTCTCCACATTTCCCTCCTCCTTACCCCCCCCCCCCCCCATGTCCGACCCTCCTTTGTTGGCTAACTTCACTTCAATTGCATCCACATTCCACTGGCTAAGAGAACACAAGAGCAGAAAACCCGAGCATACACGAACGATTACAAAACCCATTCAAATAAATATACACACATACAATACACAATGATACACATAAGTCATTCCAAGCTACTCGTATCCTCTCCCACCACTGGATCCCTGGGTGAACTCCGTCATGAGCAGACAGTCCACGCCAGTTTGTGATCATTGGAATACTGTACATCTTAATATTTTTTATGATTTGTGGAAAATGGCTGATTGTACAATAACATAAATAATCTTATTAAGTGTACATATTTGTGTGTTGTGTTCTTGTAACATAGAATTAGCTCCGTGACTTGGTCAGTTTTGTAATAGGTACACATAAAATAACTGGTAGCTGCAACACAATGGACACATCATGTGACTGCATACCTGAAGACAAGTGTGGGACAATACTAGAAAGGTATTTATTCATTCACACCTGACAGGTTCCATCCCTTTTTGGTTTGTATTTCTTACAATCAAGGCACTGATTTCTGTCTATAAAGCAAATTTTTCCTGTATCAAATCTTGATAACATATCTTCTGTAATGCTAAGATAAATGTTTTGTCACAGGGCTGCACGGCGGTCAAGTGGTTAGTGCGCAGACCTCGCAGCTAGGAGTAAATCCTAGGCCTAAACATGCTAGGTTAATTGCTGAGTCCAATTATCCAATGTGAGTGTGAATGGTTGTTTGTCTATATGTACCCTGTGATTGGCTGGCGACCAGTCCACAGTGAACCCTGCCGCTCACCTGAAGACCGCTGGGATAGGCTCCAGCAAACCCTTGTGAGGATAAGCGGTAGAAAATGAATGTTTTGTCACAGTGATTCATGCTACTATAAATAGCATCCACTTCAGGGTAGTGGAAGAAAAAAGTGGCTTGGTTCTTAAGGGACAAGCAGGTACGTGCAATGTTCTAACAAGTCAGGGCAAACCCGTTCGCCAGAGCCTATCCCAGCTGACTTTGGAGACTAACTGGTTGTCAACCAATCGTTCATACCGATGGACAATTAGTTATGAATTAACCTAACATGCTTATTTTTGGAGTGTGGGAGGAAGTCGGGAGTACCCGGGGTAAAAAAACTCCACACACAGATTCGAATCCAGCTCTTCCTGATCTCCTGACACTTGGCAGCCATGCGGCCTTGTCAGGGCAAACCGACTTCACCTAATCAAAAGAGAAATGACCCCTGTTAAGAAGTATTTACAACTAGGGGTGTGGACTCTGACCCACCAACAAACCATGTGATCCCATTCACTGTGAAGATCCTAATGAGGTTTTTCATTCGCTCACTTCTTTGTGAAATGACATTCAGTCATTCATCTCCAAGGGCTGCAGGGACCGAGTCTTATGTGTAAGTACTCTTTTTCAATTCAATGCGGTTTGTGTTGTTTGTAAGCATGTAGGACACAGTATAACACTTGAGTGATATTTTTAACATGAAGGTGCATGTGATTGACCGTTCACTAGCCAACTGTCACTCATCATAAGATCAGCATGATGAAGCTCACATGGTCTAGACGCCAACGGATGTCAATGTGGAAGTGACACCAGAAACCTGAATGGTACTCTGGTTCAGGGAGTCGGTGCAGGAGTGACATGTTGTGATCATTGTGTCTCAAGTTCCAGTTTTTTGTGTGTAAACAATTCAGAAAAAGTGTAAAATGTGTCTGTGTGACTGACTACCATATGCCATTATTTTACGTTACGTTATTAAGTCTGCTTAGCAAAGAAGAGTCTGTGAAAAATAACAAAGCAACTCTTTTGATCTGTGCCTTTTTTCCAAATTTAGCATTTCATTTTGTGTCCTAATGTGCCAAACTTACCAAAACCTTGAGGTTTTTCATTAAAAAAAAATTGACCCCACATTTGCTACATTTGATCAATGTTAAGGTGTCACGGTGGTCGAGTGGTTAGCGCGCAGACCTCACAGCTAGGAGACCAGGGTTCAAATTCACCCTCGGCCATCTCTGTGTGGAGTTTGTATATTCTCCATGTGCATGCGTGGGTTTTCTCCGGGTACTCCGGTTTCCTCCCACATTCCAAAAACATGCTAGGTTAATTAGCGACTCCAAATTGTCCATATGTATGAATGTGAGTGTGAATGGTTGTTTGTCTATATGTGCCCTGTGATTGGCTGGCCACCAGTCCAGGGTGTACCCCTTCTCTCGCCCTAAGTGTCACCTGGGATAGGCTCCAGCACCCCCACAACCCTTGTGAGGATAAGTAGTAGAAAATGAATGAATGAAAACTCCCCTTTAAGGAAATGGTCAAATCAGCCTAACTGTAATTATTCGTATTTGTATACAATTTGTATACATCATATTACATTAAAAAATTGTAACATTTTACATAAATTCATATATTTAGTCATCCCCTAATGTCCATTGTGATCTAGGCAAACCTCAAGAAAAAAGGGTTTTGCACTTCAACTTCATGGAAAGTGTGAATACATTTTTTTCATATGTATGGACAATGCCTAAGCCACACAGCAAGGAGACCCAAGTTCGATTCCACCCTCTGCCATCTTTGTGTGGAGTTGGCATGTTGTTTTCTCCAGGTACTCCGGTTTCCTCCCACATTCCAAAAACATGCTAGGTTAATTAGCGACTCCAAATTGTCCATAGATATGAATGTGAGTGTGAATGGTTGTTTGTCTATATGTGCCCTGTGATTGGCTGGCCACCAGTCCAGGGTGTACCCCGCCTCTCGCCCGAAGACAGCTGGGATAGGCTCCAGCACCCCTGCGACCCTCGTGAGGAAAAAGCGGTAGAAAATGAATGAATGATCAATGTTAGTTGTTGGTTGAATTCCTAACATTTGCCCATCCCTTGAGCTAGTAAAACCCATAGTATCGATACTACAGCTAATGCTCTTCTTGTTTCATTTCCAAGGTGTTACATAAACATCAGATGTACTAGTTGGATCTAGCTGCTGCAGGATGGTTCTGCTGGTGCACGCCCTGGCCTGCGCCTTTGGGATGGGCTCCTGGGTGGCGGTGAACGGCCTGTGGGTGGAACTGCCACTCATTGTCAACGCTCTCCCCGAAGGCTGGGAGCTGCCCTCCTACCTGACTGTTATCATCCAGCTAGCCAACGTGGGACCTTTGTTTATCACCGTCATGCACAAACTTGGCCCAGGTCGGCTAAACGAGCAGGCCGCCATCTACACCATCCTCTCCATCGGAGTCCTCTCGTGCCTTTTGTTGGCCTTCTTCTGGGATGAAACAAGCATTGTGGCTGGTGCTTCACACAGCACGGCCTTCTTCATCATCACCTTCTTCCTCTCGCTGGTGGACTGCACCTCCTCTGTCACTTTTCTGCCTTTCATGATGCAGTTCCCAGCAAAGTACATCACTACATATTACATCGGAGAAGGGCTAAGCGGATTCATTCCTGGCATCGCTGCTCTGGCCCAAGGCGTGGGCATGGCCAAGTGTGTTAACTCTTCTCAGGCAGCGGGAAACCACACAAGCGGAAACGAGTGGTTCCTCCAAACGCAGTATCTCCCACCTAACTTTTCCACTGAGGTGTTTTTCTTCTTCCTGACAGCCATGATGGGCATAAGCCTGTCTGCTTTTGTGGCACTGAACAGGCTTCGTCGGCCGTCTGATGAAAACCTGGCGGCAGAGTTAGTGGAATCAGTCTGTTCAGGACTAGACAATCCTGCTGAAGACACCGATGGAGATGACTTAGATGGGCAGAAAAAGGAGCAGAGCCACATAGAGCCTCCTCTGGAAGGCTCCAATCACTCGGTGTACCAGCTGACATTCATCTACTTCCTCGTGGTGTGGGTCAGTGGTGCTACAAATGGCGTGCTGCCCGCCGTGCAGACGTACTCGTGCATTCCATACGGGCACCTGGCCTATCACCTTTCTGCTGGTCTGTCTTCAGTGGCTAATCCAGTGGCTTGTACCATTGCAATGTTCTTCCAAAACAGGTACTAATATTATTATTACTTTTTTAGATGTCAAAGTGCACAAAGGATTTGTTGTGAAACCTTTCAAAATTATGATTTAATTATGCTTTTATTCTTTTGTCCTAGTGGATTGTTGACCAATCAGATTTGAACTTTTTTAAACATCAATATGATGTGGACTGAATAGTGTCCAAGTGGTTAGACTTAGCATATTTTCCCCAAGTACTCTGGAACCTTTTGGTGAGACGCATACTAGATTTGATTGCCAAAACAGCTGGCTTTTATTGCAGGTTTCGGTATTTTCACAACAATAATTCCTTATAAAAACACAAGCTACTGTTGCCGTAACCACACGGCAAGATCAAACTGAAATTTGAACCCCTAACATCACTTCCTGTCCGCCCCTCAATCAAAGAAATTGCAGAGGTTACGTGGACAGGGTTTACTGTCCCTGGGAACGCATTTATAGCAACACACACAAGCACAAGTCTTATTTATGTCTTGAATGTCTTATCTACTATATAATACAATAACACAAGTGTAAACGTGACTATAAGGGTGTTAGTTCATGTCTAGAGGGTTCTAAGAACATTAAAAATGATATTTAGAATGCTGTAAACAGCTTTTCTATGGTCTAACTATGAAGATATTCCATTTATAAATAAGGAATTCTAACTGCAAATTCACTTATCAAAATTAGGTCTTGCCAAATGCCCAATGAACCGCAATAAACAGATTACTGTACTTGTAGGAAATCGATGGATGACATTCATTCATTTACTACCGCTTATCATCACAACTGCTCGCCAGCCAATCACAGGGCACATATAGACAAACAACCATTCACACTCACATTTATACCTATAAACAATTTAGAGTCGCAAATTAACTTAGCATGTTTTTGGAATGTGGGAGGAAACCGGAGTTCCCAGAGAAAACCCACACAGACATGGCCGACGGTGGAATTGGATGGATGACATGATTGTCCAAATACTATTGAGCACTTGCTTAAAATGGTATGGCAATGTAAGATTGTTTGTTATGATCCAAATAACTGTGACTCAATCCATTGACATAATTCCATGTTCCGTGTGTTTCCAGGTCTCTTACCTTCCTGGGTGTGTTGACGATGTTGGGGACAGTCTTCGGCAGCTATAACATGGCCATGGCTGCTATGAGCCCATGCCCTTTACTCCAAGGGTCTGTGGTGGGAGAAGTCCTCATTGTGAGTGACACACATAAAACATTGTGGTACTTAGTGCTGGTTTAAAGTTGAGTGTTGTCCTTTTTTTTGCCCTCACCAGCTGCTCTCGTGGGTCTTTTTCACTGGAACGCTGTCCTACGTCCAAGTGATGGTGGGCATCATCCTGCGAGACCACAGCCACAGTGCACTGGTTTGGTGTGGCGCTGCATCACAAATGGGATCGCTGGTTGGCTCGCTTGTCATGTTCCCACTGGTCAACATCCTAAAGCTCTTCAAGTCTGGGGACTTCTGCAACACTAAATGCCCCAAATAAAATCCCAAACTATGAGGTTTATTCATTTGGTTGAACAGGAGAGGAGGCGTATCAGTATTAGGTTCACCGCATTTAAGTTGCACCGTATGATTGATTTTTAGCCTGAAAACAAGACAATGATGACACAAATCACAGGGCACATATAGACAAACAACCATTCACACTCACATTCATACCTATGGACAATTTGGAGTCGCTAATTAACCTAGCATGTTTTTGGAATGTGGGAGTACCCGGAGAAAACCCACACATGCACGGGGAGAACATGCAAACTCCACACAGAGATGACCGAGGGTGGAATTGAACCCTGGTCTCCTAGCTGTGAGGTCTGCGCGCTAACCACTCGACCGCCGTGCTGCCCGGATCTATATCATCAATAATAAAAACAATAATTATGACCTTGTATATTTCTCTAGTGTGCAGACCTCACAGCTAGGAGACCAGGGTTCAATTCCACCCTCGGTCATCTCTGTGTGGAGTTTGCATGTTCTCCCCGTGCATGCGTGGGTTTTCTCTCTGGTTTCCTCCCACATTCCAAAAACATGCTAGGCTAATTGGCGACTCCAAATTGTCCATAGGTATGAATGTGAGTGTGAATGGTTGTTTGTCTATATGTGCCCTGTGATTGGCTAGCGACCAGTCTCCCCGCATGCTAGGTTACCCTAGACCCCGCCTCTCGCCTGAAGACAGCTGGGATAGGCTCCAGCACCCCTGCGACCCTCGTGAGGAAACTACCATCAAGGGCGCTAAAGACAGTTCCATCTGGTCTATAAAGGGATTTTAATTTTTTCAACCTTTTCTGGAAATTTTCTGGAAGCACTATTCACTGCATATTGTAAGGGATCGTAATATTTGTGTCTTAAATACACCATACATCATACTTATTATTAATTACGCCGAACTGTGTGGTCAGTACCAGCTTCTCAATGTTCCAGACCAGCAGTCACTACCACCAGGGGCGCTAAAGACACTGGTCCTGATGTTGGTCCTGTTCTATCTTGTGGTCCTTGTCACTTGGATGCCTGTTGTCTTGACCAATTATTGCTATTCCTGCACCCGCTGTCTGTCTGGCCCATTCGGCACTATGAAAACATGCGATGAAGTGGATGGTGTCGCCATCTGTGGTCCCTTCTGTTCCCCTAACCCTTCCCCAGTATCCCCTACTCAGACTCCAATCACAGTTAATGTTGTGACCTAATGCTGTTTACTCTCTCTTTCTTCTTTGTCTGCTGCCCCTCTAACCAAATTCTGTTCCGTGGTCTTAATAGGTTGGCGAACAGGAGTTCCAATTGCAACAGACTCAACTGTTGTAAAGCAAAATACGTATACAGTACTGTATACTGTATGTACTATACTGTATATACTCATACTGCATGACTAAGCTGATAATCAGGAGAGGTTAAAATAAATAAATGAAGTCAATCAAATGGTTCAATTCAAACACTTGATGTTGCACTTTTACACCACACGGTGGCATTTGTGTTGCATGAATTACAGCAGTGAACGTCTCACCTCATCAAATACAAATATTAGTCCATGACAACACAACTGAAAAAACAAAACAAAACTGTGATGCTGCTTCAAGACCTGGAAGAATTGTGATTGTGATCAACAGAACCATGAATTCTGCTGTCTACCAAAAAAATCCTGAAGGATCTGTTGGTGACCTCAAGATGAAACCAACTTGGGTTCTGCAGCAATGATCTAAAACACACCAGCAAGTCCACCTCTGAGTGGCTTTGGATTGGCCTTGTCAAAGTCCTGACATGAATCCTATTTAGATGCTGTATCAGAACCTTAAAAAGCCTCTCTTGCATCATGGGGGCACTGTCACAACACCACATTACCAGGACCTGACACATGTAAGTTTACCCTTAACTCATTTGCTACCAAATATTTATAATTTTTGCCATGATGACCAAAGTGATAAATATCATGTTTAGTGCAGTATTAAGCCGTAGAAACGGCCACAAGGTGGCAAAAATACATTTTTATAAAAGCTTGGCATGCATCTTTCCCATGTATTAAAACCCTCCACAGGAAGCAGGAAGTGGAAAGTGGAAAACATGGAAGTGTAGTGTACACAAGGTTTCCCATTGAAGGGAAAGCATGTGTGTGGAAATTTCAACCCATGCACACGCGCTCATTTCACTTCCAAATGTGAAAACTATAAATAGATCATAGTGTTATATTTCTATATGAATTGTTATTTTCATGTAAAACAACATTTTTGTTGTTGTTTATGTTGTGACTTTGTACTGGTGGGGACATCTTTTAAAAAAATGTCTGGGATTGGATGAGCTAATCCATTTTCTACTGCTTTTTCCTGGGTCGCGGGGGGTGCTGGAGCCTATCCCAGCTGTCCTTGGGCGAGAGGCGGGGTACACCCTGGGCTGGTCGCCAGCCAATCACAGGGCACATATAGACAAACAACCATTCACACTCACATTCATAACTATGGACAATTTGGAGTCACCAATTAACCTAGCATGCATGTTTTAGGGCAGGGGTCTCAAACTTGCGGCCCGCGGGCCAAATGCGGCCCGCAGGATGCTAAGTTTGAGGCCCCCACCTTAATAGTTTGATATGGATGCCGTATGGTTTCATGTACCCAGAAATGACACACATTCATACCTATGGATTAATTAACCTAGCATGTTTTTGGAATGTGGCAGGAAACCGGAGTACCCGGAGAAAACCCACGCATGCACGGGGAGAACATGCAAACTCCACACAGAGATGGCCGAGAGTGGAATTGAACCCTGGTCTCCTAGCTGTAAGGTCTGTGCACTAACCACTCGACCGCCGTGCCGCCTGAATGAGCAAATAAAATCACTTAAAAACTGCATTTTGTGTTCAGTTGTATTGACATTAATGGTTACATTTCTTGATGATGTGAAACATCAGGAATGAGGCAAACATTTTCACGCTAGTGTAGAAATGGACAGTCGTGCAGATGGCAGTTATTTTACGAGCGCATCCTGTTTGTCAGACATTAGGTAATATAAACAGTAAGAAAGTACACCAATTAAAAATGTGTGCTCCAAGCCTATGTGATCCCTGTCTAAAACACTGCTGCACAAAGTGGAGGACGGGAGAACACTGGTCATTCATGGCTAAAAGAGTGTTTTCCCATCAGCAGCTGTTCGTCCTGTCGACCGCTTGCCCTTTGCAAGAGGTTCGCCAGACACGGAGGACGAGGAGGAGGAAGAGACGCAAGGGGGGCTCTAATTACTGCTTCTCAGCGGGGGCCAATGGCTGTTGCTTCTGCCGCTGGTCACTTGGGAGATTCCCTGACCCCGACACTGAGTAAAAACAAAAAGATAACGAAGGCAAATTGGGCCACAATTGGCTCTGTGCTGCCTCCAGGGCTCAGCATCAGTGGAAGGGAAGCACAGATGGGACTTTCTCACTCGGATTTGCTGAATTTCACTGCAGTTTTTCCAAGGATGCTCATAAATCACTGCAGTCGCTTGTCCACGTAGAGTAGATACTATATACGTGGTCCACAAACCCCAAACCACTCTACAAATACAACTTTTAAAAATGACAAGTTCACATTCTGAACTGTTAAATAGTTCTTTTGCTGCATATCAGGAAAAAGGGATGTCTGCAATTTCCAACTTCTGATTTAAAAACAAAAAACATTGGAACGCCGCCCCAAGTTGGTTGTAGTACTCACAAACCAGTAAAAATTTAGTAAAATGAGTAAGAGTCACGGCGGCACAGTGGTCTAGTGGTTAGCGCGCAGACCTCACAGCTAGGAGACCAGGGTTCAATTCCCTGTGGAGTTTGCATGTTCTCCCCGTGCATGTGTGGGTTTTCTCCGGGTACTCCGATTTCCTCCCACATTCCAAAAACATGCTAGGTTAATTAGCGACTCCAAATTGTCCATAGGTATGAATGTGAGTGTGAATGGTTGTTTGTCTATATGTGCCCTGTGATTGGCTGGCCACCAGTCCAGGGTGTGCCCCGCCTCTCGCCCATAGACAGCTGGGATAGGCTCCAGCACCCCCGCGACCCTCGTGAATGAATGAATGAGTAAGAGTCACCCCTCGTTTATAGCAGTTAATTAGTCCCAGATCCAGTCGACATTTCCACAATATACAATTCAATGTTAATGAATTGAATATTTTTGTAGTTACAACATAGAAAACCTGCTTATGACTTTGTAAATACAAATTTTAACATGATTTGAACCCGGGAGACGTGAAATAACATACTTATAGTCACCTTTACACTCCTATTATTCCTTGTTTACAACAACTGTTATGCTTCAGACGGCCTCTAGCTAGCAAGTTAGCGAGCCAACCTGTTTTATTTACTTTTTCTCAACTTAAGAAGCCAAAAAATAACCACTTCCACATGGAATGGGAAAACTTTTTTCACTCTATCATGTGAGGCATGCTGTCTGTGAGATGCTCATTCGAGAGGCTCGGGTTCGGGGGAACCGTTGAGGTTGAGGAAGTGCAAGGTCATGTGCCTGGCGATTTTTTCCGTGGAGGACATTGAAACTGTCTACCTATTCGGAATCCAGGTCTGTTGCTGATTGGAACGGACACTAAGAGCAGCCCCGTCTGTTGGAATGTGGCTGCTCAAACTATACCCAAACTAACCCCCCCCTCCCACTTCCACGCTTAACCAAGGTTGTGTTGTGAAAACAACTTCTCCCAAGACATAGCTGCAGCGGGACTCTCTGACCATCCATTATTTCTTCACGGACACCTGTTGTTTGTTTCTCCTGTCTGGGCTCACCCATGGACGTCTCCATGGCAACTGCTGTTTTATCGCAAAGACACCCTACGAACTGAGCTCCAAAATTGGGCACCTGATGGAGAGGAACATCCACGGGCCATGCACTCACACATCCAAGATACACATATGCGCCTCCTCATCCAACGCCTTTGCGGCTATACCTCTCCCCCACCCGGGCCCCTCAATTACGGCTACCTGAAGCCAATTATGGCACTGGGAACCTTTCCCCTTTGTGGCGCTAGTCATGTGTTCATGTTGTGTAAAAAATGTGTTTACTTGTGCAAATGTATACTGAGGTTTTTTTTTAAACTTAGCTTAACTTAGCTCTTTAATTTTTGAAGTTTATTTTGGAATTTTATTGTCTTGTCGTTCCCCTTCCTCCCACTTCTTCATCGCCCAATCATCCTGTCCTGGCCACTCCTTATCTCACTGTATATTATATTGTATATGTATGGACGAGTGGTTAACGCCTAGGCCACACAGCAAAGAGACCCGAGTTCGATTCCACCCTCTGCCATCTTTGTATGGAGTTTGCATGTTGTTTTCTCCGGGTACTCCGGTTTCCTCCCACATTCCAAAAAAACATGCTAGGTTAATTGGCGACTCCAAATTGTCCATAGGTATGAATGTGAGTGTGAATGGTTGTTTGTCTATATGTGCCCTGTGATTGGCTGGCCACCAGTCCAGGGTGTACCCCGCCTCTCGCCCGAAGACAGCTGGGATAGGCTCCAGCATTTACTTTGTTGCACCCTAATGCAAAGAACACAAACAGCACAACATGTGCTTACTCACTTGGCAAAATACAGTAAACCTCGGATATATCGGATTCAATTGTTCCCACTGGTTTTGGCCGATATAAGCAAAATCCGTTATATGCGTATACCGGAAAATGTCCGTTTTACGCATATATCGGATTTATATCCGGTATATGCGTAAATCGGATTTTATCCGTTATAAAAAGGCACTTCCTTGACTATGTTTCCAATGTACCTGGACGCGCAGGCAACGCTGCAAACGCTGCAAATGACGTCGTATAGCGGCCTGTCACGATTTGGCGAATCGGAGCGCCACGATGCGGCCATCCGATATAGGCGAGGGAAATTTAATGGAAATGCATTGGAACGGGACTGGAGATTTTGTCCGAAATAGGCGAAATCCGTTATAAAAAAATCTGATATATGCAATGAATTTTTATTGGAAATGCATTACAGAAAAATCTGTTTTTTTTATCTGTCCGTTGTGAGCGAATTTCCGATATATCCGAGTCTGATATATCCGAGGTTTACTGTAATAACAAATAATTTCCATCATAGTACAAGAAGTGCTATTATGTTTTGCTCCTAATACACCAGCTACAAAGCCAGGAGCTTGACTATGGGTATTTATATATGTATTTATATATGTATTTATCTGAACAGTACAGATTGAACTGAACTTGAAATTGAAACTAGATAAATACAACCAAGAGCAGTGAAGCATCAGCATCTGCACCAATATGATCAAATAAATCATTATGAGGGTGAACCACAAAATATTAGTTACATACGTATACACAACCGCATTTTACAGGTGGTGTGTAAACTTTTCTATACGTATATCCCATGTATGAATATGTATGTATAGTCATCCTTCATTTAAAGACCTAAATTGTGTATTTAAATTGCCGTGTTGATAACATGACCTTGAATGTGTCTATGCTGTTTATGTCGTCAAAAGGATTTTCTCCTTAAGCTTCATTAGCTACGTTCCCTTGATTAGCTCAGGGCTTTTGTGTCCATGCAAAACAAAAGGAAGGAAAGAAAAGTGTATCATTTTTCTGCAAGTGTCAGATGGTCCCATCGCTCCTCCAGCTGGTCAGGAGGGGCCGGGGCCACCTGGATACCGAATCCCGGTCCTGTTAGATCCTGCACTCTCCTCTGCCATGCGAGAACTCCACATAGTAAGCCACTGAGAGGTCCATCTGGTCAGGACAGCACCCCCCACCCAAAGAGTCAAGGCCCGCCCCACCCCATGCACACACACATGCACACCCTGGCTTCCCCCTCAGAGGCGGCCGGTATGATTTTTTGCCCTAAATGAGCAGTATGAAAAGGAGGATTTAGCCATCCCTTTAAGTGGATAATGGCACCATGATGCAATGAATTCTTGAAGCCGCCAGCGCTGCAGCAGCTTGTTTGCTGAATCGACAGATGTGTCACCTGTATGTGATTTTACTTGAATCTGAATCATGCATGCCCACTCGGATGTTCACATTTAACAGTGTACAACGTAAAAGCTTTTATAAACAGGGAGGGGGGGGCACAAATAACAACATAATGCTTTCTTTCTGGTGAGAGGAAATTTGCTTTGTTGAACCCTGAGGCAGACATTTTTTTTGGCAGCTGATGTTCAGGTGAACAGCTTGCCGATGATGCACACATACATCCCTATACCGCCGTGACGCATTCATCAGTTAATAAACACTGTTCATTTATTTCAAATGAAATGTGACAGGTCGGTGTCATTTCAGCACGGAGCAGGCAGTGATGCACGCAGCCCCCCCCCTGCTCATTTTCTATCAGCAGGTATTGATGTTGCTTTAATGAAGTGCCTAGCACTCCACCCTTGGAAGAGGGGGTCTGTCAGCATTGTGGGATGGGGGGGGGGGGGGGGGGGGGGGTGTTCAGCATGGGTCAGCACGGATTCCCCCCTCAGGGAACTCTTTGTTCTAGGGCCCGACTGTGCCACATGAGGGTACCAATTACAGAGCTGCACAGCAGGACGGGGTACAAACATGTTACCCTGCTGCAGATAGCTAATTATTACGTCCACACTGTGGTGAGTCCGTGGCTGGTTCATCATGGGTGGTTAGAGAAACTCTCACAGGATGCTCTACATCAGGGGGTCTCAAACACGCGGCTCGCGGGCCAAATGTGGCCCGCAGGACACTAGTTTGAGGCCCCCGCCTTGATATGAAAGTTTGTTAGTGCGGCCCGCGCAAGTTTGATACGGATGCTGTATGGTATCATGTACCCAGAAAAAATTATTACGTTTGATTAATGTTCATGTTAAAGGTTAAATAACTGTTAATAGTTATCCTCCCTATCCGTGTGGAAGTGGTAAGTTTTGGGCTATTTAAGTTTAAAGGAAATAACTTGAAGGCTACCGTTTAGGTCTCTAGCTCTCTAGTTTGCGAGTTAGCATGTGTCTCAAGACCCTGCAGTTGCGCAATATGTTGTAAATAAAAAGAGTATAAATGTGACTATAGTCGTGTTTTGTCATGTCTACAGGGCTCTAATAATGCTTTGTTCATTTTAATCTGAAAAAAATAATTTGTCTACCCACCAACTATATGTGGTTTCTTAAGTTTTTATTATTTGCCGTTTTATTATTATTATTATATTTGTTTATTTATTACTGATTGATTGATTTTCTTTATTCTTGATTTGTTGATTTATTTTTCATCTTATTTTGTGTAGAAAAATAAAAAGTAAGATATTTGAGAGCAGTGGAATGTTTTATCGGAGCTTTTCTTGTAGAAAATCGGAACCAAAGCAAAGTTTTTTAAATTTTTTTGTTTTTAATAAATGCGTTTTTTGGGTTTTTTTTTTTGGGAAAACCTGATGCGGCCCAGTCTCACGCAGACCCGTACTCCAGTGGCCCCCAAGTAAATTGAGTTTGAGACCCCTGCTCTGCATACATTTATGGTTGGGTATATGATGAAGGCAACACGATCATAGTTTAGGGGAAAGGTCAGCTTAATTTTGCGGCTGCAAATAGACACTGAACTCCTTAAATCCCAATGGAGCCTCTTTGTATTGTCAATGCAAAGGCAATTTACAGACTGCCAACCACCCTGATGTGTTGTCAAAAAATGATTTATGAAAATGCATCCCGAGTTAAACCTGAGTGCTGACACCTCACCGATACAGTTGTATTAACAGTCATGTCTGAACCTAACAAAAGGTTCTTGTTGAGATATTGCTAATGGCTTATTCTAGTCTAGGAATGAAGACATTTGCCAGATTTGTGATGATGCCGAACCGCCAGGTGTTTGATAAAGTGTCAGAATTAATGACCGGGTGCACTTAAATTTCTTAACATCCGAGCAGTAACTGCATCATCAGAGGTCTTTTGAAGGGTACATCTAAGGACAAATTACCAAACACTTCTTGATGCAAATAGACGCCCTGCCCTAGGTTTCCATTAGTCCCCTCCCAGTACATCCAGCTCATTCATCTCCTTCTCCCCACCCCCAGTGGGCAGTCGAGCCCAGCTGCTAGGGGCTACCAGTCCCCCTTGTGTGTGGGACCAGTCAAGTGGAAAATGGCTGCTACCGAGAGAGCCCACTTTAGAGAGCCATCATCCTTTGAAGGAGCATGATGGCCTTTGACAGCCACAATGTTAACACGGAGACCACACAAACACTGCGCCGCTATTACCGTGTTTACTAAAGCAGGAGTACGAGAGAGTGGATCAAGGGGAGAGCCCCCCGTGGCTGGATAAGTTTGGGGTGCGTGTCTGAGCTTGGCTACACTGACACCGTGGGGAAACATGACACAGGGATGGCTCGCGGCTCTGTGTAGATCGCATATTTCAGCACGAGTGAGATGTCGCGATTTGTTATTGTGCATTCTTATCTCGGGTGATAATTATGTTGCGACTCCTGAGCTTATTGTGCTCGTTATCTGATGCAACGATTCACAGCTAACCTTCAGTTTTACGTCAGCGCACTGGCTTAGCAGTAGATAAAAGCCGCATCAGCATCATGTCAAGATGGTTGACTGCTGATCCAAAGCCGTGCCTTCACCGAGTTGCTGAAGGACAAACTGCCAATGAGCAACGGTGATTTTAACCGCAACAAATGGTTGAGGTCTATCGTTAGCCGGATTTTTTGGCGAGGGGATCATTACCTGTCACAGATGCCACTCTTGTTCTGTGTCTCCGGTTGTCCTGAGGTCACAACAACCCCCGATACTTGAAAAGAGCAGCAGGGGCCTTTGTAGAGATGCACACCTGATTGCAGCCATCACACGGCAGCTCGACCCTCACACAAGTCTCCCAGGCGCTTGGCTGAAGGCCGCCCATCTGTTGCTCCCCATGTGCGGCTATTGCATGGTCCACGTGCACAGGTCGGCACCTAGCAGGGTGTGTGAGAGAGTGCGTCAGGAGTGGGAGGTTACAGAAAACCGTGTCATTTAGAGCTTGTTGACACGTTTGCTCTTTTGCTCTCTGCAGTCATGGAAAAAAATGTTTCAATTGAAAAGAAGCGGGGCGGCACGGCGGTCTGGTGGTTAGTGCGCAGACCTCACAGCTAGGAGACCAGGGTTCGGTCCCCGCCCTCGGCCATCTCTGTGTGGAGTTTGCATGTTCTCCCCGTGCATGCGTGGGTTTTCTCCGGGTACTCCGGTTTCCTCCCACATTCCAAAAACATGCTAGGTTAATTGGCCACTCCAAATTGTCCATAGGTATGAATGCGAGTGTGAATGGTTGTTTGTCTATATGTGCCCTGTGATTGGCTGGCGACCAGTCCAGGGTGTACCCTGCCTCTCGCCCGAAGACAGCTGGGATAGGCTCCAGCACCCCCGCGACCCCCGTGAGGAAAAAGCGGTAGAAAATGAATGAATGAATGAAAAGAAGCGACAGGTTTGTCTTATTAGTATAAACCGGCGAGTTATAGCATTTATAACCAAATGTAAATATATGCAAAAATATGAGGTAAAAAGGACAAAAAGATGCAGCCCTGAAAACATATTGTGATAAAATGATGCTGAGTCTGCAGTATTGCACCTTATCTTACTGTGCGGTCTTGATAGTGTTGTTGAACGCACCCTTCTTTGTACTTTTACATGCGTGGCTTATTTCAGTCCAGTTCAATTAGAAATGTTGATGAAACAAAGTACATATTGAATAAAAATACTCTTCAAGATTTGCTTGGGATGACAAAAGTAGACGTAGTAGATTGTACATTATGCAATAAACACACATTGTAAACACATTAATATGGACAAAGCGCACAAGAACATAAAAGCAGATTGATGGCCAACAATGGCGCAGATGAAGCATTTATCAGCTTTGCAAATAAAAAGGTTTTAATACAAGTCAGCGGTTTTAATACCTGCCATTATACTCTTCAATGTGCTAAAACCTTAGCGACTGAGCCTCACTGCCCGTAATGCATCAGAGCTGCGCGTTTCAGAGAGGCACTTTTTGCTTTGAGGAGCCTGCTGAATTTTTGACCTTGTAAATATTGAACCTTTCTGATAACCTGTGTTGTTCTTCTGCAGGTCATATTTGATGTACATAATATATCACTTCTAAATAATTCATTGATGAAGAGAGGAGCCATCTGATGCACTTGTCTGTGTTGTCTCTAAGCATTTGAACCAGCTTAATATTTGCTGTAAATGAGTATGAAATGACTTAAGTTGCTAGGAGCTAGACGGCACGGTGATCCAGTGGTTAGCGTGCAGACCTCACAGCTAGGAGACCAGGGTTCAATTCCTTTCAATTCATTTCCTCCCACATTCCAAAAACATGCTAGGTTAATTGGCCACTCCAAATTGTCCATAGGTATGAATGTGAGTGTGAATGGTTGTTTGTCTATATGTGCCCTGTGATTGGCTGGCGACCAGTCCAGGGTGTACCCCGCCTCTCGCATGAAGACAGTTGGGATAGGCTCCAGCACCCCCCGCAACCCTTGTGAGGAAAAAGCGGTAGAAAATGAATGAATGACTTAAGTTGCTAGGAGCTAGGCGGCACGGCGGCCCAGTGGTTAGCGCGCAGACCTCACAGCTAGGAGACCAGGGTTCAATTCCACCCTCGGCCATCTCTGTGTGGAGTTTGCATGTTCTCCCCGTGCATGCGTGGGTTTTCTCCGGGTACTCCGGTTTCCTCCCACATTCCAAAAAACATGCTAGGTTAATTGGCGACTCCAAATTGTCCATAGGTATGAATGTGAGTGTGAATGGTTGTTTGTCTGTATGTGCCCTGTGATTGGCTGGCGACCAGTCCAGGGTGTACCCCGCCTTTCGCCTTAAAGACAGCTGGGATAGGCTCCAGCACTGAAAAGCGGTAGAAAATGAATGAATGAATGAATGCTCGGAGCTACTTGGCTTATTAACTTCTTTGATTAATATTGTGATCTCATACTGATTGATATTGATTCCTCTCGTCTCTGACTGGCGCTCAAAGAGTCCACTAGCAGCAGATGAAACAGTAATCTGCCCTTTCTCCTCGTTCCTTCCCACTTTAGCATGATTTACTTCATTATGGGGATCTAGCGCTGCTGAGAATGTCATATGCTAAGTTAACCTCTGCATGTCTCACTGGCTGGCGGCCAGCGATGAAAGTACACGGACGATGACGAAAACTGGCAAAGTCCCCAAGCTTTAAAACAACTTGAGCCACCGGTGGATGTATCGGATGGTACGAGTGCACTCAATAAATCAGTGAGGGTCTGATTCAGACTCCCACACACATCGCTGCTCGATGTCCTTGAACGTGGCTAATGCAGGAAACACAAAATCCAGTCAGTGAGTCATCCAGAGCCCTTTTAATTGTGTGCCATGAAGCTGATGTCCATTTCATAAATGTATAGTCTTCTAATATTCACACCTCATTTCTAAGCCAGCCTTTTCCGCCGGATGGCCGACCACAAGGACAGCCAACAATCCCATTGTGAAATTAGCAGGGTTTGCTGTGCTTTTTTCTGCTTGAATGAATAATTCAGCTGTCAGGGTGAAAAAGCAGGGCGAGGAGACCTTGTCATCAGCAACTGACTCAGCATTCTTTGACCAAAGGGTGACACCGTAAACCTAAACAATGCATCCGGCAGCCGCCCATAGCTGGTACTACAGTCTGTACTACCGCGAGGAAGATACTTCATTGCCGGGTGATGTCAACCAGATAAAGCATAGGTCAGATTCAATGAGATTTGTTATTGGGATTCACACATATGTTATTGTAGTCGGCCATTTTCCTCTATTTTGGTTGCTAACCGCTCCTCCATTTCTTAACCAATTCAAACAATCCAACATCAAAATGTTGAGCTCACTCAGGTTTGGTGTGCTACCTGTTCCGGTTTTTCAAAATATTGCCACATTTAGTGTCATTTCAGTTTTGAAATGAATGGAGAATTTAAATGGCGACTTCTGCTGGGGAAAAGTCTCTTAAACAGGTTCAATAGTGACGGTGTGGCTCGGTTGATAAAGTAGGTGCCTCCCAACCCAAAGATACCTGGTTCAATTCCCTCATGTTGTATACAGTCAGATTATTCATTCATTAATTTTCTACCGCTTATCTTAACGAGAGTCGCGGGGGTGCTGGAGCCTATCCCAGCTGTCTTCGGAAGAGAGGCGGGGTACACGGGGCACAAACACCACATTCACATTCTTACCTATGAATACCTATCAGAATACCCCCCCCCCCCCCCCCCCCCACACACACACAGGGAGACCATGCAAACTCCACACAGAAATGCCCCTGGGGAATCGAACCTGGGTCTGGACTAACCACTCAAACACCGTGCAGCCTCATTTAGCCATTTTATGCTTAAAATACTTAATTTGAGCAAAAAAAAACATTCATTCATTTTCTACCGCTTATCCTCACAAGGGTTGCGGGGGTGCTGGAGCCTATCCCAGCTGTCTTCGGGCGAGAGGCGGGGTACACCCTGGACTGGTGGCCAGCCAATCACAGGGCACATATAGACAAACAACCATTCACACTCACATTCATACCTATGGACAATTTGGAGTCGCTAATTAACCTAGCATGTTTTTGGAATGTGGGAGGAAACCGGAGTACCCGGAAAAAACCCCACGCATGCACGGGGAGAACATGCAAACTCCACACAGAGATAAACGATTGTGGAATTGAACTCGGGTCTCCTAGCTGTGAGGCTTGCGCGCTAACCACTCGGACACCGTTCAGCCACAGTTCGATTACAAAAGTGAAAAAATTGACTAGATGATCATGATGATGGCAGGAAACGAGTGCAGAATCACCGTCGTCTGATGTTGATGCCAACATAAAGCATTCCTCTCCTTGGGGTCATCATTACCAACACCTTAACATGGACTCCTTGTATCAAAGGACTTGTTAAGAAAACTGCTTGAAGATTGTCCATCCTGGGACGTACGAAAAACCTTCTCCGTCTCCGAGCACCATTCCCCATCCATAAGGCATACATACAACCACATATGGAGTTTTCTTCTCCTATTTGGAGTGGAGCAGGAACTACAACACTGGACACAGGAGGGAAGTTGCATCTGTTTACAGACACAAAGCCTCCATTTTGTCTCCATAAAAAGCAATGTCCTTTTAATCGGTGCATCATGTCTATAACAATTGTCTCCCACTTTCACAGCTAGCGGAGAAGGACGACATTTGGGCACAGTTACAAAAGATGAATTGGCATCCAGGACACATTATATCCCTCTGGGTCCTCCTGAACATTTGCCTCCACTGGTCCATGGGGCTCTAAGCAAACATCTGTTTTTTCACTGGAGACAACCTTTGATCCCACAACTAAGACTTTCTGTCAGATGGATGAATGAAAAGATCTTTACAAACACACCAAGGGAAACCGAGGACTGTTTTCCTGCTATTGATTGAGCATGTAAGTGTGAGGTCAAGGATGATTCATTTCAGGGAGCTTATCACACTGGATCGATGCCGCTCAGGTTGGGACAGACCACAAAGCACTGAGTGCCACATAGGAAATATTATGCATTAAAAATGTGACATTTAATCACAGTGGATTCTATTTGAAGCTAAAGTTTTTCAATCATCGTTATAGTGTAAGTATTTGTAACACATTGTGTGGAGTATTCATGTTTTTCTTTGTACTCTATTTTATTGTTTCAGGCTTTCAACCACACGAAAATGGCGTTCTGGTTGCCGGTTATTCTTTCCATGTCGACAAGCAAAGCACTTCCTGTTTAAATTATGACGTCACTAACCCATCGCGGTCATTTTTACCAAAAGTGAGCTTTAATGACAAAACAACATAATATCTCAACATTTCGACGAGCATTACTCACCACAGTTGGCATTTTCCTGATATTTTGTTGTCCCAAAATCCAAAATGTAATTCCACTTTGTCTTTAAGTTTGGACGAGCTTTGGAAAAGCTGAATACGACATACTTTTATGTATATGTGCTGTTTCTTCTTCTGTAGTTTTCATCTGCGTGTCTGCTCACAGCGCCACACGTAGGTGTTCTTTGTGTATTACATCATTTGGAATTATTTACTAATTCGACACAGTGTGGATGTACAATTTTTTAACCCCACTAAAAAAATACAATCTAAGGAGCTAAATTGTCCATAGGTGTGAATGTGACTGTGAATGGTTGTTTGTTTATACAGCTGTCATTGCGACATTGCATTTCAAACAACACTCCCTCACTCATAATGCTCCTTCGCTTTTTCAAGCAGTAATTAGTAATTGATCGCTGTTTTGTGGTTGATGATGGCCAATTATTAGTTAGAATATATTGCATATTTAAACAACTTGTTTTTTGCTTGGGCTGCACGGCGGCCTTTCCTCCCACATTCCAAAAACATGCTAGGCTAATTGGTGACTCCAAATTGTCCATAGGTATGAATGTGAGTGTGAATGGTTGTTTGTCTATATGTGCCCTGTGATTGGTTGGCGACCAGTCCAGGGTGTACCCCGCCTCTCGCTCGAAGACAGCTGGGATAAGCGGTAGAAAATGAATGAATAAATTAATGTTGTTTTTGCTCAAATTAAGTATTTTAAGCATAAAATGGCTAAATGAGGTTGCACAGTGTTTGAGTGGTTAGTCCAGACTCAGGTTCGATTCCCCCCGGGCATCTCTGTGTGGAGTTTGCATGGTCTCCCTGGCTAGCCAGCTATCCATCCATCCATCCATCTATACATCCATCCAGCCATCCATCCATCCATCATCCATCATCCATCCATCCATCCATCCATCCATCCATCCATCCATCATCCATCCAGCCATCCATCCTTCCATCCATCCATCCATCCATCATCCATCCATCCATCATCCATCCATCCATCCAGCCATCCATCCATCTATCCATCCATCCATCATCCATCCAGCCATCATCCATCCATCCAGCCAGCCATCCAGCCATCCATCCATCCAGCTAGCTATCCATTCATCCATCCATCCATCCATCCATCCATCTATACATCCATCCATCCATCCATCCATCCATCATCCATCCATCATCCATCCATCATCCATCATCCATCCATCATCCATCCATCCATCCATCCATCATCCATCCATCCATCATCCATCCATCCATCCATCCATCCATCCATCCATCCATCCATCCATCCATCCATCATCCATCCATCCATCCATAAAGTAAGTATTACTGCCCTGTGATTGACTGGTGACCCAAAGTCAGCTGAGATGGGCTGGAGCTCTCGGCTGGTCTCAACCCGAATTAGGACACACGATCTTGGAGGAGGATGAATGGATCACATTTAACCGATTCAGTCGAGATCATGTATGCAACTGAGAATAAAAGGATTGTGGCATTTAATGACACTATGAAATTGGGACCTTGAACTACACAGCTGACGGGTCAGGAATGTATCCAGAGACGACATGCCTGTGAATTGTCACTGAGAGTGGATGTGAAGTTCCACCGGTGACTGGAGTAGCTGTGCAGTGGCAAGGTCACCCAGGGATAGAAGCATAAGACCTGCCATCCCGCAGCACAGCCACAGAGGCAACCAATCAGAGCAATCAAATCAACTGCCCCTACAGAGCCACCGAGAAAGGGTGAGGGGAGAAGGAAAAGACGTGCAAGTCGGAAAATTCATTCATTTTCTACCGCTTTTTCCTCACGAGGGTCGAGGGGGGTGCTGGAGCCTATCCCAGCTGTCTTCGGGCGAGAGGCGGGGTACACCCTGGACTGGTCGCCAGCCAATCACAGGGCACATATAGACAAACAACCATTCACACTCACATTCATACCTATGGACAATTTGGAGTCGCCAATTAACCTAGCATGTTTTTGGAATGTGGGAGGAAACCGGAGTACCTGGAGAAAACAACATGTAAACTCCATACAAAGATGGCAGAGGGTGGAATCGAACTCGGGTCTCCTTGCTGTGTGGCATCGCTGTTAACCACTCATCCACCATGCAGCCTGTCCATACATATACAATATAATATACAGTGAGATAAGGAGTGGCCAGGACAGGATGATTGGGCGATGAAGAAGGGGGAGGAAGGGGAACGACAAGACAATAAAATTCCAAAATAAACTTTGAAAATTAAAGAGCTTAGTTAAGTAAACACATTTTTTACAGGTCGCCAGCCAATCACAGGGCACATATAGACAAACAACCATTCACACTCACATTCATACCTATGGACAATTTGGAGTCGCCAATTAACCTAGCATGTTTTTGGAATGTGGGAGGAAACCGGAGTACCCGGAGAAAACCCACGCATGCACGAGGAGAACATGCAAACTCCACACAGAGATGGCCGAGGGTGGAATTGAACCCTGGTCTCCTAGCTGTGAGGTCTGCGCGCTAACCACTAGACCACCGTGCCGCCCAGTCGGAAAATTATATTTGAAAATGATATTTTTCCGAATGGCAGATGGACTATTTTAGCATAAAGTAAAATGTTATTATTGGAAAGTGCATAGATTTCACACTTTGAGTTACTATGACTCAGCAACGGATCACAAAACAATTCTCCAGCTCAACTGTTTAGGATTCTAATCTCAGCTGTGCACAGCGTTGTTTTTTGGGCCGGGGCAGAAAGTGAACAAGCTCCCTGACGACCTACGAGACCAGCTGGCAAATATAGATTCCCCTCAGGTGTTAGAAGGAGGGGGGGGGGGTAAATTAGCTGAAATTAAATAGCTGACTCACATTCATCCACAGAACAGAAGCAGGGTTTCAAATAAATGCTGCTGTTGATTTATGCTTGTGTGTACATGATGTTTACATTTTCACCTGCTCCATTTAATCGATGCTGGTCTTCTTCGTCTTATTTACTTCTCTCGCCCAAATGTGACTGTAATTCACCCGAGAGCTGGCTTGGAGCCAAAGAAAGCTTTTTTTTTTAAATGACATCTGTTTTAAAGATAAGGTTACAAACTACACTGGAAGTTAAAACATGAAGACATTCTGACCTGATTTGTGTGTTTGCCGCTTGCATGCTGTATACTTCAGGGACAGCCATTCGATTTCTGCAGGTTTCCAATTTTTTCCCCATAAGAAACAATAGATTCTGAATCAGAGTGGAACCTTGATTAGCGTCATTACTTTGTCCCAGAGGGTCAGACTCTAACTGAAACGGACGCTAACCAAATGCATTTTTTGCCATAAGAAATAATGTAAATAATATAATCCCAAAATGTTAACACACGTTTTTTTTTTTATAGTTTTACAAATATAGTTGACATTATATAAATGATGAATAAAAGGAATAAGTCAGATTTAAGGTTACTTTGCCTACTTTACATTGGCCTTCAGTCTTGACTTGACTGTCCCCAAAGACGATGTGGCAGCGAGACACCACCACCAGACTATTTTGGTTTCATTCTGAGCAAATGGAGGCTGGGTGAACTTTGGCTGACCTTTTAATAAATGTGTAATATCTCAAAAACAAAAGCAGCAAAAGATCATTTAAATTGCACAAAACAGCACAAATGCAGTACAAATAAATTATTACTATTTTGTTTTTGTTTTTTACGCAAAAAGGCTCTCTGATGCGCAGTTCGGTACTGCGCCTTTAAAGGCAATGAGTTCATTTGATTGGTTAAAATGACACTTGGCTGGGTTAAATCCTCTCATGAGTTCTCTTTTTCCCTCTTTGCGATTAGCACTGGTGGGAGGTAGAGAGGCGTGGGTGCGCAGCGCTGCGCCGGATCGCGTACAGCGCGTTGTGACCGGGACTTTAGCCCATGCCCGATGGATGGTTACATCAAACTCACCACACCCAAGTGCTTGCCCCCAAATGCCACACAAGCGCCACCCTGATGCAACATTTTTTTGAGGTACGTTCTGCACTGTGTGAAAAAAAAACTTATATCACTCTCACAAAGACAGGAAGTTCCACACACGGCAGACATGGGGTTGAGCGATTTGAAGAAAGTATCGGCCGATACCGATCGGTGATCGATCGATCGAAGCACCCCGAATATTATTATTACAGTAAACCTCAGATATATCGGACTCGGATATATCCGAAATCCGCTCACAACGGACAGATAAAAAAGAACCAATTTTTCTGTAATGCATTTCCAATAAAAATTCATTGCATATATCAGATTTTTTTATAACGGATTTCGCCTATTTCGGACAAAATCTCCAGTCCCGTTCCAATGCATTTCCATTAAATTTCCCTCGCATATATCGGATGGCCGCATCGTGGCGCTCCGATTCGCCGAATCGTGACAGGCCGCTATACGACGTCATTTGCAGCGTTTGCAGCGTTGCCTGCGCGTCCAGGTACATTGGAAACATAGTCAAGGAAGTGCCTTTTTATAACGGATAAAATCCGATTTACGCATATACCGGATATAAATCCGATATATGCGTAAAACGGACATTTTCCGGTATACGCATATAACGGATTTCACTTATATCGGACAAAACCAGTGGGAACAATTGAATCCGATATATCCGAGGTTTACTGTATTATAAACATTATTTGTACAGACAATTCAGACTTTCCTAACCACCTCTTGTAAAGAGAAACATTAGAACACATTCTTTAATGATGAATGACAAAGGTGTGGGATGATTTGTGGTGCAAATCCGGAACACAATTGGAAGAAAAAGTGAAGCGCTGTTACTAGTATACAAATAAACTGAACAAATAAAACACATCCGACGATGCTGTCGTCAATGCTTTGAATCAGAGTCTGTTTACCTCACGTACTTCACGTAGCTGCAATCATCAGCAATCGGGGGATAGGAAAAGAATACGCGACAGCACCCTTCTCCGATATATAAAACCCATGTTTTATTGAGAATTCAAACAGGTGTCACACTGGTTTCTGATAGACAAAACAAATGATGGGCTACTGAGCCGTAAATAGCACAACAGACGATGGAAGATTGGCCATATGTCCACTGGCTGTGTGAGCGCCCGCTACTCTGGCTCCGTTTGAGATAGGATTCTTTTGGGAAGGCTGCAGTGAAAGCCGAGTCAATCGTATTATATATTTCACTCGTGAATTTCATGAATTATAAACTAAAAAGAACAAAACTGATTATCGCATTGATATAACAAAATTTCCGGGGGGGGGCGGGGGGGGGGGGGGCAGACTATATATTTTACACGTAACAGTCCACCTGGTATTATTGTATCTGTAAAATTGTCATGCAATCTGCTATTATTATTTATTATTTTATATTTATATTTAAATATTTTAAAAATAAAAAAATATTATAATAATTAAAATAAAATTAAAATAATAATTATTATATTATTATTATGTAAAATATGCAAATATAATAATATTATTATATATAATTAATATAATAATTAGCATTAATATAATACATATAATAATCATAATAGTTCTAATAATAATATGATTATTATTATTTTAATTTTTATTATTATTATGTGCTTGTGTCTCTTTTTTAGTCAGGAGCACTTTGTAAACAACAGACCATGTCAAACAACGAAATTGATAAAACCATCAAAAGGTTGGCTCAGGCCATGATGCCAGGTTGTATGTTGAGTTTAAATTAAATACTTTTGAAAGATTGGGCGGGCCGTATTCAAACACTTGGCGGGCCGGATGTGGCCCCCGGGCCGTAGTTTGCCCACCCCTGGTGTAGATGCATCAGGTGGGTCCCAATTTTGGATTCTGGAGGCTCGGTTAAATCGATATATAATTTTGTCCTGCCAACAGTTAAGCATGGTAGTGGTAATAGCACGGTCCATGACTGCATGAGTGCTGCCGGCACTGGGGAGCTGCGGTTTATTGCGGGAAAACATGAATTCCAATATGTACTGTGACATAATATTTTCCCTCTGGGAAACTGCATGGCAGTTTTCCAACATAACGAGTCAAAAGACACTTCCAATGACGTAGGGTGAAGGTGATGGAGTGACCATTCGAGCGCCACTGGTACATCCTCATGCAGGAGCATTCCACCAGAGATGTCATCGTGGAGGAGTTGAAGAGGATTCCAGTATTGGGTAATTGGGTAATTTTTGGTCAGTGATAAATATAAATTCCTTTCATCTACAAGCTATACATGGACTACTCTTATGTCAGCTGAATATAGATCCATAACAGTCCTGATTGGCTAAGGGACACTGACCCATTGTATTCTGTGTCCTGATTGGCTGTAGCCCACTGTCCATCAATTTCCTGTTATAATCTATTGTGGCTAGCAAACTAGCAAACCGTAAAACCAAGGCAGTTTATATATATATATATATATATATATATATATATATATATATATATCTCCTTGGTTTTTGTAACCAAGGATACAAAAACGCTACAGCCAAACGGCGTCAGACGAGTCACTTAATAATTTCTTGTGTAGGTTGATCATTAAAATTAAAAAACGAAATTTGAACTTTGAAAATGTTTAAACAAGACAGGGGCGGCACGGCGGTCGAGTGGTTAGCGCGCAGACCTCACAGTCAGGAGATCCGGTTAGACCTGGGTTCGATTCTTTAGAGAAGGTCATGAACAAGCATTTATGGTCAATAAATAGTTATGTTGCGCTGCACGGCGTTCAAGTGGTTAGCGTGCAGACCTCACAGCTAGGAGAACAGGGTTCAATTCCACCCTTGGACATCTCTGTGTGGAGTTTGCATGTTCTCCCCGTGCATGCGTGGGTTTTCTTCGGGTACTCCGGTTTCCTCCCACATTCCAAAAACATGCTAGGTTAATTGGCCACTCCAAATTGTCCATAGGTATGAATGTGAGTGTGAATGGTTGTTTGTCTATATGTGCCCTGTGATTGGCTGGCCACCAGTCCAGGGTGTACCCCGCCTCTTGCCCGAAGACAGCTGGGATAGGCTCCAGCACCCCCGCGACCCCCGTGAGGAAAAAGCGGTAGAAAATGAATGAATGAATGAATGAGTATTAAATGACTTAAGTTGTTAGGAGCTAGGCGGCACGGCGGACGAGTGGTTAGTGCGCAGACCTCACAGCTAGGAGACCAGGGTTCAATTCCACTCTCGGCCATCTCTGTGTGGAGTTTGCATGTTCTCCCCGTGCATGCGTGGGTTTTCTTCGGGTACTCCGGTTTCCTCCCACATTCCAAAAACATGCTAGGTTAATTAGCAATTCCAAATTGTCCATAGGTATGAATATGAGTGATTGATTGTTTATCTATATGTGCCCTGTGATTGGCTGGCGACCAGTCCAGGGTGTACCCCGCCTCTCGCCCGTAGACAGCTGGGACCCTCGTGAGGAAAAAAGCGGTAGAAAATGAATTTGGAAAATGTTAAAAGAGCCAGAACATCATGCGCCAGGAATAGAACCTGTTTCACTATGAATAAGAAAAAGTGCCATTTTTTTCCTGCAGCACTCCAGAATAAATGCGACGACTCATCATCTCCATGCAGCCGTGCGTTGTCGCATGTTGAACAAAAGCGTCAACAAGTGGGGGGTGCAATGCCGACACATTATGTGAGTAAGATTCATTTTACAGTTAAAACAAGAGCAAATCAGATTATCCCAGCATGTCTACTAAAAAAAAAAAAAACATTACTGTGAATGTAAACTGCCTGATGCTCCTCCTGTGTAAAAAAAAACAACACTTATCTCTGTAATGGAGGAAACACCCTCCATCATCTCATCATTCCTCAACAAGATAAATACGGTGGTCAAGACATTTTGAGACAACCGCTGTCCTTTTGCCTGCTCGGGTTTGGAGTGGTGTATTTATCATGGTTTCAAGTGGTGTCTGGGTCGAACCAAAGTACTGATTATTCCGAGTGAAGAGGAGCTGCCAGCCTGATGCTTCCCAGAAAATAACAATGTAAACATCCACCTCTTGTGGCCTTTTCGCTATGTAGCCTGTCAGAGCTCGTCAGCTGCAGCACCATTCATTCAATCTCAACAAGCTCTTGGTCGCTAGCCACCGTTCCTTTTACATTCCCTGCCTCACATTATATTATCTCACGAAGTCTTACAGGTCCCCCCCCGACCCCCTCACTACCGATTCTACCCCTCACTTCCTCCCATTCTGAGAAACTCCACAGCTCCACCCCTCCGCCCTGCTTGGTCCTGATGAGCCATTGTGAGATTCAAGCAGATGGATGGGGAACAAAGAGGTGAGAGGGGACCCCCACTCTGCCTGTCCCCCCCCCTAGCCCCCCTTGTATCACAGCCAGCAGGCCCTGGGTAATCTTCTCAAGCTTTCACAGCAGAGCAATGAATAACCGCAGCCTCCTCTCTGAGTCCCAGTCCTCCGCCATAGATGCCCCCGAACACCCCCGAAAACCCCCCCCCCCCATCCCTCTCTTCTTATCGCACCCTCTGCAGGCTCGCCAGGGCCGGCTGCTCCCTGGATAGCATCTCTCACCCTTGCTTTCCACTTACTGCCTCGGCCCTGCGCACCCTATCAGGTTTTTTTTTTGTTGTTTTGTTTCTAGGGGCGTGTTACAAGGCCCGGAGATTAATTGGGGCTGTGGCTGGATGACATCTGGTCCCAGCTTCATAAAAGTCCGGGTCCTTGAGGTCTACTGTGTATATAATGAGGTGTATATAAGTTAATTTTCTCATCAATAGTACATTAACCGGCGCCTCTACGGTCGCCATTTCAAGGCCCGCCAAGGGTTAATTCTGACTGTAGTCGTTTTTGACTGGAAGAACATGCTGATGTAATTATACTTTATATATTGATTTATTAGTACATGTACAAAAAACATTATATTACAGTAAACCTCGGATATATCGGATTCAATTGTTCCCACTGGTTTTGTCCGATATAAGTGAAATCCGTTATATGGGTATACCGGAAAATGTCCGTTTTACGCATATATGGGATTTATATCCGGTATATGCGTAAATCGGATTTTATCCGTTATAAAAAGGCACTTCCTTGACTATGTTTCCAATGTACCTGGACGCGCAGGCAACGCTGCAAACGCTGCAAATGACGTCGTATAGCGGCGATTGTCACGATTCGGCGAATCGGAGCGCCACGATGCGGCCATCCGATATATGCGAGGGAAATTTAATGGAAATACATTGGAACGGGACTGGAGATTTTGTCCGAAATAAGCGAAATCCGTTATAAAAAATCCGATATATGCAATGAATTTTTATTGGAAATGCATTACAGAAAAATCGGTTCTTTTTTATCTGTCCGTTGTGAGCGAATTTCCGATATATCCCAGTCCGATATATCCGAGGTTTACTGTAATAATAATATTCGGGGTGCTTCGATCGATCGATCACCGATCGGTATCGACCGATACTTTCTTCAAATCGCTCAACCCCATGTCTGCCGTGTGTGGAACTTCCTGTCTTTGTGAGAGTGATATAAGTTTTTTTTTTCACACAGTGCAGAACGTACCTCAAAAAAATGTCGCACCGGGGTGGCGCTTGTGCGGCATTTGGGAGCAAGCACTTGGGTGTGGTGAGTTTGATGTGACCATCCATCGGGCATCGGCTAAATCCCCGGTCACAACCCGCTGTACGCGATCCGGCGCAGCGCTGCGCACCCACGCCTCTCTACTTCCCACCAGTGCTAATCGCAATGAGGGAAAAAGAGAAGTCATGAGAGGGTTTAACCCAGCCAACTCATTGCCTTTAAAGGCGCAATAGTTTTTTATCTGTCCGTTGTGAGCGAATTTCCGATATATCCGAGGTTTACTGTATATTGATTTATTAGTACATGTACAAAAAACATTATATTATTTATTCTATTCATTTTAAACCTGAGCAAAGACACTGTGTCGCCTCTTGTAAGAACTCAATGGTCTGTGCTTATAAACCCCCCCCCCCCCAAAAAAAAAAAAAAAACAATCCACCTGTTCTGCTTTACAGAAGCAGCTCAACCACTCCACGGCTTCCTTGCACGGACCTGTTAAAATATTGAGCATGTACTTAAGTGCTATTTGGCTAAGTGTCATTTAGGCTGAAGGGCTCTCCATCCACAAAAGATGTCTTAAAGTGACTGGATCAGAGCTGCTAGAGAAGTACACAGGCATAAGCACGTGTTCAATAATTTAATGTGGATAAAATATTTATACTTTTGTCCCACAAACTACTAAATACAACAGTGAAGTAAGGCTGAAGCTACGCAGAGAGAAAGAACTTCACGTTATATTAAGGCTTTCCAGGATCAATGATAAAAATTGGATGTAAATTGAACTGGCATTTATTAATAATAAATAATTTATTAAAACTGTAACGATACTCCATGATAAAAAAAAAAATATTTAGTCAACTCACAATAATCTCTAACCATTTTTCTCCACAACAGCAATTGTACAAAGTCTTATCTGCCGACTCTCCATTTTGCTCCTTAAACGATGATGACATTCACTGATTAAATTAAAGCCGAGTTTACTTTTGGGAAGCACTTGCCTAAATCTACAAAGATTAGCCTATGATTAATGACGGACACTTAATCCTTTGTTCAAATTGGCCTGTTCAAAGAGAAGGGAGGACAAGATGATCGCTCTTCTCTGCTTCCACCTGCCAACAACCATCTTATTACAAAAGCTGCTATGTTGAGAAACAGCCTGCACAAATACACAACGTCTCTGGCTTGGAGAATTGCACTTTATTGACTAAAAAATGCCTCATAGAATGGGTTTTTTTATACTGCTTTTCACATTAAAATGAAGATAGAAGAACATGTGTGTGACTGTGGAGCAAGGACTTTGACAACAATGAGATAACTACGACTAAATATCCTAACAATATTATCATGACTGAGACTAATAAGCTTTCAAATTTTTGGTGAGGATCTGAATAAAGGTGCGGATACATTCCTGTATGCGGATAAATTCCGGTCAAATTTCGTGGCGCATCGCAGCACTGTGAGCAGCCAATTTGGTAATTTGTTAGACTGGACTGCGCCGAGATGATCATGGCGGCGCACCATAGGAGGTGTCCACATTTTCAGTTTGGCGCACTGATAATTTTGTGATAAAACAGTTGTGGCAAAAGTACGCTGAAAGCTCGCCAGCTTCGATTTGGTCTACTCTTGGCGCAGGCGAAGCGCACCCTGTGCAGTGGTAAATTGACAGGACAATCACTAAAACTTTTTTTTAGGTTTTTCAGAGTGTCAGTGAATCGAGTCACGCCCTAACCGGGGTCGGCTCCGCACTGGGGTAGCGGGGCTGGGCAACGACCCCTTAAATAGTAACCATCCAATCACTGTTAGTATGCAAATGAGCCAACACGTAGCACTGACTTTATGGAAACAGAAAGTGACCAATTAGACAACTAATAATTAACAACGACTAAAAGCAACAATTACTATAAATCTGGTTGTTAAAATGTGCCTGTAGTATATATATTTTTTAAATATAAATAATATTAATTTTTTTTAAAAATTTCTTCAGAGGATAAATACCACAAATATACCATCCAAGGTTCTCCTAGGGGTAGGAATGCTGGTGGAAAACAAGTACAATACCTGGGTTAGCCTGATGCTGCGTTTAGGAACAGATGATGTGCCTCACGAGGTGGCGTACGTGGTGCATGATGCGCACTGTGGCCTCTGATGCGCAGTCCAATCCTGCGCATTTAAAGACAATGAGAGGCGTTCATGTAATTGGTTACGATTACACTTGGCTGTGTTATAAACACTCTCACGCCTTCTCTCCTCCCTCTTTGCCACTGGTGGGAGGTACGGAGGCGTAGGTGCGCGGCGCTGCGCCGGACTGCGTTGCTCAGAAAAATTGCAAAGTGTTCTGCCCGCACCCCCACCGCAGGTACGGCGAAGGGCAGGTAAAATTAGAGCCCGGTATCTCAATAGTGATCATTCCACCAAAACATGCTCCTTTCTAAATATGTCATGAAATAGTTCAGCATAGGCTTTTTGACAAATGAGCTATTTTTATCCGGATTACCTGTCAGACGAGTGTTTTCATCTGCCACATAAAGAGCTCCAATCAGAGGTTTTATGGAGATCTGCAGGACAAAAAAGAACAGTTGTAGCCTTATTTAGACAGGAAAAGGAAGCAAAAAAAAAAAAAAAAAAAGCTTTGCCGGGATATCAGCCATCATCGCGTGACACCTCAGTCAGACTCAGAACTTGTTTATACATAATTCCTTTGTACTTCCAGCCGCTCATTGTGCGGTTGATCATATTCCCTTCCATGTGTGCCGGGAAGCTGACCTGTTGTGCAGAGATGTGCATATTTACTCTATTCATAGGCTCCACACACAACACATGCTACAGGCGCACATTCATTACTAAGTAGCCTGTGGCGACTGTCATGTGCAGACAATGGCGGAAGACAAAAAAAACAAAAAAAAAACAGTGCATCCAGCACACGGGGAATCTTGCACACTTGCATCCACTCTATGCAGATCGCTTGTTGTAGTTTTAATCATATTCACATAATCTTGCGAGAGTCGTATTTGGGATCTGCGATAAGCCTCCTTATGCTGCTCATATATTGCCGCAAATGAGCATGTCTGAGAAATGTAACACCTTGCGCAGTCGCTTGCATTTTAATTTCTATAGCATCTGTGACCAGTCCGTCATGTCTCTAAGTCCCCTGGGAGGGGACCCGCAACCTCCGTGCAGCAGACCCTAAAGCCCAAAGGGGGGGCAGGGGGACACATTTGATTGATGATGGTGTGAATTAAACAGAAAGAGATGGAGAGAATCCTTTTATCAGGCCCGAAACACGAGTGGATTAAAATGTAGTTGTACAAGCCCGCTGTATAATGCAGCAGCTTGACAGCATATCACGAGGCACCAGAAAACCCAGATGAGAGCTGCTTGTTATTATTGCACCACGCCCCCCCCCACCACCCCTCCACAACATACACCTCACCCCATAAACTTTTGCTGAGGCAAGGAAACAAGGTTGAAACAACACATCCACACTATTTCCAGCTGACTTTTATGACAATTAATCCTGACGACGATCCATCTGAGACCACTTGCTGCATTACGAACTACCTGTCAAAAATGAAGAAGCCCTTAATTGGCCTTAATGAACAGCATTGTGCAGTGTTTTTTTTTTAATGCACAAGATTAGACACATGAAATCCAGAAAATGATATTTAAATGTTACACTTTTTAAATAAAAAAGTGGGCTAATAAATTCCCCCAAAAAGCATAAATACTGCAGATTTCAGAAAACAACAGATGGAATGATACAGCACTAAAATAAAAATAAAAATAAAAAAAAAATTAAAAATTAAAATTAATAATAAAAAAAATCTAAAAATTGTTACAACTATAATGATGAAAATGGTAATATTAATGATGATTATAATAATGGTGATAATAATAACAATAATAATGGTAATAATGATAAAGATTATAACAATAATGATAATAATGATAATGATAATAATATTATTACAATGATAATAATAACAGGGGAAAACAAGACTGTGGCATGAACATGATTATATCTTGCAAAAATGGGTATTTATTTATGAATTTATGAATTTATGAATTTATGAATTTATGAATTTATGAATTTATGAATTTATGAATTTATGAATTTATGAATTTATATATATATCACCATATATATGTATTATTATTATTATTATTATTATTATTACTTTATATTATTATTATTATTATAATAATAATAATAATAATAATAATAATAATAATAATAATAATAATAATAATAATAATAATAATAATAATAATAATAATAATAATAATAATAATAATAATAATAATAATAATAATAATAATAATAATAATAATAATTATTATTATTATTATTATATATTATTTTATTTTAATATAAGTTTTTGCTTCAGCCTACTCCTTTTGGGCTTGTGATCAGATAGTTGAAAATTTGAAAATTTACAAATGTAAATAATGGAAAGTTATATTTTGATTGATGTAAGAAATGCACTGTAATGTTTCATATATTTGCCCAAATAAAAATTAAGAAAAAAAAAGCCCATCACGACATCCAGCATGTCAGATTAACAGCATGGGCTATGCACTTGACTTTGGTCCACTGCAAAATGTATTACCCTCTTGATGGCCTTCTCTGTGCACTCGTAGCGCAGGTGAGAGTTCAGTGGTTTGGGTTTAACATTCAAACCTGCCACCATAGCAGCACATACTGTACGCCTAAAGCAATTAGAGGAAACATGCAATTGCTGCAATACTGGCTCTCTCATGCAACCAGACAGGGACAATTTGTCAATGATAGCCCAATGGTATCTCCTGAGTCTGCACGGGGGCACCTGAAGGTAACATTGTCCCTGCTTCCTACGCCACAGCTGCCTGTGGCTCATGGGATAGCTGGGAAGACAGCCTGGAGGAAGATGTATAGCTAGGAATGCTATATTGGGTTCAATTATAGAGACAAGCCCTTTGTCTTTGACATATTTGGTCAACCAAGGGCAGACTATAATTAATAACGCAACGCAGGAAACTCACCCCATCATTGTTTGAATTTGTGGCTTCTTGTCCTTGTTAGGGCATGTTGGAGCCTATCCCAAAATGACGTCAGGGGAGAGGCGGGGTACACCCTGGACTGGTGGCCAGCCAATCACAGGGCACATATAGACAAACAACCATTCACACTCACATTCATACCTATGGACAATTTGGAGTGGCTAATTAACCTAGCATGTTTTTGGAATGTGGGAGCTAAAATAATGCATAAAGGTAAAAATAACCAATTACCTAAAAATGTCATCCAATACTTCTCTAAAAAAAAAAACTATATCAGGAAAGCAGGAAGTGAACAAATGTAACAGTTACTGATTGTAAAAGTACCAGATGGATGGGTAGGATTCTTCCTACTCCTTTTGTGACTCCTTATTTCTAAAATCACAAATACTTAAACTTGCTGATATAGTTAATTAACTGAAAATTAATTGAAAATTAATTGAAAATTAATTGAAAATTAATTGAAAATTAATTGAAAATTAATTGAAAATTAATTGAAAATTAATTGAAAATTAATTGAAAATTAACTATATCAGCAAGTTTAAGTATTTATGCTGATATAGTTAATTATGTGCTGATATAGTTAATCAACTGAAAATTAATTGAAAATTAACTATATCAGCAAGTTTAAGTATTTGTGACTCCTTATTTCTAAAACCACAAATACTTAAACTTGCTGATATAGTTACTTATATATAGTTACTTCTCTAAAAAAAACAAACTATATTAGGAAAGCAGGAAGTGAACAAATGTAACAGTTACTGATTGTAAAAGTACCAGATGGAGGGGTAGGATTTAATAAGCTTTGCTTCTTCCTACTCCTTTTGGACATGTGGAACTGGGAACTGATTATGTGATGCATTCAATTGTAATCTGATGCATGTTCAAATGAAATAAAACCATTACTATATCTCAGCAGCACCTCATTAAAGGTTTTGCAGCTACTTCACGGAGATCACGATCAACCAACAGAGCTGTTTGGTGTCTGAGTATGCACAATGGGACACTCAGCTTGACCTGCTGCAAGCCTACCCCCCCCCCACTCCCCCATTTTAAATGGACATGATAGATAGAAGTGGAGCAATGGAGGCAAAGACCATGACAATCCGAGTGCTGACCTGGTTTTCACTGTCATCATCATAAAAACAGAGGCGGCATCCCCGGTATACATGTAATGACATCGGACCTTTGGTGTAATCCACTATCTCACCGTGCGGCAATATAACAAAAGCCATTACATTTGCCTTGTAATTTGCCGCAACCCCAGCGAGGGATTCAGGTGACCGCAAACTCCTTTAATGGAGTTCCAGCGATAAGAACAGGTCTGTTTATTAGCCACATGCGGCCAAGCGTGGCGAGAACAGCTGAGCGCAGGCAGGTGCTGAGCCCGGCGAGGTTTGAGGCATCCCTGGCAGGCATCGGCAATCATTTCACGCACGTTATGACCACGCCGGCCGGGATAGAAAAAGAGGTCGGCGGGTGCACGGCAATATAACTGTTGAGTGATTAGCTTTCCTCAGAGTTACACGGCGCACCGACACCTCCTGGCAATTTGGATTGTTTGCGGAAATCAATGAGTCATCTGTGGTTCTGTGTTTTTTTTTTTTTTTTTTCGTCATGCAGAAGGAGCAGCTCTGCGAGCAAAACAGAAGGACTTGTTCCTACGGGGGCCTGCATCGTTTGAAATGTGCAGGTCACGCGCGTTTAAAGAGTGAGCGGGTTTGAAAAGACGAGCGAAAAAAACCCAAAAATAGAAAGATCACATAAGACGCTGCTAAAAAGAGAAGTTAGTCCTTGTGGCATGCATGCTTGCAGACATTTACAGAGCCTCGAGGAGGGGGGGGGGGATGAACTTCAAATTAAAATATCTGTTTGATGCATTATTCTAATCGGGACGGATGGGGAAAGAGACGTATATGGCGCTCTCATCGTTCAGCCTGAGGGGACAGACTTGGGGAGTTGTCATTAACAACTTAACCCATCAGGATAAGCCTGTTGGGGAGTGGAATCACAGAAATGATCTGATGTTTTGACAGGTGTCTGTGCTGGTTAATTCAGCAGGCAATTACGGAATAAATGGAGCTAAGGGAAACACCATTGATCTGTTTAAAAATGCATTTTCTGACTAAGACGTTTAGATGTCAAGTGCATCAAAATCGGCTTCAATGTTTACTTACCGGGAAGCACGGAAATCGAGTGGTTAGCACGCAGACCTCACAGCTAAGAGACCGGGGTTCGATTACACCCTCGGCCATCTTTGTGTGGAGTTCTCCCCGTTTTCTCCGGGTACTCCGGTTTCCTCCCACATTCCAAAAACATGCTAGGTTAATTAGCGACTCCAAATTGTCCATAGGTATGAATGTGATTGTGAATGGTTGTTTGTCTATATGTGCCCTGTGATTGGCTGGCCACCAGTCCAGGGTGTACCCCGCCTCTCGCCCTAAGTGTCAGCTGGGATAGGCTCCAGCACCCCCACAACCCTTGTGAGGATAAGTAGTAGAAAATGAATGAATGAAAACTCCCCTTTAAGGAAATTGTCGAATCAGCCTAACTGTAATTACCAAGTGTAATTATTCGTATTTGTATACAATTTGTATACATCATATTACAAAATGAATTAATATTAGAAATATTAGAAAATGAATGAATGAATATAATAATATAAGACATTTAATATGAGACATTTACACGTCAAGTGCATAAAAATCGGCTTGAATGTTTACTTACCAGGAAGCACGGCGGTCGAGTGGTTAGTGCGCAGACCTCACAGCTAAGAGACCCGTGTTCGATTCCACCCTTGGGTAATTCTGTGTGGAATTTGCATGTTCTCCCCGTGCATGCGTGGGTTTTCTCCGGGTACTGTCACATTCCAAAAACATGCTAGGCTAATACACTCCAAATTGTCCATAGGTATGAATGTGAGTGTGAATGGTTGTTTGTCTATATGTGCCCTGTGATTGGCTGGTGACCAGTCCTGAAGATAGCTGGGATAGGCTCCAGCACTCACATGATCCTCGTGAGGATAAGCGGTTGAAAATGAATGAATGAATGAATGAATGTCAACATGCATGGCTCTGCAAAAACAACAGATAAAGGTGTAAAGGTGTAGTGTGCAGGCCCAGACAATAGTTGGCAGGGTATTGAACACCTCATCAGTAAATGCCGGCGTACAACAATTGATGACGGAGCGAGTATGGCAAAATTCCAGTGTAGCAAAAGTGAAAATAATAATGCAACTCCAACCTAACCAGAGATGACTTGAGATGCAAGAGTGGATGAATCCTGCCTGTTTTTCCTCCCCATCTGTAATTCCCGCTGTAGCAGCTTCCCAATGGCGGATCCTGTAACTGTATTTACTTCCTTATTTGCTGACCCATGCCGCCAGCACGCTGAGTGTGTGTTCTCGCGTGGCTTCAATCAGATTTTTCTCCATTTGTAAACAAACTCAACCAAGTGGAAAATGGAAAATTCAAAAGAGAGCAAATGAAGCGTAGATGTCAAGAGTCAGCAGCTTAGGTCTGCTGTGCTAATAATGACTAAGCTTGAGGTCTCTTCCTGCTAAAAGGGAAGTAAACATTCAGTCATTCATTTTCTAACGCTTTTTACTCACGAGGGTCGCGGGCTGGTGCTGGAGCCTATCCCAGCTGTCTTCAGAACTGGTTGCCAGCCAATCACAGGGCACAAATAGACAACACACTCACATTCATACCTATGGACAATTTGCAGTTTATTAGCCTAGCATGTTTTTGGAATGCGGGAGTACCCGGAGAAAAACCCACGCATGCACGGAGACAACATGCAAACTCCACACAGAATTACCCGAGAGTGGAATCAAACACTGGTCTCCTAGCTGTGTGGCCTGCATGCTAACCACTCGACCTCCGTGCAGCCTTTAGGATACGATATAAACAATTTGTAAATGACTCTAAGTGCAGACATTGGAACTATCTGTGCACTTTCATGTGGACACATTGCTGCAGTTCCGGATGGGCGAGACAGCAGACGGGCATGGAGCCTTTATGTAGCCTATATAAAGTGTGACCCGGGAGCCAAGGCTTTCTGTAAGTGTGCCAATGTGGACATGCTTCCAGCAATAGTCATGCTTCTGCCAGCTGCATCATCTGTGCCTGCACAAAAGCATGCCCTTTTCAAAAGCGCCCAGCAAACACAAAAAGCACTCATGCATGCGGCACATGCATCAGTGTACAAATGTTCATGCTCACGTTATTACATTTTAGACACCCCAAAATGATTGTTGTCATGGGGAAATCAAGTAACATAAATGGTGGACAAAGCAAAAAAAAAAAAAAGTGTAGTGGTGCTTAAAGAAGAAAAATGTAAATGCGAGGAAGCAGCAGACTGAAGTGGAAGCAACAGAATTCATCTGTCCTCTAGCAAGAGACTCACTGTGAGTCATACCGAGTACACACATCACAGTAGAGACGCTCAATTATGATTCAAATCTCCATAACGGGGCAATAAAGCCATTTGTCATGTGACCATCTGCAGCGCATCTCCAATGATTCTGCCTGAAGAACTACATTTGAAACACTTCTATGCTAGGACTACGTTAAAAAGCCATAGCATTTCAGTAAGCGGAATCAAACTATGGAATGGATTGAGTAAGGAAATCAAACAATGCACAACGATGAGCCAATTCAAGAAACAATACAAGCAGTTGATGTTTGCTAAATACAAGGATGAAGAGTCTTGAACCAGTCATGATGTGCTATATATATCACTATATTGACACTTACTATGGTACCCATTATGGCATTGGATGCTCATATCACCTTGTATTTCGGTACGAGGTACATTATTTAAAAAAAAAAAAAAAATTAAAGTTTATACCATACTTTCAAGCCAAATGCTTCTTGTATAAGTGTTCATTCAAGGCAGTCATCAGTCAAATGAAAACTGCAAAAATTTTTTGAATTAAAACTTCCTCTTTAAAAAACCTTAAACTGTATTATTGAAAGCAGGAAGTGAACAAATGTAACAGTAACTGATATATAGTGAAATAAGGAGTCACAAATACTTAAACTTGCTGATATAGTTAAACAGCTAAAATAATGCATAAGGCTAAAAACAACCAATTACCTAAAAATGTCATCCAATACTTCTCTAAAAAAAAAAAACTATATTAGGAAAGCAGGAAGTGAACAAATGAAACAGTTACTGATTGTAAAAGTACCAGATGGAGGGGTAGGATTTAATAAGCTTTGCTTCTTCCTACTCCTTTTGTGACTCCTTATTTCTAAAATCACGAATACTTAAACTTGCTGATATAGTTAATTAACTGAAAATTAATTTAAAATTAATTGAAAATTAACTATATCAGCAAGTTTAAGTATTTGTGACTCCTTATTTCTAAAATCACAAATACTTAAACTTGCTGATATAGTTAATTAACTGAAAATTAATTGAAAATTAATTGAAAATTAACTATATTAACTGATATAGTTAATTAACTGAAAATTAATTGAAAATTAATTGAAAATTAACTATATCAGCAAGTTTAAGTATTTGTGACTCCTTATTTCTAAAATCACAAATACTTCAACTTGCTGATATAGTTCATTTTCAAACAGCTAAAATAATGCATAAAGCTAAAAACAACAAATTACCTAAAAAATGTCATCCAATACTTCTCTAAAAAAACAAACTATATTAGGAAAGCAGGAAGTGAACAAATGTAACAGTTACTGATTGTAAAAGTACCAGATGGAGGGGTTAGGATTTAATAAGCTTTGCTTCTTCCTACTCCTTTTGGACATGTGGAACTGGGAACTGATTATGTGATGCATTCAATTGTAATCTGACGCATGTTCAAATGAAATAAAAGCATTACCATGAATATAGTTGGCCCCTACAGGTTCTTTTCAGGTGTAAAGAACGGAACGTGTTGATTTATTAGTGTCGGACTCCTAATGTAATCACTACAGGATTTATAATTGTCCATTATTGTTTTAGTTTTTCTGCTCCGATTTGAAGCTCAGCACCAGTTTAGTCCTGGCACCATAATTATCGCCTGCTTTCTCCCTGGGATGTTCACGGACAAGGGGCCTCATAACAGGTGACAGAATGCCTGCCAGCTTCCCCCCAGTTCCCCGCCCCCCACCCCGGAATGGTGACTATTATAAACCAAAAACGTATGCTCTCAATATATATGCAAATGACGCGTGGTCCCAAGGTGAAGTTCGTGGAACAGCAACACCCGCTTGCCTCTGTTTTGCTCATTTGCAAAAATGTTGAGAGTAACAAAGACCACAGGAAATTGAAAAATTGTTACTAAGTATGAGAAAAAGCAATCATTTTCCACAGGGCCGCCTAATCCTGTGGAAATTGATGTCAGCCATCTTGCCTGACATGTACTAGAAGAAAAACACACGCTTGTCTGTGTGTACATACAATGCGTGTGTGGCTGCAGATTTCTTCTTATTTATGAAAGCGTTCCGTCTTTTGGGGTCACGGACTGTTTTCTTTTGTCCCTTCAGCCGCAAAAAAAAAAAAAAAAAAAAAAGCGTATTTGTCACTGGTGTGTTTTTCTCCATATCTTGCACTGTCAGTAATCTCTCCTGACTGCACCATACAGACGACACGCACGCAAATCTGCCCATTTGTTGCCTCGGTGGTCTAAACACTCCGGATATTATCTCACTTATGCATATTCTCGATCTTGCTTTGCGATGAAGTACAAATTAGAAACGACAGTCTATTAACTGCTCTGCTTAACACCGCTCTGACCTTGGTGACGGAACATAATGTGAAAAGACCTACGCTGACTTTTTATTTCAGGGACAAACCGGGGGGGGCAAAGATGCACTTCTGATTAATTAATGCAATTAATTTAGACCAAGATTATTGGAAGAATTATTTCTCAATAAAGCAGAGCAAGGTGCGATGATGACTGTAATAGTTTGGGGTTTAATTACAGCAATGGGAAATGAATGCGCTTGTATTGAGAACACAATGGAGCAGTTTTGAGTGTCTTACAATATGGGGAAAAAAATAATTACTTCCTTCTGTATGAAACCACGCTCGTTTTATAAGGCTTAGAATACAACAGACATGAGGGGGGGTACTTTGTAGCCCACATCTTGATTTTGATTCTTTTTGTCGTAGCACAAAAGAAATGATCTTTCCTTTGGAAGCTGCCACATTTATTCTTAGAGAGAGCATAGTAGCAGGGAAGCCGGCACAGATTTCATATGGTTTATTGCTGCTACTCTCGCTGGGATTATTTATTGAACTGCCGCTATAACCCCCGCCCCCTGTTCACTACAGCCACCCAAAGCCTCAGTTACCCCTCGTTATGCTACAGGAATGTACTGAGTACTGAGCGGGAATTTAAGTGCGATAATTCATACATGGGATGCTATTTACAGTAACACATTCGCACATTCCGCAGCTTCCTGTGAAGAATCTTGAAAGGAAAAATTGAAGAATTTGGTGTGAGTATTCCACAGGCTAAATGAAGAACAAACAAGCAACATGCAACACAGTGGAGGAGGAAAGATGATCATCTGCAGATGAAAGGCCCGAGAAGGAGAGGGGGAAGAGCTTCATTCACTGCCACGCAGCTGTCTTATTTGCAAGGTGTTTGAGAGACCAGTCCCCCCCCCCCCTTCTTCCTCCAAGAGGATGAAAAGATTCTTCTGAAGCCAAAAGGGTCTGCTATCATTTTTGGGCAGCTTGAGTGGTAGAGATGTTATTAGCATAAATTATCTCTGCAAAAAAAAAAAAAAAAAAAAAAATAGGAATGAACAAGCTCCTTTCTGCTTTTCACACTTAATTGCCCTATTTAGTGAACAGTTGCCCGTGGACAACAAATGCACACGCGCTCCGAGATGCACACAGGACAACAGGCAGACACAAGCCAAATAGGGCATGAGTGATACACTCAACTATCTGCCAAACAGTATTAGATACAGTGTGAATGGAGAGGCGGTTTGAGTTGTTGGACAGGAAATCCACAGCAAATTGTCAAATATTGCTTTCAGTGAGCCGTACATATGTACATTTAAAAAAAAAAAAAAACAAAAAACTCCACAAGAGTCAAATGCAAGCATGTCGGCAGCCAAGAGTCGGCAAATTCCAATCACAGGGCACATATAGACAAACAACCATTCACACTCACATTCATACCGATGGACAATTTGGAGTTTATTAGCCTAGCATGTTTTGGTATGTGGGAGTACCTGGAGAAAACCCACAAATGCACGGGGAGAACATGCAAACTCCACGCAGAATTACCCGATCGAACACAGGTCTCCTAGCTGTGTGGCCTGCATGCTAACCACTAACCACCACGCAGCTTTAGGATATTCATCAATTCATTCATTTTCTACTGCTTTTTCCTCACGAGGGTCGAGCGAGGGGTGCTGGAGCCTATCCCAGCTGTCTTCAGGCGAGAGGCGGGGTACATCCTGGACTGGTGGCCAGCCAATCACAGATTGGCACATATAGACAAACAACCATTCACACTCACATTCATACCTATGGACAATTTGGAGTCGCCAATTAACCTAGCATGTTTTTGGAATGTGGGAGGAAACCGGAGTACCCGGAGAAAACCCACGCATGCACGGGGAGAACATGCAAACTCCACACAGAGAGATGGCCGAGGATGGAATTGAACCCTGGTCTCCTAGCTGTGAGGTCTGCGCGCTAACCACTCGTCCACCATGCATACTATGTTACATTATTCTTTCTCACATATACACTTACAATACAATACACTTACAATATACATATATTATATATACACATATATACAAGGAGCTCTGAAAAGGAGCAGGAAGAAGCAAAGCTTATTAAATCCTACCCCATCTCCACGCCATAGCAGTTACCAATTCCATAAGTGATTTTTTTCCACACATATAATCACACAATCTTACATAAGACAAAACAACATAAGAAGAGTTTGAACATCGGACACCCCAGCAAAACCCCAGGACATTGCCGAAGCACACCACCACCAACCCCGCCAGCCAACCCACCTGGCCCCGACCCCCCTCCCCCTAGCCCCTGAGTGCACCCACCGAGCAGTCCCCGCACACCCCGCTGCCCTCCAATAAGACGCCATTTTGGCTGGACCCACAAGTATGTGTGATTCAGTGCCAAATTTTCAACAGCAATGCATACTTGTTGCATCAGCAGTGAACAAATATGGCGACTGCTCAAAAAAAAAAAAGCCTCATTGAAGTGACCCAGTAAGCAAAAGTGAGTTGAATTATAGATGCCTACGCCTAATGGACTCTTAGCTTCTTTTCACCTCACTCACTCGGATCAGAGTGACTTTATATAAGTACAGCCGAGTATGACACTTAAGATTTAATGCAATGGAAGTTCCGTATTCTGTTTAGCTCAGGGGTCTCAAACTTGCGGCCCACGGGCCACATTTGGCACCTTGATACCAAAGTTTAATGTTGAAATGACAGCTTAAAGCTGTGTGCACAGCGGACACAATTAACATGATTTTGGCCCCGCCCATACTGTTACCCTACCCTGTTACCCCGCCCTGTTTTGCTTTGGATTAGCAATGAAGCTAAAGGCTTATGATGCTGGGTACAAATAAATGCAGGAAATGATTTGGAATAAAAACGAAAAATACACGTCAAGATGAAGCATCTCATCAAACATGTTGCTAATTGCTAACATCTTGCTAATTGGGTAAAATGACTAAGTTTCATTAATGTTCATGTTAAAGGTTAAATAACTGTACATTTGAATCAGAAAAAAAAATTCTCTACCAACTGTATGTGGTTTCTTACGTTTTTCTTATTTGCTGTTTTATTATTATTTTACTTATTTATTACTGATTGATTGATTTATTGTTTTTATTCTTAATTTGTTTATTTTTTTTAATCTTATTTTGTGTATAGAAAAATAAAAATGAAGATATTTGAGAACAGTGGAATGTTTTATCAGATATTTTGGTGTGGAAAACTGGAACCAAAGTACTGAAAAAGTGTAGGGCATAGCAGAAGCAAGATAGTTTTTTTTATTGATTTTTTTCCAGTTTTTTTACCAGTTTTTAATAAATGCGTATTGTTTTTTTTTTTTTAAAACCTGATGCGGCCCGGCTTCACCCAGAACCTAGCTCCGGTGGCCCCCAGGTAAATTGAGTTTGAGACCCCTGGTTTAGCTGTTCTCTTGCCGTCAGGTGTCTGAATTAGCTGGGATTGACGTGATTAAAGAGGCATTGCGGTGTAAATATATAATAAACATTCCTGTGGAGAGGTAATTCTCAGCGGTGTGTCCCGTGGAACAGAGTGAAGGAACAAATCAAGTAGATTGACTTCATTAATTCAGCTGGCCAGGTCGTCTCCCAACCCTGGAGGGCCATAAAGGATGTTAATGAGGCTGATTGTATCACAGCTTCACCCCCATCCGACCAGAGCAGCCCAATGAGAAGACCATTCCTCCAGCCTGAGGGGGGGGTCAGTCGCTATGGTAACATCCTGAGGCTGTGACCACATGTCAGAGTCTAGGGGACATAAGCGAACCGGAGAACCAACCAGCTTGGATGCGGAAGAGTTGTGTAAACAATTGTTCCAGACATTTTCCAGCAAATGCAGGATTATTATTATTAATAATAATATATATTATTATTAAAATATATATATATATTATTATATATTTTATATAATAATTTATAATAATACATAATAATTATTAATATTTTAAAATTATTAATATTATTATATAACATATATAATAGCTGTCTTTGGGCGAGAGGCAGCTGGGAGCAGCCCTATTATTATATTCTATATTATTATTAAAATATATTATATATTATTATATATGTTATATAATAATTTATAACAATATATAATAATTATTAATATTTTTTAATTATTAATATTATTTTATAATAATATATAATAATATATAATATATTTTAATAATAATATAGATTATAATCTAGCTCCAGCACCCCCGTGACCCTCATGAGGAAAAAGCAGTAGAAAATGAATGAATTATTAATATTAATATTATTATATAACATATATAATAATATATATAATATATTTTAATAATAATATAGAATATAATAATAGGGCTGCTCCCAGCTGCCTCTCGCCCAAAGACAGCTGGGATAGGCTCCAGCACCCCCCGCGACCCTCATGAGAAAAAAGCGGTAGAAAATGAATGAATTATTAATATTATATAAAATATATAATAATATATATAATATATTTTAATAATAATATAGAATATAATAATAGGGCTGCTCCCAGCTGCCTCTCGCCCAAAGACAGCTGGGATAGGCTCCAGCACCCCCGCGACCCTGAGGAAAAAGCAATAGAAAATGAATGAATGAATATAATAATATTCTAATTATTATTATGCATTATTACAACATAAACAGAGTCATTTTTAATATTTAAATCTCTCTACATGATGATGACTGCAGACTGTTTCTGTGGAAAGTGTGCAAAAACACACTCGGCCTGAAGATGCACTGCCCAGCCGCGGTGTCGTAGATTTTTGTGAAGAGTCGCACACCGCACTCAACATCTAAAAGCTACCAATTAAGAATTTAAGGGCGTTAAAGAATGTGCTACGTTAAGTCCGGGTCAGAGACGGGGGATTATTATGAATAATTTAAAGGAAAACTGCACTTTTTTAAAAAATGTTGTCCATCATCCAAAATGCTTTTGTGACACACGTCTGTCTCTTTTCTGTGCATTCTAAAGATATAAAAACAGGTAAAAATAGGCAGCTAAGAATGTAGTTAGTTGGACACAACTATTCCAAGCTGCAATGCAATTGTTATTATTATTAAAGGGATAGTACAGATTTGTTAACATGAAGTTGTATGACATCCCCATCAGCAGTGTAGTGCATCAACGGTCACTTACCCCTACTTCCTTATGTGAGTTGATTTCTGGTCGGATTTTGGGGATGAGTATTTGATGAGTATTTCTGGTTCGTTGTGTGCAGTTATACGAGAAAGTAACAACAAGCGATTTTGAATTCTTTTTTTTAATTTTTTTTGTGTGCACACATATTTGTGATGCAAATATATTACTCTTTTGAACGCATATTGTTGAGTGAAGCCAAACTTCTACACATTTTTCGGTCCTTTGTGTTGAATTGTGGACTCCGATAGAGTAGCCACACACAATAACCAGCACAGACAGCTTTCTAGATCCTCCAGAATCTGCACCTATTCCAGCTGTATTTATTTGGATTTTGTGCTTACCTTGAATACAATCTGTTTTAAATGATTCCACCCATGGTAAGCACGAATGTGGCAACAATAAAACGTTTTGGAGGTGTTTTTAATGAATTATCTTTTTATCCGTCATTATATTATATGGGTGAAATTAAAAAAAGTGCATTTTTCCTTGAACTCTTTTGCAATGTATGCAATATAGCAGCCATGAAGGAAGTCAAACACCATCAGGTCTCACCGAGGATGGCTGAAGCGGGATTGAATACTGAGTTAACGTGCATCCACTGACGAAAAAGGTCATCATTTCACACAATCCCTCTTGGCCTGAACCCTCTTGTCCTTGTCTTGGCATTCCGACTGAACATGGTGACAGTAACATGAACATGTAATGAACAATCATAATTGTGTGATAAATCCACACTGTGATTTGTCACCTTCTCCTCTTGGGTGTTGCCTTGTCGGAGGCGCAAGGTCGCCATTCGTGGCGAGGATGATTTAGAATATGAGAGAGGACACCCTAAGTGGCCGGATAAATTTGTGGCACCTTTAATGACGCATCAACATGGAAGAGAAAAAGTAATGAGACCTTTCATCTCAAGCTTGAAGGATCTTCAGGTGATGTGGAGGATCGAATGCCGCAAATACGTCACGCTCATATACGGAAATATATAGTATATCAGGACTGTCAAATGATTATTATTTTTTAAAATCAGATTAATCATGGTTTTCACATTAATTAATCATGATTAATCACCATGTCACATTATGCCTGAAATATGCCCATTTTTACCTGAGCCCAGCGCAGCTCGGCGCACCCACGCCTCCTTCCCTCTCACCTGCACAAATGACACAGAACGTTTAACACAGCCGAGTGTAATCTTAACCAATCAAATGGACGCCTACCCATTGCCTTTAAATGCGTGTCACCAAGTACACCACCTCGCAGGACACTTGTAATCTGTTCTTGACAGTTACATTAAACACAGCAGCAGGCTAATCCTGGCATCGTGCTTGCGATGCACCTGCATTAGTGCTGTGTCACCGCCAAAGAGGAGAACCTTTGATCGTATATTCTCGGTATCTTGTCCTCATTCTCCTAGAGGAAAAATTAAAAGCTCCTACAGCCAGATTTTAACAACCAAATGTTATATTAATCTTTACTTTTAGTTGTTAACTATTAGCATGAGTTTGCTCATGAGTTTGCTGGCCAATCATGAATGAAAATCAATCAATGAAATGGGCATCTCCATAAAGCTTGTCAGCAGAAGGAAGCATAAATTGCCGTAAAATGTCCTGGTAGATTACTGTGTTGACTGCACACTTCAGAAAACACAGTGGACCAACACCAGTGGATGACATTCTTACCCAAATCATCACTGACTGTGGAGACTTCACACAGGAAGTCACACTTCAAGTCCAGCTTGAAGTCCAGTGTGAAGTTTCCACAGTCAGTGATGATTTGGGGAGCCTGGATCACCTGTGGCCTGTGGATTATTTATTTAATTGGCCTTTATTGGTACATTGGAGGAATAAAATTAGCTAATTCATAATAATAACACAGAGCTTTGTCTAAAATACATTTCAATATCAATGTGAGTGCAGTATTACAGGGGTGTAGAACTGGAATTTATGGTAATGGTTATGGTTTTATTTCATTTGAACATGCATCAGTTTACAATTGAATGCATCACATAATCAGTTCACAGTTCCACATGTCCAAAAGGAGTAGGAAGAAGCAAAGCTTATTAAATCCTACCCCTCCATCTGGTACTTTTACAATCAGTAACTGTTACATTTGTTCACTTCCTGCTTTCCATAATATAGTTTAATGTTTTTTTTTTTTTAATAATGACTCTTCAAGACTCTTCATCCTTATATTTAGCAAACATCAACTGCTTGTATTGTTTCTTGAATTGGCTCATCGTTGTTGCATTGTTTGATTTCCTTACTCAATCCATTCCATAGTTTGATTCCACATACTGAAATGCTATGGCTAGCATAACGTAGTCCTAGCATAGAAGTGTTTCAAATGTACTTCTTCCCTGAGATCATATTTCTCCTCTCTTGTAGAGAAGTATTGGATGACATTTTTAGCTATTTGGTTATTTTTAGCCTTATGTATTATTTTAGCTGTTTGAATATGAACTATATCAGCAAGTTGAAGTATTTGTGATTTTAGAAATAAGGAGTTAGTATGTTCTCTGTAGGCGGCATTATGAATTATCCTTACTGACCTTTTTTGCAGTACATTGAGTGAGTGAAGATTGCTTTTATAGTTATTAGCTCATATTTCCACACAATAAGTTTAGATATGGTAGAACCAGAGAGCAATAAAGAGTGTGGAGTGATTTCTGACAAAATTTTACTGAGAAATATTTCTGGTCATATTATGTTGTATTTGTAATATTTGTATATTTCTACAAATATTGTACAATATTCATCATATTGACAATTAATTAATTAATATGAAGTGGCATGAAGTAAAATATAACAGACGCTTGTATTTAATTATTGACAGCCAGTGAATGTATGTAGTACTTGTTGGTTAAGAATTGCATTGTAATTTATCACAACTGAATAAAATAAACAGGGGGAAAAAATCCATAATTCAATTGAATATTATCACATTTTTGAAAGGAATCTATTAAAAAAAACAAAAAAAATGTGGATGATTTGACTTTTAGAATCAAACATGTGGTTCCTGTTGATGGTGAATCAAACAGGTGTGGAATGAGTTTCTGATTTATTTGGTTTCCTTTTGAACTGTAAATGAAGGTTTTTCACTTCCAAAGTCAAAATCAACGTTGAGCTTTGAGGAAAAATCTAATTCATTAATTCATTCCCACAACAAGTTCACACAAACACAAAGCAAATGCTGAGATTCCTGGCTAATTTTGCGAGCGTGGATCTAATTCTAGATTTCATTCTAATTCAAAAAGATGTAATTAATTAATCAGATAATTCCCTGTCACGCATGGCAGGACACACATCTGTGGGAGAAAGCACTGCTCCCTGAAGCCGCCTCATCAACAACCCCCGGGAAATCCCGAGCGTCTTTTTCCCAAAAAAAAAAAAAATGGGTCCGGTAGTCCCAGACATGACCTCCATCAGTATAGTTTTGCAGGGCCCGCTAACATGTGAAAGCTGTTCGAGGTAACGCAGACGACATGAGGGAGGCGGCGGCAGCGCCTTTGCACAAGGCAAACATAAACTGTGCCACTTCATCTGAAAACAATGGGGGGACAGGACACCGAGTGTGCTCTCATCCACGTCTCCATTGTCTCCATCCCACCTCTTTCACTCCTCCTCCGAGCATGGAGCATAAGCGGGGTGAAAGAAGCAGAGGAGGGGAATGGAAGTAAGGATAGAGGAGGGGGGGGGAGCAGCAGCAGCAGAGGGGGCAGCGGGGGTCTGGCTATGTTCTTTCTCCTGTGTCTGTGTGCGAATGCACAGACGGTTCACTAGTAATTTGATGTGTGTCCCCGGGGACATTTGATGGATTAAAGCTAAGCAGCTCCATTTCGCAGCACCACCTGATCTTCCACTGCCTGTGCCCCATATAAAGGCTGGCGTGATTGCTGATCTCAGCTAGTCTGACAGTGTGTCTCTCTCTCTCTCTCTTTCTCTCTCCCTCCCCTGCGCCTGTCTCCATCTCTTCTCCTCCTCACTGGTCCTTTAAGCCGGCTGCATCACAGGAGCTATCCAGTGCTGAACAGGATCACTTTTATTTATTTATTTTTCATTTTTTCTGGGGGAAACTGAGGGAGCCAGAGTGCATTACACAGCATTGAAATCAGCGTTGTTTTCACCACTGGGTTGCATTTTTTTTTTATTATCATCTTTTGTTTTTCGGACACTGTTTTCTTCACAAGGATTAACCGTGAAGCCAGCATTATACCCGTGTGCTCTCTCTCTCTCTCTCTCTTTTTTAAGAAGGTTTTTATTTTTTGCTTTCATGCGTTTTCCGCCGCTCTGTGTTATCATCCACTGAAACATGCCCCGTTCGTTTTTGGTGAAGAAGATCAAGCTTGATGATTTTTCTTCATCCAATGCAGCCACCAACAATCATCACCACCACCTAAACGACTCGCTGACTTTTGCAGGCTCCATCACAGACTCGGTGACCAGCCTCGGCGGTGTTCGTCTGAGCGAGAATGGTGAGTTCACATACCTCCAGTTTGCAGACATGCAGACCGATGATGTGTGTTAGAGTGCTTGATTTCAGCACGCCCGATAACTCCACACTTAGCACAGATGGCATCATCCTTTGTTTTTGTAGCCAATAACATGTTGGTGGTGTGGGAAATGAAGAGCTGAGCTAACTGCTATTTGCATCAATATATATCCCGAATAATCTTCCACCGGGCTGCCCCTCACTACCCCCCCCACCACCACCACCCTGCTCCCAGACTTTTGTTTTTTTGACTCCAAGTGAAGGACAGACACGATTCAGGTCACAGCCGCGGATTAGCTTATGTAAATAGGGAACAAAACGTGTGTCTAATCACTTGTGTATGTATGGCCGCTTCAGCACCAACGCAAGCTGAACGCTCGCTAGCGGATTTTATTCGGTCTTCATGCGGGTTGATAGACGTGAGAGACCGGAGTACCGGACCATACATTTGTCCTTAGCTGTTATTGTCCTTGAGTTTCCCATCATGGTCCGATCCTCCCTTTTGCCCCCCTCTCCCCTCTCCAAATGGAGCATGCACATGTCTCCCCACCCCCATCGCATCGCTCGGCTACATCTTTCTCTTCCTTCCGGGCATTTGAAAAAACTAGCAGGGGTTAGAGTTTCAGCCATGCAGGCCCATCGCCGCCACAAGAGACATGAAATGCGTTGAACAAGTGCAGCCTAGGAAGGAGGCGGCGAGCGATAGGAAAGAGAATAAGGAGACTAAAATGCTTGGGTATAGCGTCAAGGTCCGTCACGTGAGGTTTTACAGTAAACGGGAAGGAAAGGCTCGAGAGCCTCACACTGTGGCTCGGACAGTCTGAGCTCCACTCTACAGCGCCGAGAGCGACCTTCACTTTCACAGTCACAGTGTAGTTTAAGATCATTGCTTCCATTTTGCGGCCCTAAGTGCCATATGTGCGCCTTTGTTATTATTATTATTTATTAGGATATCTTTACAGCATTATGACAGATTAATATTGCTAATGGACACCTGTTATTCAGTCAGTTTTTTAATGGATCTGACTTTTTGATTGTTTGATTAAATTACAAATACTTCAGAGTGTCTTCCTTGGTTATGGTTGATCTATCTATAAAAATAACCTTGAAAATTCAGTCAATGTTTTTTTTTTTAAGCCAAGCCTACAAAAGGGTAAACAGATGAATTACCAGGAGACGTCAAGCATCAGCACTTCTGCTGTGCTAGGAGATTTTTTTTTTTTTTTCTTCCCCCCATTGTGGAGACATTTGACTTGAGTGTCTGTTGACAACAAAGAGGGCTGGCTGAGAGGGTCCATTAATTACATGCTTGCTTTGCATCTGAGGAATGAGTCTATGAGGCTGTAAAAAAAGGCTTATACAGCCCGGCGTGTGTCCTAAACGACGAGCTTCATTCCTGACCTTGACTCATTCAAACACAGTAAACAACTCTGAGATGTAATCATATTATAGAACTGTAGTGTTATTTAACAAAAAATCCGAAAGATTTTTCATTATTTATACATTTTGGTATGTGTTGCCTGTCACCGAAACGGTCAACCCACGCGGTGTCACATGGGAGTGTTTACATGCCTGGTGTTTCGATGTCATAGCTGTGTCTTTCACAAAATCGGTGCATGGACAAAAAAAGTCCTTGGCCATCGACACACCGCCATCCAAGAGCACTTGAGCTGATTTCTTAATGGTTTCTTCAAGCCACTTGAGCATGCTCGCCGCATTAGACAGGTGACCCTCTTCACGAACCGATATACGTCTCCAATTGTCAGTCCTCGAGCAAACCGGGTTCAATAAACTAGCATTGTTTTGTCGCCTGATACCCGCTCTTGTTGTTGGCCTCTTGCAACATCTGCACTATTTTACACAGGATAGAATATTGATCAGTTCAAATGTTTGAATTTCATTAAAAAGCCATCAATACCCAATTTCCACTGCTTGCTGCACACAGTGTTTATAGGAATGGCATTTTCTGCCAGCTATGCACCAATGCCTCTCTGGGAAAGAAATTCTCGTTTCTGCATTCAAATGATCAACCTAAATAATCAAAAGGTGTATTTCCCCTGAAGGTAAACTGCAACTTGAATGCATTCAGCTCTCCGGAGTCGCAGCATGAGAATGTATTGGCTTCTTTTTTGGTTGCCAGTAAGCCTTTTTAGTACTTTTGGCACTAGGCTCTTTCAGGAAGGAAATGAGAGCCTCAAATGATGCCAGGAAATATTTCTCTCGGAATTCAGGTTCTGTACTAACAGGGAACTTTTCGGTATCACTCTTAAGAGTGTTTAACCTCCTTGAAGGAGGACAAAATGCAACGTACCCGGTCATTAGCATAATGCAAATGGGCAATATTTCCATCACTGCCTCTGTTACTACCTCAATCATATTTATTTATGTAACAATCCAATAGAATACACTCATATGTGACTTTACTCACCAGTATACACCAGTCATTATTTGCACTATGACCCATTGATCATTGCACTAAAATTAATATATCTGCTCCTGCATATGCTCCTGTGCAATACTATGTGTATATTTTGGATATCTTGTATATATTTTGTTAAATTGTCTTTTTTACTTTACTTTTATATACTTTTTTTTTTTTAAACTTGACTACTGCACTGAAAGGAGAAGCTCTCCAATCTCGTTGTACATCTTGTATAATGACAACAAATGCCATTCCCATTCCCATTCCCAGTTGTACACAGTAGCCATACATTAGAACAGTGTTTTTTACATTGGAAAAATCTTGTGGCACACCACTAACCAAAAATGTTACAAAATGTCACCACAACGTCACACGTGCATCAATAAGTCTATGGGAGGAACAAGGCAGGTGTTGCCACACGGAGCAATATTACATTGCTATGCTAGTCTTTACGCCACAGACACTCGACAGTTGCCACGTTTTTACATGAAGAGTTTTTCTCTTTCCGAATGACCTTTCGGGAAACAATGGTATCCATGGAAAGGAATATTCCAATCTCTTGTCTACATGCGCCGTGAAAATCAAACAGAATAGTCAATAGGGCATGCCCAGTAAAGCGTAAACATCAACATCACGTGATAAGTTTTTCTTTCACTTGTTGGAATAACTCCGTATTGCCACTTTTTCGTCTGTCCAGTCTTGAAATTTAGTTTGAATCAAAAACAAACTTTGCTGAGTCCGGCGCCGATTGCTGGCCTCCATTTTTAAAAGTGAAGAACGTCTGGATCTGCGTGCTACGTCATATCTGAGCATGCACTGAAAGAACGCACCCGGGATAAATTTAAACAGGAAAAGGTCAAATTCAATCTTGCTAATATTTTATAATGAAACTCAGGACATGTTTTATATAGATATATATTTGATTTTTTTTTATAAAACTGCACTTGTGAATAGTAATACATATTGCATAACTGCAGGGTCTTGAGACATGCTAACTCGCAAACTAGAGAGCTATCGACCTAAACGGTAGCCTCCAAGTTATTTCCTTTAAACTTAAAACGCCAAAAACTTACCACTTCCACACGGATAGGGAGGATAACTATTGTTATTTAACCTTTAACATGAACATTAATCAAACGTAATAATTTTTTCTGGGTACATGATACCATACAGCATCCATATCAAACTTGCGCGGGCCGCACTGACATTAAACTTTCATATCAAGGCGGGGGCCTCAAACTAGTGTCCGTGTGTTTGAGACCCCATGGTTTAGATTCAGTTTCACAGATGGCGGTAATGCACACGAAAGCTGCTTGCCAACCGCCAATAAACAACAGAAGAAGAAAAACACCACAGAGAAAAAGGACGCACCCTGACAACTTTCCGTTTGGAATATTCAGGAATATTCCATCCCTGTTCAATTCTTTCCGTTTGAGCAAATAAACCAAATGAAATTGTAATATTTGGCTCCATGTATACTATTGACATAATGGCTGTTGACATCATATTTGCAAATGATGATTAATAAATGGGGCGGCACGGCGGTTTAGTGGTTAGCACGCAGACCTCACAGCTAGGAGACCAGGGTTCAATTCCACCCTCGGCCATCTCTGTGTGGAGTTTGCATGTTCTCCCCGTGCATGCGTGGGTTTTCTCCGGGTACTCCGGTTTCCTCCCACATTCCAAAAACATGCTAGGTTAATTGGCGACTCCAAATTGTCCATAGGTATGAATGTGAGTGTGAATGGTTGTTTGTCTATATGTGCCCTGTGATTGGCTGGCCACCAGTCCAGGGTGTACCCCGCCTCTCGCCCGAAGACAGCTGGGATAGGCTCCAGCACCCCCCGCGACCCTCGTGAGGAAAAGCGGTAGAAAATGAATGAATGATTAATAAATGTTAATTATAAAAAGTGATATTGGATAATTCCTCACGGCACACCTGAGGGTTTCTCAAGGTACACAAGGTTGAAGTACATGCATTAAAGTACTCCCAAAGCACATCTTCCACCTATGCTCCACGTTTGTGCCTGCCATTCAGCAATCATAAACATAAGCTTGAGCCAACACAACTCGTGCCTTCATCTTTATGGGAATATTTTAGCGACTTTCCTCAACGCAGCTGAGCTCATCAGGTTTCCGTGCATGGCTGCACTTTTGTGTGCTCCAACCTGTTGGGATGCGGAAGAAATGCAATTACCTCCGTGCGGCTCTTTGACTATTTCATCCAACATGATAATGATGTAATCAGCAGGCATGTCACCGCGTCCTCATCCATCACAACTGCTGGCCAACTGTGTTTGCGTGCGTCTCTTTACCCAGGCTACATCCAGGATTACATCACGCCATCTGTATACCAGGGGGAGAAGAAGATGGAGCACAAGCCGGTGTCGGACCCGCTGTACACCCACGTGAGCAGCGGCGGCGAGTACTGCGACCCCGACCTGAAACACCCCGACAGCCCCCAGTCGGGCATGACCGCCAGCGGCTTCTACAGCGGCGAATCGGAGGCCCTGTCCGAGGGTTACACCATGGATGCCTTCTTCATCTCTGACGGGCGCTCGAGACGAAAGGGAGACGTCGAGGCTCGCGAGGGAGATTCGAGAAGCAGCAGCGCCAACGCCGCCGCGCAGGAGAGGGCGACGGGTACGGCTCGCCACACCTGCAACGAGTGCGGGAAGACGTACGCCACCTCGTCCAACCTCAGCAGACACAAGCAGACGCACCGCAGCCTCGACAGCAAGATGGCGCGCAAGTGTCCCACGTGCGGTAAAGTGTACGTGTCCATGCCGGCCTTGGCCATGCACATCCTCACCCACGACCTCAAGCACAAGTGCGACGTGTGCAGCAAGGCCTTCAGCCGGCCGTGGCTCCTGCAGGGTCACATGCGCTCGCACACGGGGGAGAAGCCCTTTGCTTGCGCGCACTGTGGCAAAGCCTTTGCCGACCGCTCAAACCTCCGCGCCCACATGCAAACACACTCTGCCTTCAAGCACTACAGATGCAAGCGCTGCAATAAAACCTTCGCTCTCAAGTCCTACCTGAACAAGCACTATGAGTCAGCTTGCTTCAAGGGCTCCGCAGACGAAGACGACTCTGGATCAGACAACTAACAGTGTGGAAGTTGCGGAATTTTGAACCCCCCCGCCCCCCTCCCTTTCACCATTATAGGTTCACAACCGTTAAACCCCCGATCACTCTGCCTTCCATGCCTTTTTTTCTTCCCTTTTTTTAGAAAGCAATATTTTCACTGAGATTATGAAGAAGCTCTAACGATAACGGCAAAGACTATTTCAGAAGATGCTGGATTTCTTTTTCCCTGCACAGTAGCTAATCGTCCACAGATAAATACAATCATTGACCTTTCCCAAATAGAAACTGTAGATGATAGTCGTAGACGTAAGCGACGTGCTCATGCACTAGCATGGGCGCAGACGAACACACACACACACACACACACTTATACACACGTTCACAATTATATACGAGGCCTGGCATGTGAATTTTTATCAATGACTATACTAATATCAATAGTAATAATATTTAGATTCTTGATATTTTATAGCAAATAGTAATGAGAAAAAGAACAAAAAAAAAACAACCTAAAAAAGGACAGTGTTTTGTTTTTTTTTTAGAGACAAAATGACCTCTTGTATTTTTATGCTGCTTTTTATTTGCTAAGAATTGAATTCTTTTGCAACTGCCAACATGAACTTTTTATGAAAATGTGAACTATGACAGTATTTGCAAAAAAAAAAACAAGGGGAGATCATTTTAAAAAGGTTAAAAAGACAACCCCCTTTTTCCACACCAATGTTATTTTTCTATTTGATTTTTCTAAAATTATTTTTTTGTGCTTAATATTTCTTGTTAAAAAAAAAACAAAACATCTTTGTAACTGTGGGTATTTCCAAAACATTTTACGAAGCTCTCCATTGATGTTGAAATTCTTTAAGAGCTAAGATGTGGAAGTGACCTGTGTGACAGGTCTCATGTACTGGAATTAAGTCGTCTGACTCAAATAACCGGAGAACCGGAATAAGAGGTCGGGTGGTTTATTTGTCGACGGTTATGAAAATACATTGTTCTTCCTCCGCCTTGGTGGCGTACGTCTGCTGCCTTTTTAGGTGCATGGGTCAGAGAATGAGCTCTCCTCGCATAAAAAGTTTGAGTTTGAGCGAACACACCCTCAGTTACAAAGTGACTCTTTTTATAATGTCGCTCAAAGCTCCATTCATTTTTTTTAAGCTGCGTCTAATTAGTATGTAAATACTTGATTTCATTATTTATTTCGTAATTTATTTTCTATTTATTGAAGACTTAATTGCTATGTATTTATTTATTTATAATTGAAAATAATCCGATGAACTTGTAAGATGCTGCTGCACTTCAACAAAGAAAAATGTTTATATGCATGAAAACTGTAGAGAGTCCACCAGGACTTAGTTTTTTAAAGAGGAACAATGTACAGTACCACCGCAAGCGGAAGTCACACTCTTGGTTTATTACCGTGGCAATAACTTCACCGACATGACAACTGACGTGTTTAACAATCACAGCTGTCTTGTTTCCACTCGATGTAGGGCAATAAAAAGAAACCTCCAAATATTCTCAATCTTGTCTCCTAAAAAAAATGAACACAATAAGCTCCCAGAGATTCTTGATACAGATGTAATGTAGGTGTGATTATGTCACACCAAGGTTTCAAAGGTGCAAAAGCAATAATAACGGTGGTGCGGTAGCTTTTTTTTTTTTCTACAGAAGTGCTACAAGAAACAAGTGGAAGTGCTATTTTATATGCTTATTGTTGTGTTATTGTATCAAGGTTTTATAAGAACAGTTAAGGACCATTTGACTGCTATAGAAGACTAATTAAATGATTGAATAACAAAGTGAGCTGCACAGTGCTCGAGTGGTTAGCGTGCAGGCCACACAGCTAAGAGACCCGATTTTTCGATTCCGTCCTTGGGTATCTCTGTGTGGAGTTTGCATGTTCTTCGGTTTCCTCCCACATTCCGAAAACATGCTAGGTTAATTGGCGACTCCGACTTGTACTATACAAGTATACCTACCAACTCATTCATTCATTCGTTTTCTACCGCTTATCCTCGCGTGCTGGAGCCTATCCCAGCTTTCTTCTGGCGAGAAGAATTATAGAAACTCACATTCACATAATTAACCTAACATGGATGTTTCTGGGGGCCACACAGTCAGGAGATCAGTTTCGACCTGGGTTCGATTCTTTAGAGAAGGTCATGAACAAGCATTTATGGTCAATAAATAGTTATGTTGGGCTGCACGGTGTTAAAGTGGTTAGCGCGCAGGCCAAACAGCTAAGAATCCAGAGTTCGATTCCATCCTCGGCTATCTCTGTGTGGAGTTTGCATGTTCTCCCCGTGCATGCGTGGGTTTTTTTCCGGGTACTCCGGTTTCCTCCCACATTCCAAAAACATGCTAGGTTAATTAGCGATTCCAAATTGTCCATAGGTATGAATGTGAGTGTGAATGGTTGTTTGTCTATATGTGCCCTGTGATTGGCTGGTGACCAGTCCAGGATGTACCCCACCTCTCTTGCCCCAAGACAGCTGGGATAGGCTCCAGCACCCCTGTGACTCTTGTGAGGGGAAGCGGTAAAAAATGAATGAATGAAATAACAAAGTGGGCTGCACGGTGCGAAAAGTGGTTAGCGTGCAGGCCACACACCTAGGAGACCCGAGTTCGATTCCACCCTTGGGCAACTCTGCGTGGAGTTTGCATGTTTTCTGGTTTCATCCCACATTCCAAAAACATGCTAGGTTAATTAGCGACTCCAAATTGTCCATAGGTATGAATGTGAGTGTGAATGGTTGTTTGTCTATATGTGCCCTGTGATTGGCTGGCGACCAATCCAGGGTGTACCCCGCCTCTGTCGCCCCAAGACAGCTGGGATAGGCTCCAGCACCCCCTGCGACCCTTGTGAGAATAAGCGGTAGAAAATGAATGAATGTAAAAAAAAGTAGGATCTGGTAAACAATCTAATGCACATCCGACTCCCCCTGTTATTCGTCCCCGACATCCTCCCCCTCGCCCCATCAGCCTCCATCTCCATCCCAACTGCCTCTAAACAGACGCACAGAGGATGAGATGTGCTGAAGTGGGATTGGCGGAGGGCGGCCGAGTGTGGGAGGATAACAGGTGTTTGCAGACAGACTGCAGATAGGAAGCGTAATTGAGTTGGTGAGCAACCTCCAAGGGGAAGGTCAAGCACCAGCAGGCAAATGCACTGTCAGCTATTTGCATATTGCAAATGGATGAAACCATCGCAGTGACGGCGAATTTCTAACACTAAAAGAAAAAAAAGGAGTTTCCGCTCTGTTTATGCGGCCGATATATCCTGTCGACGGCTGTCGACAGCAGTGCAGCTGAATCACTGCGTGAGAGCAACCGAACCACCTGTCTCCTATCACCACCATTTGGCACGTCTATGAATGATTGAACTTTGAACCAACGCACAAATCATTACTTCCATCAGACTCTTTCTTATAGGTTATATATATATTTTGTGTCTATTTTACAGTAGGAGAACGATAAAGCATTTTAAGCGTTGAGTTTGAAGCAGATTGGATTATTGACTTCCACATTGTGACCGAAACGCGGCATTGTTCCTCTTTGACAATTTTTTTGTAAATAGATGTGTAAATACATAACAGCTATAATATGCATGTAGACATTTAATTTCCCTTTTTTTTCTACCCATTCTGTCTTTTTTTTTTCTTACAAAAAAAAAGAGACAAAAACATGTATGAATTACAGTCTGGGTGGCCACATGAATCAGGGAGTGTCTCGATATTCTGGAAGCTACAAAGAATTGATCATGCTCAACCCCTTCCCCCCTTCCTTCCCCCCTATTCCTTCCTTTATTTATGTGTGCAGCTCGGCTGTGCAAAGAGAAGTGCCAAAAAAGTATGATTTCCATGACAAAAGCCTTCAACATATGGTTGGCTGCTTGAAACCTTCCATATGGCCCTCAAAGAAAAAAAAAAAAAAAAAACTGATTAAGATTTTCCACTTTCTCGCTCTTTCTCTCTCTATTTCTCTCTCTCTCTCTCTTTCTATTTCTCTTTCTGAAACTTAAGCCATGATTGCTGAGGGGTGTTTTGATTTCTCTTGTTCTGCTACAATTTATGATGACAACAATAGCAATGATAACGTTAATAAAAACAATAGCACAAGCAACCTGCATGTCTACTCTTATTGCAGAAAAAAAACTTTCTTGTTTGTCATTTTTCATGCAACATACACAATAATTGACCCGAATGCTGTATGAGAACCAAATCACGTATAATGTATTCTGCAAATTGGTGTAATATATAAGTGTGAAACACATCGAGAGGGGAAGTGGACTTAGTCAACATTAACTCAGTGGGTAATTATGACAGTAATGCGCCTTCAGCTGGTGCCTCCTCTGTCATTGTTTGAGAGGTTTTAAGGGCTTTATTGTCAATTTACTTCAAATTTCATTACTAGGAAGCACACAGCTATACTATTGTTCGGCGTGGCTGTCTTGGATAGGAGAGAACGTGACGGGGCTGATGACACTTTGAATAAGAGCTAAGACGTCTGAATTATTTAAAAAAAAAAACAAAAAAAACCCAGGCATCTGTTTTAAGCTCTTCCTGGTCATTACATTTTTAATGGGACATTGATTTTATGCTGGAACTACTCTTTCTGAGTGACTCCATAAATATGGAAGAAAATAAAAATGAATCATGACACCAGACAGGGATTATTATTCTGGGTTTTTTTCTTGATTAGTTTCCAGGGAATATACAACACTTCAATTGAAGTGCTTGTGTCCTTCAGAGTCCTCTAGCAGCTCCGCGGCATCATGACCGAGCATTGCCGAGATATTCTTGCCTTCCACGTGGAAGCCGTTAATTTAAAGGCATACAAAAAGAGCCAATAAATGCATGCCGACGCCCGTCCCGGAACTGTGTTAAATACAGAAACAACAGGACAAGCTTCACCCTGCACACATGTCGCTGCTTAATAATAAGGTTTTACGAAGCAAGTAAACAACTGCCTTCATTACATGGCAACAGACTGTAAAATGGGGACCCGTGCAATTCAATTACATCACCAGCCTGTGCAACAGGAGCCATCATCAGCACCGTGAGGAAGGTGGGGAGGGCATGTAGCCCCGCATGCACATCAACCAAAGACTGCCGCCGCCAACGCCGCCGCCGCCCGCTGCCACGCTCTCCCAGAGCATGTCAAGTAAATTATTGAAACCAACCTGCAAAATTGAGAGCGTGATGCTCACACTTCAAAGATATTGACCCCGAGGAGGCATCATCGTTTGAGAGAACATATGAATATTTCTGAAAGAGGGAGATGGGTCGCTGCAAGGTCACGGGGGCCTCACGGCTCACATTCATCCACAGTTGATACTTGATGGTGTATTTTCCTACTGATTCTTAATAATGAAAGGCATCATATTCGACAAGAAAACCTCCCCGTATGTAAACAAAGCGCAACTTACAGCAAAAGACGAATATGATACATTCTCAGAGAATCTTCTATTTGAAGTACATTTTGAAATTGTTAGTTGTAGTTGTAGGATGAGTGGTGAGCACGTAGGCCACACAGCTAAGAGACCCGGGTTTGATTCCCCCCCTCAGGCATCTCTGTGAGTTTGCATGTTCTTTCCCGTTTACTCCAGTTTCCTCCCACATTCCAAAAACATGCTAGGTTAATTGGCGACTCCAAATTGTGAGTGTGAATTGTGAGTGTGAATGGTTGTTTGTCTATATGTGCCCTGTGATTGGCTGGCCACCAGTCCAGGGTGTACCCCGCCTCTCGCCCGAAAACAGCTGGGATAGGCTCCAGCGCCCCCCGCGACCCTCGTGAGGAAAAAGCAATAGAAAATGAATGAATGAATGAGTTGTATGATGAGTGGTTAGCAAGAGACACGGGTTCGATTCCGCCCTCAGGCATCTCTGCGTGGAGTTTGCATGTTCTCCCCGTTTCTCCGGGTACTCCGGTTTCCTCCCACATTCCAAAAATATGCTAGGTTAATTGGCAACTCCAAATTGTCCATAGGTATGAATGTGAGTGTGAATGGTTGTTTGTCTATATGTGCCCTGTGATTGGCTGGCCACCAGTCCAGGGTGTACCTGTTTATAATTGTTACATAATTGTTTGACATAATTGACAAAATTAATCTTGAATGACTTGTCTTTTCTTGATTGATGATTTCATCCACAAATATCATGATTTTACTGAGTTTTGCCATTATTTTTCCATTAACTGCATATTGTAGTTGTACATATTGTATTGTATTGAGTTATCATTTGATATGCAACACTGCAAAAAAATATATTTTGATTCCCTTTCAATCAACAGGTTCGTAGAATGTGTTCTTTCAAATAAGAATTTCCATTATTATGTCTAAATTCATACAGATTAAATTAGTACAACTAGCTGTAGGATGAACCAATTCATGCCAAACTCTCACATTTTGGAAAATGAATAGGTTCAATATATTGTTGAATAAAATGATTCACATGCAACTGGTGTCATGTGTTAGATTAATTCATTAGATTCATGTCATGAGAACAACTGTCATTATTTTGTTGCTAAGATTCGGAATAAACTGGTGACGTCCCAGCTGTGACCCTTCATGGAGACGCCCCCTGTTGGCAGAACACATGTAATGCATGAAAAATAAACAATAACAAACATCCATCCATTTTCTGTACCGGTTATCCTCATGAGGGTCGTGGACATGCTGGAGCCTAACCCAGCTGTTTTCGGGCGAGAGGCGGAGTACACCCTGGACTGGTCGCCAGCCAATCACAGGGCACATATAGACAAACAACCATTCACACTCACCTTTATGGACAATTTGGAGTCGCCAATTAACCTAGCATGTTTTTGGAATGTGGGAATAAAGGTCACCGTGCAGCCCGACAACAAACAATTCCATTTTAATTTTACAGGATCAACATTTTTAGCAAAAAAGGGTGGACTGCCCCCAAAAATACAAAGACTGTCCTGCATCCTGCCAAAAGTATTTGGAAGAGGAGGCCAGTCCAAGCAGCTTTAAGCGGCCCTTTCAGGAGTACGCAGTTACTTAGTCTCTGCACATTGTGCATCACAGGATAGCTGCTCATTAAAACCTCCATTCCTGGGTGTTTCATCAAGTGAGATTGCCAAGCTCTTTAACTCACTGTTCTTGATGTTTGTGCTGTTTGTGGAAAAACCCATCTGTTTCCTCGTCTCTCTGTTGGCACAGGGTCCACCTCATCCGTATGCTACGCTTTTTGAAGTTGTGTCGGAATCACATTTTTATGCATCTAAGATATCCGACTTGTCATCAGCACTCAGGCAAAAGTCAAGAGTGGCGTGCCTTAAATAGCAGCCCTTCCCCTTCATCGGGAACAAAGAAACAAACAAGCATAGAAAGGGACAAGACACCGTTCAATTGTTCACATTAATTGGTATATCTGAGAAAATTGTATTTCATATTATATATATACAGTATATATACTCTGGCTTAGTTGTTAGCATGTTGGAGATCTAGAAGATTTGGGTTCGAATCTCCTTTGGGCATGTGTAGAGTTTACATGTTCTCCCCATGCAAAGGTTTTCTCCAAGTACAACAACAATCCATCCATCCGTTTTCTATGCTATGCCGCTAAACCTTCACAAGGGTCGTGGGCATGCTGGAGCCTATCCCAGCTGTCTTCAGACGAGAGGCGGGGTACACCCTGGATTGGTCGCCAGCCAATCACAGGGCACATATAGACAAACAACCATTCACACTCACATTCATACCTATGGACAATTTGGAGTCGCTAATTAACCTAGCATGTTTTTGGAATGTGGGAGGAAACCGGAGTACCCGGAGAAAACCCACACATGCACGGGAGAACATGCAAACTCCACACAGAAATGGCCGAGGGTGGAATCGAACCCGGGTTTCCCAGCTGTGTAGCCTGCGCACTAACCACTTGAACACCGTGCAGCCCAACATAACTATTTATTGACCATAAATGCTTGTTCATGACCTTCTCTAAAGAATCGAATCCAGGTTGAAACGGATCTCCTGACTGTGTGGCCTGCGGTGCGGCCCCCAGAAATATCCATGTTAGGTTAATTATGTGAATGTGAGTTTCTATAATGGTCGAGTGGTTAGCGCGCAGACCTCACAGCTAGGAGACCAAGGGTTCAATTCCACCCTCGGCCATCTCTGTGTGGAGTTTGCATGTTCTCCCCGTGCATGCGTGGGTTTTCTCCGGGTACTCCGGTTTCCTCCCACATTCCAAAAACAGCTGGGATAGGCTCCAGCACCCCCGCAACCCTCGTGAGGAAAAAGCGGTTGAAAATGAATGAATGAATGAGTTGTAGAATGAGTGGTAAGCAAGAGACCCCGGTTCGATTCCGCCCTCAGGCATCTCTGCGTGGAGTTTGCACGTTCTTCCCGTTTCTCCGGGTACTCCGGTTTCCTCCGACATTCCAAAAACATGCTAGGTTAATTGGCGACTCTATATGTGCCCTGTGATTGGCTGGCGACCAGTCCAGGGTGTACCTCGCCTTTTGCCCAAAGGCAGCTGGGATAGGCTCCAGCACTCCCCGCGACCATCGTGAGGAAAAGCGGTAGAAAATGAATGAATGAACGAGTTTGTATAATTGACTGACAACCAGTCCAGGGTGTACCCCGCACTCGCCAGAAGAAAGCTGGGATAGGCTCCAGCATGCCCGTGACTCACGTGAGGATAAGTGGTAGAAAATGAATGAATGAATGAGTTGGTTAGTATAGAATTACTGCACCATTACAATTTCCCCTTCATGAGACCACTTTTTCAGTGGTGAGGTGAAGAGTGGATTTTACTTCAAGGCAAGGAAGACCATTACCAAACACAGATCCCATTCCAGAGGGAGATGGCGTTGTGGCAGAAATAAATTTAAAGACAAGTTCATCCAGCCAGAGCTATAAAACAATCCACATCACTGAACAAATCAGCCTCACCTTGGACAACAACAACAGCAGCAGCAGCATCCGCGGCTGCTAAACGCTGTCGTTGAGTTCACACACAATCATCCATCACAGAGCCGCAGTATGATAACTGAAAACCACCGTCAGAATTATTATCACTTTAAAAGCACGTCAGTGTGAAAAGAAAGGTAAAAGACGGTATAAATAAATATAGCCCCGTTTCTGGCAGGTAATTTTCTTCAGCTGTGACAATCCCGCGAGGACTGAAAATCTAATATTAACAGCAAATCATTACGTGGGAAGTGTTCATGCATGACCCGAGGCTGCACCTGTGTGACTAACTCAATTGAAGTAAATAAGAGATGTTAGCAAATAGAACACACTCCGCTTTGACAGCAAAGGGTCGCGCAGAGTGTAGTGGGACTCTGATGATTTACATGTCTATATGCCTTGACTGACAGGCGCTCTTCGTCTCTTTCTTTTAACTGGGTAAAGTCTGTATATGCTGCATTGTGACTGACACTGAAGGAATGGCTCATATTCATGTTGAATAAACTACTCAAATACCCAGGGGTGAAGTGTCATATACATATTTACTATATTTACTTAGACTCCAGTCTTTACAACATACTTTGTGTAATTGATGTTTTCAAGTAATAAGGCGAATAGCTCCTTAAAAAGTTGAAACATGATACGCTTTGTTCTGTTTTAGCCTGTAAATATATATAATATACTGATACCACGGTTAACGATTTGACTATATATAGCGCTCTTTCATGTTGGAACTGATTCCCATGTGACCAATTAATCGGCATAAAAGGCGCCACCGTTGTAGTTCAAAGTATTTGTAAAAATTCTATGTAACGACCTGCCTCTCCTGTCCAAGAAATCATTTTTAATTGTCTCATTATAAGACACTGTAGCTTACAGTGTGTGTTGGACACAACAATTGTTGTGTTTATACAGATCTTTTTGAAGATCTACCTGTGCAAAGACGCAACCCCAGATGTCCTGTTTTTGTAACTGCGCAACCCGCACGTCTCTTTGAAATCCCTGCAATAGAATGAAGCGCTTTGAAGCCGTACGGCGTATCGTGCAACTAAATAAAACCAAAATAGATAGTAAAAAAAATAGTTACAGGATGCGGGGTTTAGTGGCTTTTCACTTGATCATGAGAACATCTGTATTCCTCAGGATGAAGTTACAAATAAGGCTCTGGACAGGATGAACAGTATGTTACGAATTCATGCCTTGGCTCTATAAAACATCTGCAGTACATCCAGAATGCTGCTCGAGTCCTGACTAGAACCAAGAACCATGAACATATAGTCCAGTACTCACTTTTTATCATTATGTTCTGCAAAGCACTGTTGTGTACAAATTGGGCTCTATAAATAGACTTGTTTTTCCATACCATACCAACCGTCTACATGCTATCACTCTTCCTGAAAATTGTGGCGAATTAATAAAAATTTGTAAAGCAGAGCTAGTAGAGTGCTTGGTTGGTTCAATTCCCAATTTGATCTCAAAACTCCCAATTTACTCTTACTTTCCTTCTAAGTTTTAACATATTTCCACAGCATTTCAGTCAAGCTTCAGCTTCCGAACGACTCCTGTGTTCATTCTAAATTTTGATTGTTATACCTTTTCTCTGTGTTTCATCCATCCATCAATCAATACATTATCTGTACCGCATGCTGGAGCCTATCCCATTTAAGCGTTTCAGTTTCGCTTCAGCTTTTAAAAATTCACACGCAATGTTTGCTGACATTGCATAGTCTAGTTATTTAAGCCAAAACCAACATTAAAGGTGTTATGATGATGTCACAATAAAACAAATGTATGTATTGTTTAGAATCCTCATTTTAATGACTGTGATTTTCTGGTGAGTGTTTGACCTGATCCCTCATATTTTCTTCTACATCTGTGAGCATCTTTCAAATGACGATCTGCCTGCTGTATAATTGTTGTTTTCCTTCCAAGGCGGGAGCAAACATCCACGTCGTCCCTCCCATTGATGTGTGTATGATTTTTATCACTTTACTGCCCACCAGAGAATGAAAAGGCAGACCACCCCTGACCAAGTCATCCAATCAAACATTCAACACCTGACCTTGGAGCTTTTTAAAAGAGTAGGTAGGTACTAGGTCCCTTTTTAATGATTGCTTATGATTGTTTATGATTGTTTGAGGCCGTGGCTGCAAAGCAATGGATTTCCAGCAGGGGGCGGCAAAACTCTGCCATCAATGCTTCCATTTTTACCATTTAATGGTATATTATATGTGTGATAGTTTAGTAGTTTAGAAGCACCATTATTAGTAGTATTCAAGTCACATTCAGTAGTCATTCTTAGCTGCTATAAAGAAGATTGTAAAGCCAGTGTGTTCATATTGGAGAGTTTTCAGCAGTACATGTTATTATGCATATTACAGCTCTGATAAAGCTCCACTTGAAGTAGAAAGTGAAATAGTGCTATCATTTCTGATGTAATAGTACAATGCAAATACATCATATTATCAAGAACATAACTTTTTTCATTCATTCATTAATTTTCTACTGCTTATCCTCATAAGGGTCGCGGGGGTGCTGGAGCCTATCCCAGCTGTCTACATTCATACCTATGGACAATTTGGAGTCGCCAATTAACCTAGCATGTTTTTGGAATGTGGGAGGAAACCGGAGTACCTGGAGAAAACTGGGGAGTACATGCAAACTCCACACAGAGATGGCTGAGGGTGGAATTGAACTCTGGTCTCCTCACTGTGTGGCCTGCACGCTAACCACTCTTACACCATGCAGCCCAACATAACTATTTATTGACCATAAATGCTTGTTCATGACCTTCTCTAACAGTGACTACAACATAGCAGAAAGGTCCTTCAAGCTGTAGGTGCAATTTTTAAAATGTTTACTCATTATCTTGATTACCCAGTATGAACTAAAAAAATCAAAAGTCGTCAGTGCCTCACCGGCAATGAACTTCACATGTCACAGTTTTCCAGTTGAGGCATTCTTTGTACAAATGAATTCCACTTCAATCATCCCAAACAATACTATTCAATGTTGGGTATTCTCAAAGCAAAGCAATATCATACATTCAGACAGACACCAAGAGCAATCCTTTGCCTTGGAGGAGAGAACCGTTTAAGGAGTACTATTGATGAGCTCCCTTTGTGGCTATTGAGGAAATTAAGGGAGACCAAACCCGAAAAGGCTCAACATTTCCCCTTCAATTTGTTGAGTGTGAGATTTCCTTCCTGTAGCTCTCACTGTCTGGAAGTAACCAAATCCTCAAAGGCCTTTTGACATGCAACACCGACATTAAAAAAAAAAAAAAAAAAGACACGCACCTGTTGTTTTGGGGAGGCGTTGGCATGGGTGGCTCTCTGTGCTTTATCTTTGAGGATTTAAGGAGATGGAGGATAATTTTTAAGTGTAAAATGCATTGTTTCCATGTAAATGTTTGTCTTTTCATTAATGCTTGCGTGCACAGTCCTTGGATAGTTGAATATTACATTGTTTAATTACTTTTTATACTTGTATGTCAGTTAAGAACGAGTTTCCTTCCACTAGGCCTGTCACGATAATGCATATATCAATTAATTGAACGATTTAAAAAAACAGGCATATAAGTGTATCTATTAGTCTCTCTGGATGACAAGAGGTTCCACTCTGCACGTGTCTGTGTACATTGGCTCTATATGAAATGAACACAGAAGAGAGTGAACATCCTCTCAGCTATTAAGCATCTTTGTGTCAGTAGCGAGGCTACAGGATTGCTAGCAAGTTAGCTAGCAGACGCGAATATGAATGAAGGCACAAAGGCGATAGTTTGTAAGCCGAATGCCACAATGTGGCTGCGCAGCTAAGAAATTAACACTAATTGCGGATTTTGATCGGTAAATATTAAAGGAAAAAGCACAAAACGGTGCGCGTTGACAGTCTGTGATGCAGTGTTTTTTTTCTGAAAAGAGACTTCCTGTTTCCCAGAGTGCTTTGCGGTACTGTTTTGTAAACGATCTAATATTTAATAGCACAGTTTTCGACCAGCAGAATGTGTTATGGTAGAATGGTAGTTCTAATTGATAATATTAATTGAATAATTGTGCTCATATAAAGTATTTTAAATGTCAATTATTGCACTAATAACTTTAAACCTAAATCATTTTTTTCTCCATCTCTACCTAACCTCTTGGATATTGGATCTGTTTGTGGTTTCCTGTCCTTACATTGATAATTGACAAATCCAGGTGTTTCCACCCTCTTTGGGAAACCAACGCTTAAGTGAAGTTGAAAAATAGTTTTTCATCGAGCAGCACACTGGTTTGTTCCACTGTCAGAGGCATTCGTTTGTCTTACGTGTTCACAGTCCACAGTGATTTCTCACCGCTTCCTATCCGGAACTAAAACCGACTGCTGGTGTCTGCAGGCGTGTAATTTGTGCCAGATTTGCAATGCAGTGTCCACTGGCTGACTCCGCTGCACAGACACGCATCATGCATGAGCTTTCACCTCTGTTTGTCCCCCACGGAAATATTCATTCAGCTGTATTTCACTCAAGCTTAAAACCCTGTAAAGTGTCTCTATCTATGGGCTCCCAATTGTTGTAAACACGTTCTAACGTCATATCTCATCTTCAAAACGTCAGTAGAAAGAACTGTAAAACATAAACGTAGGTTGCTGGACACAGAAAATGTACTATGGTGACGGACATCCTCAGCGGAGATATGGTGAGTAGTACCGTTTTGAATAACATAGTGATGTTTTCAATATGTTGCCTTGACTACGGCTGTATTGTCATTTGCATAATAATTTTAATTAATTCCTTAGGGTTAGGGTCACGGGTAGGCTGGAGTCTATCCCAGCTGTCTTCGAGCAAGAGACCTGCACTGGTCATGTTAGCTGATCGCAGATTTTTAAATGTATATATAGTCATTCATTCATTAATTCATTAATTTTCTACCGCTTTTTCCTCACGATGGTCACGGGGGTGCTGGAGCCTATCCCAGCTGTCTTCAAGCAAGAGACCTGCACTGGTCATATTAGCCAATCGCAGATTTTTAAATGGATACATATTCATTCATTCATTCATTCATTTTCTACCGCTTTTTCCTCACGAGGGTCACAGGGGTGCTGGAGCCTATCCCAGCTGTCTTCGAGCAAGAGACCTGCACTGGTCATATTACCCAATCGCAGATTTTTAAATGTATACATATTCATTCATTCATTTTCTACCGCTTTTTCCTCACGAGGGTCACGGGGGTGCTGGAGCCTATCCCAGCTGTCTTCGAGCAAGAGACCTGCACTGGTCATATTAGCCAATCACAGATTTTTAAATGTATATATATATATTTTTAAATTAAATAATGGCCAGGCACGGCGTTCAGCACACAGCCCTCACAGCTAGGAGACCCGAGTTCGATTCCACGCTTGGGCATCTCTGTGTGGAGTTTGCATGTTCTCCGGTTTCCTCCTACATTCCAAAAACATGCTAGGTTAATTGGCGACTCCAAATTGTCCATAGGTATGAATGTGAGTGTGAATGGTTGTTTGTCTATATGTGCCCTGTGATTGGCTGGCGACCAGTCCAGGGTGTACCCCGCCTCTCGCCCGAAGACAGCTGGGATAGGCTCCAGCAACCCCTGCGACCCTTGTGAGGAAAAAGCGGTAGAAAATGAATGAATGAATGAGTTGTAGGATGAGTGGTTAGCAAGAGACCCAGGTTCAATTCCGCCCTCAGGCATCTCCGCGTGGAGTTTGCATGTTCTCCCCGTTTCTCCGGAGTTCAAATCCCTCTGAGTTCAGTTTTTAGTGTACAACATTTAAAACCGAGCTGACTGTTTTGGAACGGCCTGACCGATTTCAACACTTCTAGCTATTACTCAAGTATTTACAGTAGCGGTATGGGATGCAAGAGAATGCAATAACCAGCTGCCTCGGCTATTCCATGATGCAAGATTGTCAGCGGCGTAGGAAAAACTGTGTGAGCGAGTCAGCTAAGTCAACACCCACGGCTCCTCCGCAATGCTACAAAAATGCAACAAACTTCAGCTCAATACCACAGCGAGAAGACTGGGCACTTCGATCCAACTGCCGACTTTTTGTGGGAACAAGTAGCGAGGCCAATAGGATGTCACTTAAAAAGTGAGAGAACATGTTCCTCTTTGTTCTGTGACTCAGACAGATCATCAATAAGGACTCAGTGGGTGGCAAATCCAGGCGGCTTCGGCCTCATCACTGAGGATAAATGGATAGACTCTCTCTCTCTCTCTGATGAGCTCGATAACAGTTCACTGCTCCATAGAAAAGAGCTTCTTAGAACTTGTCTTCTGTTCAAAGTAAACTATCTTCAAGTAAATCTGCCACATTTAATGCAGACCGAAATTAGATGTTAAGAACCTTGACTGTGGGACCTCTAAACTTGAGGGCCTCTTCAGATATATTCATTCATTCATTTTCTACTGCTTATCCTCAAAAAGGTCGCGGGGGTGCTGGAGCCTATCCCAGCTGTCTTCAGGGCGAGAGGTGGGGTACACCCTGGACTGGTGGCCAGCCAATCACAGGGCACATATTGACAAACAATCATTCACACTCACATTCATACCTATGGACAATTTGGAGTCGCCAATTAACCTAGCATGTTTTTGGAATGTGGGAGGAGAACATGCAAACTCCACGTAGAAATGCCTGAGGGCGGAATCAAACCCGGGTCTCTTAGCTGCGTGGCCTGCGTGCTAACCACTCATCCTACAACTACAACTACAACTGTTTTTAGAATGTGGGAGGAAACCGGAGTACCCGGAGAAAACCCACGCATTCACGGGGAGAACATGCAAACTCCACACAGAGATGGACGAGGGTGGAATTGGGGTCTCCTAGCTGTGAGGCTTGCATGCTAACCACTCGGTCGCAGTGCCGCCTAAAAGGGGACCTATTATACAAATTTTCGGACTTAGACACAATAGTCCGCACAGAAAGCTTTCTAGATCTTCCAGACTCTGCACCTCTTCCAGCAGTGTTTCCTTGAATTTCCTGCCTCCCACCCACCCAGATTCATCGTGCTGCTGAAAGAATTGTTTGTCACTAAACTGGATGGTTGGGAGGAGTTGCTCTCAGAGAAGGTTGTAGTACCAGTCGTTACCCATGGCTGTGCTCTTTGGCAAAACAGTGAGTGAGTCTCAGAAAAAGCAACCAGGCCTGCTGACTGACCTCCGCTGAGGATGTAGTTGGACGGTGGAAGGAATTCTTTGAGGCCCTTCTCAATCTCACTGACATACCTTCCATGGAGCAAGCAGAGTCCGAGGATACGTATGCAAAACAGTTCCAGGGATTATGTCTCACAGCTGGCCCCAGGAACGCCTCGGTGGCCGGGGACCAGGAAGTCTGGGCTTCCTTACTGAGATTGCTGCCCCTGCAAGCCGGATAAGCGGAGGAAAATGTAAATGTAAATGTAAAGAACAAGGGATTGGTTTTATAAATAGCAAGTAATTTGGGCTTCATGTGGATGTTTGCTATGTTTACTATGATTTCAACGTGTCCATGAATGCAGCGGCACCGATAAAAATCTTTTAAATCTCTTAATGCACAAATAATCATTCAAACGTACTTATTTTATGATATGATGCACACTGAGCAATAAACAATTTGACACTCTGTCTCCTTCCTGCTCTGATATCCATTTGACTGTGCTGTACTCCCATAGTCCGTGTTGCCACCTTTGCGACTTTTTCGCTACATCTGGCGACATGTTTTCGCAAAAGCGACTAGCGACAAATCTGGCGACTTCTTCTGGTGTTGTTGCGGAATTATCTGGTATTTGGCGAATTCAAGTAAAAACACGTATTGTACTACAGTTTCTGTTCTCACTGAGCAGCAGCAGGTGCTGGTGAGAGGTGAGGTACCCCGCCAACCCCCCAAACCGGTCACAAGTCATCAGTGCCCTATCAGCATCCGCAGCACGCAGAGAGCATAGCATAGTGGAGCGCTAAGCAGCCATGAAATTCCGCCGGTCTGGATCTTTCCCTGTTTTACAGAGCAGGATCTAAATCGTAAATGTTTCTTAATCTTAATTAAATTACTACTCATAAAACTAAAAAAAAATCCTGATGCCAAACAAGCATCTTGTTGAGTCTTTCTGGTGAAATTGAGTGCTCAGTATCCACTTTTCTGTCTGTGAATGACACTGAGACTAGCAATTAGCAAGGCGTCATGTTAGCTAGCTATTATCAATGCGCAGAAATCGCAGAAAGAAGTTTCGTTAATGTTTTAAATAGTCAAAATATGGCAAGATACTGCAACTATTACATGTTATCATTAGATTCATAACCAAAATAGGTGTATCCCAATGACAGTATTGTAAGCTAGCTGATATTAACTTGTTTCTTTGTGTTATAATGCACAGAAAAGGGTAAGAAACATGTGTTCATGTTTCACATAAGCATTGTGAATACTTATTTAGGATTGTTTTACACATGTAAAATTCTAATAACTACAAAAACTTGTTTTGTTACAGGTTTTGAGAGCCAACCACTGTTGACATCGTATAGCGGGGTGATGTAACGTCTGATTCCGCTTGCCATTTTGTTTGCTAGCTTACAGTATGTCAACAAGGAAGGATGTTTACTGATTTAAAAAATATATATTGAGAAAAGAGGTGGACTCACGCAGATCAGGATCTAAAACGTAAATGTTTCTTAATCTTAATGAAATTACTACTCATAAAACTCATTATTCAGACTCTGTCACTTACCTGTCAGTGTGTCTGAACGGGATAGGAGAACATTGTGTGATAAATTAAACAAGTAGGCTTAACCGCAAGTTAGAAGATGGAGGCTGGCGGCTAGTCTGAATTACGCTGTGGAGACTGAGTGGCGCTAGCCGAGCTAAAATACTTACAACAACACTTACGATGCTCGCTCTCATTGGGATGGCTTTGTCTTCCAGTCCTCCGGTAAAAAAATCCTGACGCCAAACGAGCATCTTGTTGAGTCTTTGTGGCGAAATTGAGTGCTCGATATCCACTTTTCTATCTGTGAATGACGCTGAGACTAGCGATTAGCGAGGTTGTCGTGTTAGCTAGCTAGTATCAATGCGCAGAGAAAAGAAGTTTCGGTAGTGTTTTAAATAGTCAAAATATGGCCAGATACTGCAACTATTACATGTTATCATTAGATTATGCCGCAAATAGTCACTTTTCTTACAACTTTTCTTATAACCAAAATAGGTGTATCCCAATGACAGCATTGTAAGCTAGCTGATATTAACTCGTTTGCGACTAGCGAGGTTGTCGTGTTAGCTAGCTAGTATCAATGCGCAGAGAAAATAAGTTTTGGTAGTGTTTTAAATAGTCAAAATATGGCCAGATACTGCAACTATTACATGTTATCATTAGATTATGCCGCAAATAGTCACTTTTCTTACAACTTTTCTTATAACCAAAATAGGTGTATCCCAATGACAGCATTGTAAGCTAGCTGTTATTAACTCGTTTCCTTGTGTTATAATGCACAGAAAAAGGTAAGAAAAATGTGTTCATGTTTCACATTAGCATTGTGAAAGCTTATTTAGGATTGTTTTACACATGTAAAATTATAATACCTACAAAAACTTGTTTTGTTACAGGTTTTGAGAGTAACTTCTGATTTTGTTTGCTAGCTTATAGTATGTCAACAAGGAAGGATGTTTTCTGATTTCAAAAATATATATTAAGAAAAGAAGTGGACTCACGCAGTGTATTAATAACATGACAAGATATGCGCCTTATTGTACGCTAACTGGAAAAAGAACACACACCGAGGCAACAAAATAGCGGGGTACATTTTTGACATTAGCCAAAAAACACACTGAGGCAGACACTCCCAGAGATTCCACTGTACTTAAAAATACCTGTGTAGTTAATTGTAAAGGTTTCATGACATTAACCCTTTATTCTCATTCTTCCAGGTCATTGTATTCTCAGGGCATTCAATCGATCGCAACAGGACTCGACAAACAAATTAAAGGTACATTAGCATCTTGGAATTGTGTTCCACTGTACTGTTTTCTTCCAACTTTTGCATCCCATTGGCCAAAGAGAGATTGTGTAGTGTATAAGCTGACAAGGCCTGGCAGCCCTAATTCACCCATTTGTCTCTGTGTTGTTTTCTTTTTGCACTCGGGGCCAAGCAAGCAAATAAATCCTTGCCATTCCAGGATCATCTGTTCACTGTTTGTTTACTCACACTTAGCTTTCTCCTTCTGTGTGACCCGTGGACCCCGTCAGTTTGAGCCACGGCCAGCTTTTATAAGGCCATATACAAATAAATCACTACATTTGTTCTGATAATTGTACTTTGAGATTTGAAATAATAATATTCAAAGCCAATTAAAAGGTTGATAGTTGGATGTATAAAATAAACTGTATGTGTGTGCTTGGAGCCAACGTAAACACAAAGCACAGTGGGTGGGAGCTGCATAAACATACTGGCTAACACACGTTTGTAAACCTGTAAGAGTACACATGATAATACAGCTTGATAAAACATTTGCAAAATCATACAAAAATGATGTCCAATGAGATCCTATAGAAACACTGCATCTGCATGAACAATTTTACATAGCAAATGACAATCCTTATGTGTTAAATAAATAAAATGTGAAATATAATGCCATTGTGAGGACGCTTAGTTAGACTACACTGCATCCATTTAGCAAATTTAACTCACCCAGTGTGTCATAATAAATTATAATCATTGCATTATGATAATGGTAATGATTTTATTTCATTTGAACATGCATCAGATTACAATTGAATGCATCACATCATCAGTTCCCAGTCCCACATGTCCAAAAGGAGTAGGAAGAAGCAAAGCTTATTAAATCCTACCCCTCCATCTGGTACTTTTACAATCAGTAACTGTTACATTTGTTCACTTCCTGCTTTCCTAATATAGTTTTTTTTTTTTAAATAATGCACCACGTACCGAAGTAGGAGGTGATATGAGCATCCAATGACATAATGGTTACCATAGTAAGTGTCAATATAGTGATATATATAGCACATCATGACTGGTTCAAGACTCTTCATCCTTGTATTTAGCAAACATCAACTGCTTGTATTGTTTCTTGAATTGGCTCATCGTTGTGCATTGTTTGATTTCCTTACTCAATCCATTCCATAGTTTGATTCCACATACTGAAATGCTATGGCTAGCATAACGTAGTCCTAGCATAGAAGTGTTTCAAATGTACTTCTTCCCTGAGATCATATTTCTCCTCTCTTGTAGAGAAATATTGGATGACATTTTTAGCTAGTTAGTTATTTTTAGCCTTATGCATTATTTTAGCTGTTTGTGATTTTAAAAATAAGGAGTTAGTATGTTCTCTGTAGGCGGCATTATGAATTATCCTTACTGACCTTTTTTGCAGTGAGTGCAGTTTAGTGAGTGAAGATTGCTTTTATAGTTATTACCTCATATTCCCACACAATAAATAAGATATGGTAGAACCAGAGAGCAACAAAGAGTGTGATAAATAATAATAATAATAATAAATAAAGAATATTGAAATATTTCTGGCCACCTTATGTTGTATATTTGTAATATGAGGTTTCCAGCTCATATTTTCATCTATTGTGATCCCTATTAAATTACAAATGTGTATATTCTCATATAATAAAACACAATCGGAAGACATTCATAACAGAATTGTAAGAACTCTTAACTTCTGATCTGAAATGATGTGAATGAATGATGAGCAGGTTCTTAATCTTAGCATAAATATGAATTCATGCATTGCATTGGCCGTTATTAATCATGCACATGTGTGGTGTTTTTATTTGTTTAATGCAGCGTTATACAGCAAGATGAAAACAAATGTAAACAACACTGCAGGTCACTGCCTGCAGCTCCTCCCATGCAGCCCAAGGACCCCGGAGCCAATCTCTCATGCAGGCCACACCGCAGCGAGCACTTCAAAGTCATGTTCCTCTTGTAGCCTCCAGCTGCTGACATGCGGCTCTGCTGTGACCGATAAAATTTGACAATTTGTAGCAAAGCCCAATCATGACCTTCGCCATGCTGCGACCGGTGTCCGCGCACTTCTATTCCGACCTCAGCATCACGTCCGAGGATGACGAGAACCGCAGCGAGAGCGACGACGGTTCGGACCGGCTCTGCTGCGGTGCTGCTGCCGGGAAACGCGGGAGGATGGCGCGCAAAGTGGAGGGCGAATCCGTTGCGGTTGTGATGAAGCAGCGGAGCGCCGCCAACGCCAGGGAACGCGGCCGGACTCAGAGTGTCAACACCGCCTTCACGGCACTAAGGACCCTCATCCCTACCGAGCCGGTGGACAGAAAGCTGTCCAAGATCGAGACCCTGCGCTTGGCTTCCAGTTACATTTCCCACCTGGCCAATGTACTTCTTCTCGGGGACGGCTGCGAGGATGGACAGCCGTGCCTGGATGTGGTGCATGCTCAGGCTGCAGAGAAGGGAAGCAAGCAGCCGAGGACCATCTGCACTTTCTGCTTGAGCAACCAGAGAAAAGGGGTAAGAAATCATGTACTAAAAAAAAATTGTTCTTATTTTTCATCTGAATTTGGGTGTGCAAACAGCAAATCCATTTGCATTGTATTCATATCATCATTGAACTCTTGCATTTCAATATGGTGTCTAAATTTCATTTGAATACAGCTTTGTTTACAGACAAATAAATATAAATACCACCAAAAATTCCATAACCGAGTATAAGTATGTCTCCGCTTGATGATGACTGATGCATCTTCTCCGATACAGGATGCCGGTGACTGTTTGAAGATGCGCAGACTGGGCCCACTGCGACTTCGACGCTGACCAAAAAACCACCAATGGAGGATTAAGAACCCGAAAAAAAAAAAAAAAACCCTCAAAAGACTTTCTCAGGGAAGACTCAGACCTGTTGTTAGAGCACACATACATGCTGGATCCCGCGGTGGAGCCAAAACAATATTTATATACGTGACCGAGAAATGTAAGCATAAGCCACTCAAAGATGCAGTGCGTTTGTTTGAGTCTTATGAGTGTAGTATGATTTTTTTGTTTGCTAAAAGTTAAAAATAAAGTTTATTTTATAAAAAAAAATATGCTTATTGAGTTTGTTTAAGTTATGGGAGGTATATATTGTCTTTATATATTGTTTTCATTTAAATACACATAAAGACAACAGTAGTTTGGGGTTTATGGAGCCGGTAAGAACTACAGCAAAAGTTTCCGGTGTGAGTGAGTGGTTAGTGTATTTTTTTTTTTTTTTGGGAATCTCACAATTGGTGTTTTTTTGAAGTCTGCTATCGATTAGTCACGGCAAATAGTAGCCCACACTCTGCTCGAAGCCCCAAACACAGCTGTTGGTATGCCAGAGGGATAAATCACTGCCATGGGCCCAACGGATAGGGGAGAGATGGGGTGAGAGTTCAGAGGTCATGACAGGAAATAGAAGTAAAAGCCTGTTTGTTGTCTGCTGCAATTGATGCAAAAAAACAATGAAAGTGTATGCTGCATCTCATGTTTGTGATGCGTTACCTCACTTTGTCTATAAGTTAGCTATGAAGCTACATATACAGTACTGTGCTGTGTTAATTGCCTTTTTCACAAAAGATACAAAACACAACTTTTAATGTAAAGGGTGAATACAGGAGTTGCAAATAATTAAATGTCGGTGCTTGAACATTGTCCATAAATCAACAATTAGCCTCAACAATGAACAGATGGGTACACATAGAGCAGCGTATTACATTCATTGCTGAAATCTAATTAGGTTTAATCTCATTAAGGTCGCGGGGGTATGATGGATCCTATCCCAGCTGACTACCGGTGAGAGGCGGGGTACACCCTGGAATGGTCGCCAGCCAATCACAGGGCACATATACACAAACAACCATTCACACTCACATTCATACCTATGGACAATTTGGAGTGGCCAATTAACCTAGCATGTTTTTGGAATGTGGGAGGAAACCGGAGTACCCGGAGAAAACCCACGCATGCACGGGGAGAACATGCAAACTCCACACAGAGATGGCCGAGGGTGGAATTGAACCCTGGTCTCGCCAACCAATCGCAGGGCTTCTCTCATTTCATCATTCATTTATTTTCTACCGCTTTTCCACACAAGGGTCGCGGGGGTGCTGGAGCCTATCCCAGCTGTCTTCGGGCGAGAGGCGGGGTACACCCTGTGGACTGGTCGCCAGCCAATCACAGGGCACATATAGACAAACAACCATTCACACTCACATTCATACCTATGGACAATTTGGAGTCGCCAATTAACCTAGCATGTTTTGTACCCGGAGAAAACCCACGCATACACGGGGAGAACATGCAAACTCCACACAGAGATGGCCGAGGGTGGAATTGAACCCTGGTCTCCTAGCTGTGAGGTCTGCGCACTAACCGCCGTACCGCCCTGATTTCATCATTTTGTTTTTTATTGTTCCTACAAATCGACCGCCGTGCCTCATTTCATCGTTTTATTTTTTATTGTTTCTACTGCTGGGATAGGCTCCAGCACACCTGCAACCCTACTGAGGACTTAGCGGTACAGAAAATGGATTTCAACACCTGTTGATCATTGCATAATGTGTTGTTACGCATTCTTTGTGTGTATCTTTGTGTGGATTAGAAAATGGTGACAACTGAACACAGGAAGTGAACATTTTATTGGGAAAATATAAACAAATTATTGTAAATGTTAAACATGCCTGAAACAAATAAACAACACTGCACCAACTAAGGTCAGCTCTTCAAAAATATTACATGAAATTCTGCTGAGAAATAAACTATGCCCCCCCCCCACACGTGCAAGTTGAATGGAATGATCCCTGGTTTCTCAAGAGGCTGTAAGAAAAGTGACTATTTGCGGCACGCTGGGGGTCTAAAGACTAAACTAAGCCCTCCCTCCTTTGCCCAGTCAGGCTAACTGGAATTTGCTGTGTCCTCCATGTTCAGGGCCCCCCTCAAATGGCTCCCCGAGGCTCCCCCCCCCACCCGACAGGAAGATGTCACAGAGGCACAGGAAGGGAAAACAACGTGCAGCCGACCTCTCTGAGTAACCCTCTGTGCGGCGGGCTTTGGGTCAGCGCCAGTCTTGACATCATCCTGTGCTGGGACCCAGATGTACAGCTCTCTGGTGGGTCCATTCAGGACCGGCACCAAATAGCGAGCTGCAGCAAAGTCGGAAGGACGGTCTTTTACCGGATGACAGGTAACAAACGATCAGAGGAGATGGAGGATAGGATGTGTTTAACATGTCTGACAGGTGAGGATGTAGACCCACCTGGGGACCACTGTAGAACTTCATACTTTACTGCCTCACTTCCCTTTTCTCCACATCCTTAGACAGACATCCTTAGATCCCTAAAGAAACTTTGTGTAGTGATTTGATGATAAGTACAGTAAGTGACCGCAGCCTGAGTTTCAGGGCCCATTGATGGTAGTGTAGTAATGGTAATGGTAATGGTAATGGTTTTATTTCATTTGAACATGCATCAGATTACAATTGAATGCATCACATAATCAGTTCACAGTTCCACATGTCCAAAAGGAGTAGGAAGAAGCAAAGCTTATTAAATCCTACCCCTCCATCTGGTACTTTTACAATCAGTAACTGTTACATTTGTTCACTTCCTGCTTTCCTAATACAGTTTAAGGTTTTTTTTTGTTTTTTTTTAATAATGCACCTTGTACTGAAGTATGTAAGTAAGTATTATTATTTATTATTTATTATTTATTATTTATTATTTATTATTTATTATTTATTATTTATTATTTATTATTTATTATTTATTATTTTGTTTATACCGCTTTTTCCTCACAAGGGTCTCGGGGGGTGCTGGAGCCTATCCCAGCTGTCTTCGGGCGAGAGGCGGGGTACACCCTGGACTGGTTGCCAGCCAATCACAGGGCACATACAGACAAACAACCATTCACACTCACATTCATACCTACGGATAATTTGGAGTCGCTAATTAACCTAGCATGTTTTTTTTTGGAATGTGGGAGGAAACCGGAGTACCCGGAGAAAACCCACGCATGCACGGGGAGAACATGCAAACTCCACACAGAGATGGCCGAGGGTGGAATTGAACTCGGGTCTCCTAGCTGTGAGGCCTGTGTGCTAACCACTTAACCCACCGTGCTGCTCTGGAATAAATAAATAAATAAACAAAGGAAAAACATTGAGAATAGGTGCAGATTCTGGAAAATCTAAAAGGTTTTTGGAATGTGGGAGGAAACCGGAGTACTGCGCGCTAACCACTTGACCGCCCTATATTATATATTACTTTTATAATAATAATAATTATTATTAGAATGATTTTTAAACAAAGAAGAAATATCATGAGGACATTGATGAACTGTGAAGAAGAAGACGCCAGAACAACACAAATCATGGACCTGTCAGTATGCAGTGCTCATTTTGAAAATAAAATAGATGGTCCAGAAACAGGAAGGATGTAATCCCCCCCCCAACATCATCCGAGAGCCGTCTTGATTCCCAGACGGGTGCTCACCTTCAACATGTAGTCATCTTGCCAGACGGCCTGTTAAAGTCCAACCTGTACATGATCATAATCATGTTAAAGTTTCACTACACATGAGGACATGTCTCCAGAGTACAAGGAAGTCTGCGTGACATTCCGCCGAGCCGTTGGTGGGGGCCTTGTGAGGGGGGGGGGGCATTTTCTGTGGAGCCGATTGTGTCTCTTCAAACATTCAGGAGCAATTGTTTTCATGCAGTAGAGAATTTGGCTGGGCCTTCTGACAGAAAGAGGATGATGGACGACGAGCCAATCGGATGGGTGGGGGTGAAGGTACAGAGCCTCAGTTGGTAGGAGGAAATCCCAGAGATGAAATTACAACACAATACGGATGATCGTAACCGCTTTTTGTTCTATTACAGACTCCCGACAGTCAAGCCCCGGTCTCCAGCAGCCTGGCTGAGAATCAAAAAGTACAGTGGTACAGAATGTATGTGACATGGTAGCCAATTTGGATATGCCAGCAAATCATATATTTCATACACACACACACAAAATGAAGATGATTCCACTTCCAAAAAAATGAGATGGCAACAGAAGTGTCAACTCTACAAATCCAACAGTCACCACTGCTAACAAAGAATTATTACAAGCAACAACATGTTCCTTTAAAGGGGACCTATTATGCTTTTTCCATATTTTTGACCTATAAATGTAGTAAGAATGTTGTATTCTCGTGTAAAACGATGCCAAATTTCAGATCATGAGGTTTGCGTATTTGGAAGTGAGCCCTGAAAGAAGTTTGGGATGGCTCAAAAGGATTGGTTTCAAAGGGGCGTGGTAAAACTGCCCCTTTGTGATGTCACAGAGGGGAGGACTTATATGGGTTCTTTTTCCCTTCCGAGAAAATGAATGAATGAATATAAAATAAAATAAAATAATTAATAATATATTGAATAATATATGAATGAATATATTATTGAATAATTGAATATATTATTAACTAATAAAATTAATTAATATAATAATTAATAAAATAATTAATAATATATTGAATAATATATGAATAAATATATTATTGAATAATTGAATATATTATTAATTAATAAAATTAATTAATATAATAATTAATAAAAAATAATTAATAATATATTTAATAATATATGAATGAATATATAATTGAATATATTATTAATTATTATTTTTATATATTATATATTCATTCATTCATTCAAATGAATGAAAATTAATGGTTGCACCTGTCAACCAATTTATCACTGCGCAGGGTGCGCTTCGACTGTGCCAGGAATAGACCAAGTTGGAGGGGGCGAGCTTTCAGCACACCTTTACCGCTGAAAATGTGGACACCTCCCCTGGTGCGCCGCTGCGCCCATCTCGGCGCAGCCCATTCGACCAAATTATCAAATTTGCTGCGCATTGTGGTGCGCTGGACCAAATTACCACTGCGTTGGCTGTGGTAATTGTAGCGGGGTTGCTACTACCCGTTTCCTACCACAATTAGTGGCCATATTAGACGTTACCGATGCTAAAATGTTAAAGCTACTTACTGTTAAGAGAAGTCTTGAAGTAACGTCTTTTCTTGAGAAACATCCGACTGTCCAGTCTCTTTTCCTGATCGGATTCGGAATCCAAAACATACGGCTGGATGGTAAAAGCCGACATTTTAAAAAGATACATTTTTATCAACTCCAATACCGTTTGCAGCTAGCGTCGAGTATGACCAACCACAGTGGAGTGGGCGTGTCTGTCATCAGGTTGAATTCCCATTATGTGTGACGTCTTTGATCTGATAGATGAGATGGGACAATTAATATAAAAATGCACATGCTGGTTGAGATTGCCTATGTTTTGGTGATGTCTCTGCACGGTGCGCCAGTCAACCAATTTATCACTGCGCAGGGTGCGCTTCGACTGCGCCAGGAATGGACCAAGTCGGATGGGGCGAGCTTTCAGTACACCTTTACCGCTGAAAATGTGGACACCTCCCCTGGTGCGCCGCCACACCCATCTCGGCGCAGCCATTGCGCATCGTGGTGCGCTGGACCAAATGAACAAATCTAAACAATTCAACTAAACTAAACAATTCAAAGTGAACTTCTATTAGTTGTAGTTTTTAATCCGGACTCAGATCAAATGAACTAGTTAAAAATATTGTCTTTGGCTTATCCAATCCCGTAACGTTGGTACTTACATGGTCCATCAAAGAGTCATAAATCTGTCAAACCTCGTAAACATTCAAAGCCATCATGGGAAAGTCTCAGTGCACAGGACCTGTGGGAGGGCCGGCGGAACCATTGGGATGTTTCATGTCAGCCTACGGAGCAAACAGTCAGAGGATTTCCTCAATCAGAGACGAGAGAGTGTGCGGCGAACAACCTCACTGACAGAAAAACGGAGACCAGCGCTAGCAGCTGGGGCGTGCTAACAACCTCCGGGATTTACTTTGGTGTGCAACACCCTTCAACTGCGGCATGAAGGGCCCCAATCATGCACACTCGCTCGCATTTCCACCCCAAAAAAAAAAAAATTCAACCTTTAGAGAATCACAACTTTAATGAGTCTTGCAAGTTTTCAACGTCGTTTTCGCTGACCGTTCTCAGCTGCATTTTTTTACTCCAGATGTCTTTTCAAATGTGTCTAGTTTCCACAACAACTTGGAAATATTTACAAGATAACACGCATGAAGTGTCACACTTCAGTATTTGAACTCTGGCCTTCCACTTGAGATTTGAACTGACATTGTCTCACAGCTGGGCGGGCGCTAGGAAGTGGCCAATAACTCCTCATTTCCACCGATGCTTTGTAGGAACGTCAGTACATTCGCTCGTCTCTGTGGTCACTGGTGCCAGCTGCCGTAGAATGAGGTATTGTTTTATGCAGATGGTGAAATCCAAAGACCCCGGTTCTTCCCTTTTCCATTAAGCTTGTCAACTATTAATAACCATATATCGACCTCTTTTGTCAGAAAGAGCAACACCTACAAATAATATGCTCGCGGAGGGACAATGGGGAGTTCCCTGGGACTGAAAACAACAGGATGGAGCTGCCTCATTTGTGTGTGTGTGTGTGATGTTTTTAAGTGTTCTACTTTAGTCTGCTCGGGAGTACATTTGAAGTATTTCCATAATGCCTCATATTAACTCACTAGCAAGATCTCAGTGTATAGACTGGTCATATATATCATCTCGTTTCATATTACAGTAAAACTCGGATATATCGGATTCAATTGTTCCCACTGGTTTTGTCCGATATAAGCGAAATCCGTTATATGCGTATACCGGAAAATGTCCGTTTTACGCATATATCGGATTTATATCCGGTATATGCGTAAATCGGATTTTATCCGTTATAAAAAGGCACTTCCTTGACTATGTTTCCAATGTACCTGGACGCGCAGGCAACGCTGCAAACGCTGCAAATGACGTCGTATAGCGGCCTGTCACGATTTGGCGAATCAGAGCGCCACGATGCAGCCATCTGATATATGCGAGGGAAATTTAATGGAAATGCATTGGAACGGGACTGGAGATTTTGTCCGAAATAGGCGAAATCCGTTATAAAAAATCCGATATATGCAATGAATTTTTATTGGAAATGCATTACAGAAAAATCGGTTCTTTTTTATCTGTCGAATATAAATCTGAGCGAATTTGCAATATATCCGAGTCCGATATATCCGAGGTTTACTGTATCTACATACTGTATTGTATAGAACTCTGGGTAAAACTGTCGATTTTGTTAATACTTGGGTTGTTTATATTGTTTATTTTTCTATATTGTGTATTTTTGTACTGCTGAACTGATTCTGTACTCTTGCTGCTGTGCAATGCAAATTTCCCCACTGATTTTCTCTTATTTCCTTGTCATCCATATTTTGGCCAATTTATTTGGCCAGAATTTTCAAAAGGATGCAACGTATGCTGCAAAAAAACGGATCATAAGGAAGATTAAATGTCTTTAAACAAGGCCAAAAAATGCTTTTTTTTTTTTTTGCCCGATCGATCAGTGTACCGCTACACTCATATACAGTACATTTCCGTGAATTACTATCTCATAGAACCAAGTCACAATTTGTAGTCATGGTGTGGTTATACATTCAATTATAGCTAATGTCATTTGCTTTAATGTTAGTAGCTGACAACAAATATAACTATTCCGTGTTTGTGTGTGTGTGTGTTACGTGAAGCATGGCATGCAATGGCGGGGCAGGAAGAGGGTGTGTTTATAATATTTGCAGCACAAAAGAAACATTTTGCCATACCTAAACGACACCCACATTGCATCATCTAAAAAGGATAGGAGAACATTTCACACTGAAATACATGTCTTCTGATTCATGAACAGTTTTCCAGTTTTCTGGGAACGTTTTTGTTTGTATTGACAAGTTTACTCCATAAGTGATTGATTCCAACAAACAGATATATTATAATATTTCTTAATAAACATTGAGTTACTCATGTTAGTGATCACATTTTAAACTTCTGGGCAATCATGGTGGAATTCTCCAGTAGATATGAAATGACTAATTATTGTAATTATCATAATTATTGTACAGAATTGATACAAAAATCATTAAGACCATTTGTAATAGACACAGGATTATCAATAACTTTATTACATACATGGAGGCGAGTTAGTAGTTCATTTATGCGCTGTCACAGTTTAGAAATGTTGCCTTTAGCTTCTTCAATGAGTTTGATGAAGTGATTAATCTTTTGACCACTTTATTCATTAAATTGGTGAAAATAAGGTGGTCATATTCGTTTTCGTTTTCGAAAAACAGATAAAAAGATGCCCGGTGCTAAATCTGCTACAGCAATGTGAAACATTTGACCTAAAGTGACGTAAAGAAATTGTCCTATTACAGTTTTTATACTTTATGTCGACAATACAATTTAAATAAACATATTTTAGACTAATGAAGATTTGATTTAAACAGCATGCATCCAGAAATGAACTTAAACCCTATGTAGGTCAAGACTACAATATAAAGAAGAGCTTTGCTTGGTTGATGAACTACTCGTTAGCACCACCTGGTGGCCAAAATCTACTTACTACAAACAGCAGCAGGATACAGGAAACGCCTCTTATCTGGTCACGTGAGCAACAAGTATCAGTCATCACAGGATCGCAACTATGAAACAGATAACACTGTTTCTTAAGGTGACTTTCTATACATTCAAATATAAAAAATGATATTGAATGTTAATATATTTGAATATTTTACAGGTTATGATTGTGTATCACGTAGTCAGCCGTAGTCAGGCAAAAGTTGAAGTGAACTGTGACGAAAATGTCAACCTAAGCTGCTCATGTCATGACAGCAAGGATTTCCTGGCGCTGACTTGGTACAAGGTGAGTCTCTCATTTCAGACTATTAGCAAAAAAAAAAATATGAAATGAATTTTAATGTCACTTTCACATTCAGATGAATGGCGGAGAAAGTTCTGTCATTATCATCAGTGGCGATGATAAAGAGATGCACACATTTCCTCGTCCAGCCACGTTAGGAAAGGGGGAGAGTCTGCATCTGCAAAAAGTAACCCCACAGGACTCGGGCACCTATAAATGCATCATCACTGTAGGTTTAGGATATAAAAATAAAGAATGTGAGGTCGACCTTCTGGTTCATGGTAAGCCATTATTATTATTATTATCATTATTATTATTATTATTATTATTACATCATCCGGGTAAACAATCCAGACCATACAAAACTGCATGACGTTTATTTTGGTGTAATGTCACTCCAGTTCAGATCCAGTATGAGATAAAGTTCCAACAAATACCCTTACACATAATACTTGCTGTTTGATTCTCACCAGCACGACACAGGAAGTGGTTGGTGGTGGGCACATATGAGTACATATTTCCCCCTTATTAACATATGCTACTAGAAATAATATTTTCCATCAAGCATGGATTCCTTCTTGTTACACTGTAACGATACGTTTTGGTGCATTTGGTGAAATTAGATTTTTGCTGTAATTGATCCATGCAAGAGGGGCGGTGTGCGGTGGTCGAGTGGTTAGCGTGCAGACTTCACAGCTAAGAGACCAGGGTTCAATTCCCACCGTCGGCTGTGTGGAGTTTGCATGTTCTCCCCGTGCATGCGTGGGTTTTCTCCGGGTACTCCGGTTTCCTCCCACATTCCAAAAACATGCTAGGTTAATTGGCGACTCCAAATTGTCCATAGGTATGAATGTGAGTGTGAATGGTTGTTTGTCTATATGTGCCCTGTGATTGGCTGGCCACCAGTCCAGGGTGTACCCCGCCTCTCGCCCGAAGACAGCTGGGATAGGCTCCAGCACCCCCCGCGACCCTCGTGAGGAAAAAGCGGTAGAAAATGAATGAATGAATGAATGATCCATGCAAGAGGGGCGGCACGGTGGTCGAGTGGTTAGTGTGCTGAGACCGCTAGGAGACCAGGGTTCAATTCCACCCTATATAATATAGGGCGGTCAAGTGGTTAGCGCGCAGTACTCCAGTTTCCTCCCGTATTCCAAAAACCTTTTAGATTTTCCAGAATCTGCACCTATTCCCGATATTTTTCCTTTGTTTATTTATTTATTCCAGGGCTGCATGGTGAGTTAAGTGGTTAGCACACAGGCCTCACAGCTAGGAGACCAGGGTTCAATTCCACCCTCGGCTATCTCTGTGTGGAGTTTGCATGTTCTCCCGGTGCATGTGTGGGTTTTCTCCGGGTACTCCGGTTTCCTCCCACATTCCAAAAACATGCTAGGTTAATTGGCCACTCCAAATTGTCCATAGGTATGAATGTGAGTGTGAATGGTTGTTTGTCTATATGTGCCCTGTGATTGGCTGGCGACCGAAGACAGCTGGGATAGGCTCCAGCACCCCCCGCGACCCTTGTGAGGAAAAAGCGGTAGAAAATGAATGAATGAATGAATGAATGCTCCATGCAAGTGAAAAATGTATAAAATGTAGTATATTAATGTTCTGCATATTGTGTTTTCTAAATCTCACCATAGCGTGCACGACGCCAACGCCAAATGTGTTGACCACGACTGTTAACTCCAGCAAACATGCGGAGGACCTGCCAATCATGTGGAGTATTCTGGGTTACTTGGCAGTGGGCTCGGTCAAAGTGCTTTTATCGTGTATCACTATTATGGTAAATATGTTCATGTATTTGGTATCACAGGTTATTATGTAATAACATCCTGTTGTTTTGGCTATTTCGAAAAACAGTCTGGGCATTTCTGCAGTTTGAAAACGCTCTCTACTTATGCTGATCTTCTCTCTTTTTTCCGTCCTTCAGGTCATTCGAGCTTGCCGTATCGGATCTTCAAGACAAGTGCCGCAGAACTAGCTGTTAGTTGTAGTCGTTCAAGGATGAAACTGGAACAGAAATTCGTTTTTGAAAGGCGCCATTTGTGGTAGTTTCAAGTTGACTGCTACACAGAGAATACCGCTCTGATACTTTTTTGGCCAAATCCGTATTAAAAGGGGAGGATATGGTCATTTTTTTTTACCCTTTGTATTGAGTTGTGGACACCTATAGAGCAGCTGCACACAATAACCCGCACAGAAAGCTTTTCTAGATGTTCCAGAATCTGCACCTATTACGACTGCACTTCCGAGGAACTTGACACAATGATGGATAAGCACGGGAGACTAATAGAATGCATGTGACAGGTGCCTGATTCTGAAGGCCCTGATTACATTTAATGGCTGAAATCTGATTGGTCAAAAAAAAAAAATCTAACATACACATGTACAAAAAGTTTCAAGTTGACTGCTACACCGAGAATACCATTCTGATATTTTTTGGCCAAATCCGTATTAAAGGGGAGGATATGGTCTTTTTTTTTTTTACCCTTTGTATTGAGTTGTTGACACCTATAGAGCAGCTGCACACAATAACCCGCACAGAAAGCTTTTCTAGATGTTCCAGAATCTGCACCTATTCCGGCTGCGCTCCCGTGGACCTCTGGACTACTGCCGAAACCCACTTTCTAATTTGCTGGTGTATGACATAAACCAAAAAATTAGAAAGTGGGTTAAGTGGGTTAAAGTAGTTAACTCCTACACTGTAGGAGTTGATAATAAATGAATAAACCCTTTGGGGAGCTACTTGAAAAGGGGTTTAGGAGCTACTTGTAGACCTACAGCTCCAGCCGGCTCACTGTGAAGTCACAATGAGCCCGTGCTCTCTGGAACCAAGCGTTCAAAGTATTCCCAAACTTTTTTCAGGGCTCACTTCCAATGCGCAAACTTATAATTATCATAATTTAACACGAGAATACTACATTCTGACAACATTTATAGATCAGAAAAGTGACCCGCGACCCTCGTGATGAAAAAGCGGTAGAAAATGAATGAATGAATGAAAACAGGGAGTCACTTTCCAATCACCCATTGTTCTTTATCATAGAACCATTTCAGTGTACTTTCTTCATCCTAGCAAGAATTCAAGACAGTTAAGTAAAGAGTTTGGCTTCTAAAAACAATATGCGTTCGAAAGCATAATACATTTGCGTCACAAAAATGCTGAATAGAAAAAAAATCAGACCTCACTAATCGCTCGCCGTGATTTTCTCTGCCGTCGTATCACTTTTGCGTTCCCGCCTATCCATTGTTACCTGCATTTGCTTCACCGATTTAATAATAATAATAATAATAATAATACATTTTATTTGTATAGCGCTTTTCAAAATACTCAAAGACACTTTACAGACGAATAAAGTTGAATAAAGCAAGTAAACGGAATAGAAGACACACCAAAATACAACATTCATTGGTTAATACACAGTTAAAACATGACTAAAAGCGTTTATTTGTTTATTTAAAATTGTTTATTTAAAATCTTAACACAATGATGGATAAACACGGGAGACTAATAGAATGCATGTGACAGGGGCCTGATTCTGAAGGCCCTGATTACATTTAATGGCTGAAATCTGATTGGACAAAAAAAAAAAAAAAAAAATCTAACATACAAATGTACAAAAAAGTACTGGAAGCAATGCAACCAAGAAATATGCTACTAAAATGTTGAGAATAAATGATTCCAAATACGTGGAACACATATTAGAAATGAGGTTGTAAATGAATATCAGGGCTTCTGGTGATGGTGACGCCATCAGAGGAGGTTTTGCTGGCCCTGACTGCATATGGCCTTATGTACAAATACAACGGCTCGTTAGGTTCTAGAAGAAAAGCAGAATGTCCACATAGAAAAGCCTCTCAGGGTCAAATGTTCACGAGCTAAAGCCACAAAGTAATAAAGTGAGTGTTCGACAAGTTACCCTTGAGTGTTAACAACCATTAATAACTTAATTATCTACTAAAAAAAACACTTAAGAACATAGTTGTTCTCTTAACACAAAAAAAAACACCTCAAAAGAAAAAGGCCCTCCTCCAGTGGATGTGGGAGAGGCCTCCTCGGGGGAAACCTGACCGTCCCGTTCAACTATTTGACACCACCGTACGAGGAGTTAACCTGTAGCCAAGCCATACGGTCAAATCTCACAGCATTCAAAGTTGTGCCAAGCGGCTTCCTGTCAGCTCGTCTGGAGCTCCTTCCTCTCTCATGGGTGCAAAGCAACGTCTGGAGATGAAAGTATCCGTGGTCTCCAAGAAGCTGTGGTGTGTACACAAACCGCTGGTGCTCCTCATCACGCCGCTGCTTTTTTCACCGTTACTTGTGACAATGCCAGAAAAGGTGAGTCTTTATTACACTTACACAGTACAATTCCTACAGTATTTTCTATATACAGAGATAAAAAATGTACTACAGGTGTGTGTACATAGTATCATAGCATTCTAAGTGTAAATATTAACAGTATTAGCTTAAAAAAATGTGCATAATCAAACACAACATTGAATATGACTTATCAAGCATGTATATGGTTATATGAGGTTCTACTGTACAGGACTGGGTCACGAATATACACCGCTGAGGTTCCTTTGAGCAATGTGTCAATAGTCATTGTCTGTGTATGACATCTCCTTGCATGCTTGAATGTCCGGCAGGCATTTCCACAGCAAGTCATCTTATTGTTAAAGCAAAATGCACTTCCTGACACAATTATTATTATTATTATTATTATTGTTACTATAATACTGTGAATAATTCAATCCACTTTGTTTATAAAATGTGCTATATAAATAGAGGTTCCAAAGTGCTGCACTACACTGACTAGTAAAATAAAATACAATAAATAAAGGTACGGGCGGCACGGTGGACAAGTGGTTAGCGCGCAGACCTCACAGCTAGGAGACCAAGGTTCAATTCCACCCTCGGCCATCTGGGTTTTCTCCGGGTACTCCGGTTTCCTCCCACATTCCAAAAAAACATGCTAGGTTAATTGGCGACTCCAAATTGTCCATAGGTATGAATGTGAGTGTGAATGGTTGTTTGTCTATATGTGCCCTGTGATTGGCTGGCCACCAGTCCAGGGTGTACCCCGCCTCTCGCCCGAAGACAGCTGGGATAGGCTCCAGCACCCCCCGCGACCCTCGTGAGGAAAAAGCGGTAGAAAATGAATGAATGAAATAAAGGTACAAATTGAATTTCATCCAAAACTAAAAGATCAAATAAGAAATAAAATAGTAAAATAGATATTAAAACATTATTAAAACAACAAGAAACAAAGCAATAAAAGTATAAAAAATAAAAACAATAAAAATAAAAAGAAAGAACTAAATGACACAGGACCATAAAACCAGCATTTGAACTAAACATGAACTGACTTAATACACTTCTTAATACTACAATTATCACGTTGCAATTACACAAACCATCAATAATCAATAAACCAAAAAAATCAATATATAATGTTGTGGCATGTATTGGACATGAATAGCATTATTATTATTATTAAGGTCCTGTCCATATGGGAACATTCTTGGCATTTTTTTTTTTTGACGGGTTGACAAAAAGTCGCATCCACTTCGATAACTGAATGAAAATGATAAAAATAATAATAATAATACACAGGGCACACCTACATGTGTGCTGTAAACACATACATAGATTATTATAATAAAATAATAAAATATTCATTCATTCATTTTCTACCGCTTCCTCACAAGGGTCGAGGGGGGGGGGGGGGGGTGGAGCCTATCCCAGCTGTCCCAGCGGGCGAGAAGCGGGGTACACCCTGGACTGGTGGCCAGCCAATCACAGGGCACATATAGACAAACAACCATTCACACTCACATTCATACCTATGGACAATTTGGAGTCGCTAATTAACCTAGCATGTTTTTGGAATGTGGGAGGAAAACCGGAATACTCGGAGAAAACCGGGAGAACATGCAAACATGCAAACACAGAGATGGCCGAGAGTGGAATTGAACCCTGGTCTCCTAGCTGTGAGGTCTGCGCGCTAACCACTCGACCATCGTGCCGCCAAGAAAATATTGTAATTCATTCATTCATTCATTTTCTACCGCTTTTCCTCACGAGGGTCGCGGGGGTGCTGGAGCCTATCCCAGCTGTCTTCGGGCGTAAGGCGGGGTACACCCTGGACTGGTCGCCAGCCAATCACAGGGCACATATAGACAAACAACCATTCACACTCACATTCATACCTATGGACAATTTGGAGTCGCTAATTAACCTAGCATGTTTTTGGAATGTGGGAGGAAACCGGAGTACTCGGAGAAAACCGGGAGAACATGCAAACATGCAAACACAGAGATGGCCGAGAGTGGAATTGAACCCTGGTCTCCTAGCTGTGAGGTCTGCGCGCTAACCACTTTACCACCGTGCTGCCAATAAAATATTGTGATATATATATAAATTTTTGTGAGGTGTTCTTCTCACCACTCTAATGTTTTCCTTCTAGGAGGGAAAATGCCTCTATGTGGTGGTGCTCATGGCCACGTTTTGGTGCACCGAGGCTCTTCCACTGGCCGTCACTGCAATGCTCCCCATCTGCCTCTTTCCAACGCTGGGAATCATTCCATCGAAAAAACTCTGTCCTCAGTATTTTCTGGAAACCAACTTTCTCTTTCTTAGCGGTCTGGTGATGGCATCGTCCATTGAGGAGTGGGGCCTTCATCGCAGAATAGCACTGAAGGTCCTCACCATTGTCGGCGTGAAACCAGCCTGGTAAGAAAGTTTCTTAACATTAATGCGTACAAATTTATTATCATAATTGTCATTCTCTTCTCTTTTTCTCCATATGCTTATTTCCAGGTTGATACTGGGCATGATGGCGACTTCGTCCTTCTTGTCCATGTGGCTCAGCAACACCGCCACGACCGCCATGATGCTACCCATCGCCAACGCCATCCTGGAAAGTTTGTTTGGCGATTTGGAGACCCTCAAGCAAAAATGCAAGTTGACAGAGGATCGTGACAGTGGCGTTATTAATGGTATGTTGCATATTTTTGTTATGATAAATATAACAAATAGACGACCCTGGGGGGGGTTGCTTTCACTTGGCATTGTTGTGTTATGGATTGGCCGTCCGTCCATCAATACATTTTTTATACCTCTTATCCTCACTTGGGGTCGCGGCGGTATGCTGGAGCCTATCCCAGCTGACTTCGGGCGATAATCGGGTCACCAGCCAATCACAGGGCACATATAGACATTTATCTATTGTTATTAATTGTTAAATCTCATACACGTACCGGAAGAACAAGAAAACTGTGGACTAAAAACTAATAAGGATCACTTACACACATATACACAGTACACATATAGTACAATAGTAAACAATAACTTCTGATCAATCATTGTCAATTTCAGACTAGAAATAATGTACAAATTTAAGCCCCGCCTAGTTTCACCACGCCCATTTTTGGTAATGGTAATGTTTTTTTTTTCATTTGAACATGCATCAGATTACAATTGAATGCATCACATAATCAGTTCCCAGTTCCACATGTCCAAAAGGAGTAGGAAGAAGCAAAGCTTATTAAATCCTACCCCTCCATCTGGTACTTTTACAATCAGTAACTGTTACATTTGTTCACTTCCTGCTTTCGTAATATAGCTTAAGGTTGTTTTTTTTCATTCATTCATTCATTTTCTACCGCTTTTTTCTCACGAGGGTCGCGGGGGTGCTGGAGCTTATCCCAGCTGTCTTCGGGCGAGAGGCGGGGTACACCCTGGACTGGTGGCGAGCCAATAACAGGGCACATATAGTAAAGCTTATTAAATCCTACCCCTCCATCTGGTACTTTTACAATCAGTAACTGTTACATTTGTTCACTTCCTGCTTTCCTAATGTAGTTTAAGGTTTTTTTTTCATTCATTCATTTTCTACCGCTTTTTTCTCACGAGGGTCGCGGGGGTGCTGGAGCCTATCCCAGCTGTCTTCGGGCGAGAGGCGGAGGTACACCCTGGACTGGTGGCCAGCCAATCACAGGGCACATATAAAGCTTATTAAATCCTACCCCTCCATCTGGTACTTTTACAATCAGTAACTGTTACATTTGTTCACTTCCTGCTTTCCTAATATAGTTTAAGTTTTGTTTTTTTTTTTTTAAATTTTGTAATTTTTTGTCCCGTACTGAAGTACGAGGTGATATGAGCATCCAATGACATTATGTGTACCATAGTAAGTGTCAATATAGTGATATATATAACGCATCATGGCTGGTTCAAGACTCTTCATTATTGGCGTATGCCCTGCCCGTATCGACTACCAATACAGATAAAGATCATTTAGATGGCTGAACAGATACAGGTATAGATCCCAATCATATAGTTATATAATCATATAGTTCCCCTTTGCCTGTCATACCCCCCAGGGAGCAAATACTGTGCAGTCTTGTTTTGAGTTTTGAGCGTTGTCACACGTTGAAACTCACAGGAATGTGTCCAAGGCTGCCAAGATGCTTGTTTCAGGATTTAGACCTGTATGCACTTTTAATATGTAATCTCAGCCATGAACTTTGTGCTCGGCCAAAGTTAGTACATATTCAAGTAGTAATTGATTAATAACTTCCTTGAAACACATCATATATGATGTTTCAGACCCAAATATTTTCCTATGGTTTGTTTTTTGCTTTATATGTCACCATTTCTGCTTTATTTCAGGCCAGTCTACCAAGATGCATTCGTTGCCTTCAGTGGCCTCAGAGAAACAAAACTTATCACTAGATGGGTAAGTTTGCAAGGTACCTGTATATTACCATGTAAATATTAGCATTAGCAAGCTTAGTTTGCCTCATCATGGCCACCTGTCGAAAACACTCTTGAGAAGGATTCAGCTGGATTGTAAGAAAACGCAGTATGAAGGATCCAACACCAACACACACACACAGGAATTTACTGTTAAAATAAGTAGTATTCTTATTAAGGTGAACATATTTTAATGAGCAAAAACTGGCAACCAGCAATTTTGGGGAAAAGCGTCGGCCATAGCCAGCACGGAAAGCAGGGGTCTCAAACTCGCGGCCCGCGGGCCAAATGCGGCCCGCAAAATGCTAGTTTGAGGCTCCAACCTTGATACCAAAGTTTAATGTTGAAATGACACCTTAAAGCTGTATGCACACCGGACACAATTAACATGATTTTGGCCCCGCCCATACTGTTACCCTACCCTGTTACCCCGCCCTGTTTTTGCTTTGGATTAGCAATGAAGCTAAAGGCTTATGACGCTGGGTACAAATAAATGCAGGAAATGATTTGGAATAAAAACGGAAAATACACGTCAAGATAAAGCATCTCATCAAACATGTTGTTAAAGTTACGACGCTGCTCCCAGATTGGAACTGAGTACGATGCTAACTTGCTAATTGGGTCAAATGATTAAGTTTCATTCATGTTCATGTTAAAGGTTAAATAACTGTTAATACTGTACATTTGAATCTGAAAAAAATAATTTCTCTACCAACTGTATGTGGTTTCTTATGTTTTTCTTATTTGCTGTTTTATTATTATTTTACTTATTTATTACTGATTGATTGATTTATTGTCTTTGTTTATTTTTTTATCTTATTTTGTGTATAGAAAAATAAAAATTAAGATATTTGAGAACAGTGGAATGTTTTATCAGATATTTTGGTGTGGAAAACCGGAACCAAAGTACTGAAAAAGTACTTCAAAGCAAGTACTTCAAAGCAAGTACTTCAAAGCAAAAGCATTGAAGATAGTTTTTTTTATTGATTTTTTTTCCAGTTTTTAATAAATGCGTTTTGGGTTTTTTTTTTTTGAAAACCTGATGCGGCCCGGCTTCACCCAGTTAAATTGAGTTTGAGACCCCTGACGTAAAGGAAGTAGGATAGTCAGAGTTACTCGCATTAGGTGCGCTTCATATAAGGATGTGGTATGTTTTATTCACCGGGGGTGTACGTGTCGTAGGAGGCTCATGCAGCCCACTCACTTCCTTTGATGCAGTGACTTCCGATGGCGGAATCCGAGTGTAAACTAGGAGAAACCGCTCACCGTGACCGGGTAATGGGCATTAATGTATATACGCTATGCTGTTTTGACAATGGATATTTATTTTATTGATTAGATTTTTAACCACTGTGACGCAGCACACTAGTGTGCCGTGAGAAATCGTCAGGTGTGCTGTGGGGAATTATCCAATATCATTTTTTTTTTTAAATTAACATTAATTAATAATTTTCTCCAAATCTGTCCATGGTGTCCAAAACCGGCAGAGCAATGTAATATTCGTCCGCGTGGCAACACGTAGCTGATTGCCTCGTTCCTCCAGTAGACTTAGTGATGCCCGTGAGGTGGTTAGTGGCCTGCCGCAAGATTTTACCAATTAAAAAAATGTGCAGTGGCTCAAAAAAGGTTAAAAAACACTGGATTAGAGTGTGGCAATCATGTCGCAATCTGATCTGCAAACATACTATACATCCAAAAAAACAGCGGTGGCTCGGAATATTTTGGGGAAAAACATCCCGTGTTATGTGTGACTTCAACTCAATGTCAGAAGATTAACTGTGTGCAGCTTTATCGCAACGCTAATTCAAAAAACCACCCACACGGCAGCCTCTCGGGGGGGGGATTACATACAGTAGAGTGCCCTAATGCTGCTCAATTTAATGGCCCAATGAAAAACAATTAAACCGGGGACATTTTCATCACTTTAAAAAAAAATTAAAAATAAATATGTTGTGGGAAAACAGGATTTTTGTCATATATTCTGCTACTGAAACTTGAATTTCCCCATTGGAGAACTCAAACGCTGGTATTTTATTCTGTTCTCCTTACAGGGTGGATGCCACAGAACAAACTGACACGAGAACAGCTGAGGAGATCCAGTCTGAGTCGGAGTATCAGATGAAAGTTTGGAAAGGATTCCTGATCTGTATTCCCTACGCGGCGAGTATTGGAGGAACTGCCACACTGACTGGAACCGCTCCAAACCTCATCCTGATTGGACAGCTCAAAAGGTAGCTCACATTTGTGGTTGCATCAAACACAAACTAAAATGTCACTAAAATGTTACCACTTTTTTTTCCCTTTTCAGCTATTTTCCAGACTGTGATGTTATTAACTTTGGCTCTTGGTTTGCTTTTGCCTTCCCGCTCATGTTGGTGTTCCTGGTTTTGGGATGGATATGGATCGCGTTCCTCTTCGGAGGATTGAACACACGGTAAATGTTATACACTTGTTATATACTAATATATACACACGCTCATCATATGCTGATGTGAGCGCTAACTTTTATATAAAACGAGAAAAACATAATCGACTTGTTGTTAAAAAAATCCTCCAAAGTATGGAAGTATTTTGAAAAGGTTAAAGATTCCCCCAGAAAGTGAAGTGTAACTTGTGTCAGCAGCTTCTTACATATCACGTGACAACGACCAACAGCGGATCATATAAAAACAGGTCAGGTTGTTATGCCAACTTTATCACTTTGCGACTTTGCGACTTCAAATATCGCAGATGAGATCTGTTAATTTATGGAGATCACCATTAGTTCCGCATTTAGGATCAAATGAAAGCAAAAGGTATACAAAACTGGTGATGTGGTTTGGTCTAGAGCAGGGGTCTCAAACTCAATTTACTTGGGGGCCACTGGAGCTCGGGTCTGGGTGAGACTGGGCCGCATCTGGTTTTCCACCAAAAAAAAAAAAAAATGCATTTATTAAAAACAAAAAAATTTAAATAAAAAAATTTAAATAAATAAATAAATATAATAATAATAATATAACAGCAAATAATAAAAACTTAAGAAATCACATATAGTTGGTGGGTAGACAAATTATTTTTTTCAGATTAAAATGAACAAAGCATTATTAGAGCCCTGTAGACATGACAAAACACGACTATAGTCACATTTATACTCTTTTTATTTACAACATATTGCGCAACTGCAGGGTCTTGAGACACATGCTAACTCGCAAACTAGAGAGCTAGCGACCTAAACGGTAGCCTTCAAGTTATTTCCTTTAAACTTAAATAGCCAAAAACTTACCACTTCCACACGGATAGGGAGGATAACTATTAACAGTTATTTAACCTTTAACATGAACATTAATCAAACGTAATAATTTTTTCTGGGTACATGATACCATACAGCATCCATGTTAAACTTCCATATCAAGGCCGGGGCCTCAAACTAGTGTGCTGCGGGCCACAATTGGCCCGCGGGACGCGTGTTTGAGACCCCTGGTCTAGAGACAGTGCCACTGAGGAAAAGACCAGAAGTAGAACTTGAGGTCGCAGAGATGAGGATGCTGAGGTTCTCAATGGGAGTGACCAGGATGGATAGGATCAGGAACAAATACATCAGAGGGACATTACATGTTAGAGGCCTTGGAGATAAAGTCAGACTGAGACCAAACTGAGATGGTTGGGACATGTCCAGAGGAGAGATAGTGAATATATTGGTAGAAGGATGCTGCGTTTAGAGCTGCCAGGTAGGAGGTGTAGAGGAAGACCAAAGAGGAGGTTTATGGATGTAGTGAAGTTTTTTTGTAGTTTTTTTTTTGTAGTGAACCAATAATGTATGTATTTTGCAATGCTGATTTTGTACAGGTTGTGCTTTAAGAAACATGACCAAAGAGCAGAGGCGGAGGTCAGAGCCAAGGCTCTCGTCGATGACGATTACAGAAAACTCGGGCCCATAAAGTGAGGAACCATGTATGTTTTCTAATTAAATCAATGTTGTATTTTCAAAAGGCAAATAATTTCACTGACTTTGCTCCGTTTCAGTTTTGCAGAGGGAGCCATCTGTTTTTTCTTTGTCTTGTTTGCCGTTCTTTTGTTCACGAGGGACCCAAAGTTTGTCAACGGTTGGTCCGTGTATTTTAAAAAGGGGTAAGAGAAGAAAAGAACATAACCGTCATGGCACCTTCTTCCTCTTGAACTCATATAACTTTCTTTTTTTGCTTTTCTATCTGCAGCTACGTGTCGGACGCGGTCATTGGTGTGATCATTGTGTCCATATTGTTTTTCTTCCCCTCGCAGAAACCTTCTCTCAGCTGGTGGTTCGACCCAAAAGGTCAGTGAGCTCCTCACCAGGGCCGGTTTGTCTATTGTAAAACTGAAGAAAGCCACTGAAGATATAAGATATAAAGTCAGTTGGAAAACCCATGGTAGTAAAAATACAGTGAACAAGGCTGACTGATTACCTTATTTTCTGGACTATAAGTCGCTCCAGAGTATAAGTCGCACAAGGCTAAAAATGCATAATTATATAGAAAAAAACATACATAAGTCGCACTGAAGTATAAGTTGCATTTTTTGCGGGTAATTTATTTTCCAAACTACTTCACCAAAACAGACATTACATCCTCTTGGAAGGCAAGTTATAATAATAAAAGAATAGAGAACAGGCTGAATATGTGTAAGATATGCTAACACAATGCTTATTCAGCTAAATCAAAAAATAAACATAAACAGAAAAGGTGTCCAGTCTTTATGTAACATTAACATTTTTTTCATTTGTAAGTCGCTCTGGGGTATAAGTCGCAGGAACAGCCAACCTATGTAAAAAAAAAGTGCAACTTATAGTCCAGAAAATACAGTATTTCAATGTTTGCCATGACAGGATGTGTGCATGAATACCCTACTTCACACATATTTTTAAAAAATAATTATATAATAAAGTCATACAGGTCACTTACACACATACACGGTACATATTGCTGAATAATAATAATTAAAAAAAAAACAAATACAGCAACTTCTGATCAATCCATGTCAATTTCAGACTTAAAATTAGTTAGTTGATGTTTGCTAAATACAAGGATGAAGAGTCTTGAACCAGTCATGATGTGCTATATATATCACTATATTGACACTTACTATGGTACACATTATGTACCATATCACCTCGTAGTTCGGTACGAGGTACATTATTTAAAAAAAATAAAATAAAAACTTAAAAACTGTATTATGGAAAGCAGGAAGTGAACAAATGTAACAGTTACTGATTGTAAAAGTACCAGATGGAGGGGTAGGATTTAATAAGCTTTGCTTCTTCCTACTCCTTTTTGGACATGTGGAACTGTGAACTGATTATGTGATGCATTCAATTGTAATCTGATGCATATTCAAATTAAATAAAACCATTACCAAAATAGTACTAATTTAAGACCCCACCCATTTCAGGTTAAACCACACCCATTTACAGTGTATGCCCTGCCCACTCCAAGTACAGATAATACAGTAAACCTCGGATATATCGGATTCAATTTTGTCCGATATAAGCGAAATCCGTTATATGCGTATACCGGAAAATGTCCGTTTTACGCATATATCGGATTTATATCCGGTATATGCGTAAATCGGATTTTATCCGTTATAAAAAGGCACTTCCTTGACTATGTTTCCAATGTACCTGGACGCGCAGGCAACGCTGCAAACGCTGCAAATGACGTCGTATAGCAGCCTGTCACGATTCGGCGAATCGGAGCGGCACGATGCGGCCATCCGATATATGCGAGGGAAATTTAATGGAAATGCATTGGAACGGGACTGGAGATTTTGTCTGAAATGGGCGAAATCCGTTATAAAAAATCCGATATATGCAATGAATTTTTATTGGAAATGCATTACAGAAAAATTGGTTCTTTTTTATCTGTCCGTTGTGAGCGAATTTCCGATATATCCGAGGTTTACTGTACAGATAGTGGAGTACTCTCTCATCCCTACTACATACAAAAAATTGGGGCCATACATTAAAATTTGCTTTTACAGTTTTACACATTAAGAATGTTACATAACAAGTGTTATATTCACTTTTCATTATTACCTTTAAGAAATAAAACGTTCCTAAATGTTATCGACAAAATGTCAGAACACGTCCTCAGTGGTTCCTTGCACTTAGAGCTTGTGTGTAACTCTTGCAAAGTAGCAGCAGAATGTTAATCATTTGGTTACAGGATCAGGATAATCCCTGAAAGCCCTGTTGCCACATATTGGCTTTTTGTTTTGTGATTTTGTGCAGTCACACATTTACGTACACAGTGTGTGTGTGTGTGTGTGTGTGTGTTTGTTTGAGACACGTGCATGAGCAAGATTGTTTATTATGCTCAGCTGGACAAATAAACTGCTGGATACAAGTGTGTGTGGGGGTGGGGGGAGCCAAGAATTCAGGGTGATTACTTTGTACTTGATCATTGTTTTCTATAATAAAAATGTAGCTGCATATCACAAATATAGTTATGTCTTCTCAGCTTCAAATGTTCCATATGTGCCTCTCCTCTCATGGAAGAAAGCCCAGGAGTCTGTTCCTTGGAATATTATTTTATTGCTCGGAGGCGGCTTTGCCATGGCCCAAGCATGTGAGGTAAAGATGTACTATGTCAAATATATATATACTTATATATATATACTTTCCTGTTAGCTCACTTTTGTATCACACATTTTTGCTCCAGTCTCTCATTTGTTTTATTTTCCCAGTGGTTTGATCTTTGGATTATTTTTCTTGTGCTCTTCCGTAGGAATCCGGACTTGCCTCCTGGATTGGAGGCCACCTCCAACCTCTGGGCAAGGTCCCACCTGTTGTCGCCATGATGCTGATCACAGCCTTTGTGGCCTGTTTCACGGAGTTGGCCAGCAACACTGCCACCATTATTATACTTTTACCCGTCATTGCTGAGCTGGTAAGACTGCCCGTGTGTTCGTTACACAACACTGTGTCTGGCTATTCTGTCTGATAATTATTGTAAAATATTAGCATAATAGCATAATATAAACAGCAACACACATATAGCGTTCTGAGGCCAAGACACAATTAGTATAATGAGTACGTAACACATGAACATCATATACATATCCACTTAAAGCTTCCCTGTGGGGCAAAAACCAGCTCCAAACTAACTGTTTGTTTCTTGATTGTTGTACCATTATGGTAAAACGTCACCATTGGAGTCCAAAACCCAGAAGCTAGGTCCAATAGCTCTATCGAACTAGCTGCCGCCAATGAAGTCAACATTGTATATGGCTATTCTGTCTGATAATTATTGTAAAATATTAGCATAATAGCATAATATAAACAGCAACACACAAATAGCGTTCTGAGGTCAAGACACAATTAGTATAATGAGTACGTAACACATGAACGTCATATATCCACTTAAAGCTTCCCGGTGGGGCAAAAACCAGCTCCAAACTAACTGTTTGTTTCTTGATTGTTGTACCATTATGGTAAAACGTCACCATTGGAGTCCAAAACCCAGAAGCTAGGTCCGATAGCTCTACCGAACTAGCTGCCGCCAATGAAGTCAACATTGTATATGGCTATTCTGTCTGATAATTATCGTAAAATATTAGCATAATAGCATAATATAAACAGCAACACACAAATAGCGTTCTGAGGTCAAGACACAATTAGTATAATGAGTACGTAACACATGAACGTCATATATCCACTTAAAGCTTCCCGGTGGGGCAAAAACCAGCTCCAAACTAACTGTTTGTTTCTTGATTGTTGTACCATTATGGTAAAACGTCACCATTGGAGTCCAAAACCCAGAAGCTAGGTCCGATAGCTCTACCGAACTAGCTGCCGCCAATGAAGTCAACATTGTATATGGCTATTCTGTCTGATAATTATCGTAAAATATTAGCATAATAGCATAATATAAACAGCAGCACACAAATAGCGTTCTGAGGTCAAGACACAATTAGTATAATGAGTACGTAACACACGAACGTCATATACATATCCACTTAAAGCTTCCCTGTGGGGCAAAAACCAGCTCCAAACTAACTGTTTGTTTCTTGATTGTTGTACCATTGTGGTAAAACGTCACCATTGGAGTCCAAAACCCAGAAGCTAGGTCCGATAGCTCTATCGAACTAGCTGCCGCCAATGAAGTCAACATTGTATATGGCTATTCTGTGTGATAATTATTGTAAAATATTAGCATAATAGCATAATATAAACAGCAACACACAAATAGTGTTCTGAGGTCAAGACACAATTAGTATAATGAGTACGTAACACATCATTGTGTCATATACGTCATATATCCACTTAAAGCTTCCCTGTGGGGCAAAAACCAGCTCCAAACTAACTGTTTGTTTCTTGATTGTTGTACCATTGTGGTAAAACGTCACCATTGGAGTCCAAAGACCAGAAGCTAGGTCGATAGCTCTATCGACCTAGCTTCTAACACATGAAAGTCATATATCCACTTAAAGCTTCCCGGTGGGGCAAAAACCAGCTCCAAACTAACTGTTTGTTTCTTGATTGTTGTACCATTGTGGTAAAACGTCACCATTGGAGTCCAAAGACCAGAAGCTAGGTCGATAGCTCTAGCGAACTAGCTGCCGCTAATGAAGTCAACATTGTATAAAAGTATCGTGTTTACAAGTACATGCAGAGGACACTACTGACATGATATAGTGTTTTCAGTTCACTCCTCTTTATGTTTAAAAAAAAAAAAAAAAAGACACAAAACAAACAACCTAAATTGTGTCGCAACAGACACAGTGATGTTTGCAGTCTGTTAGATATTTACTCATATTGTCACTAATGATTATCTGCGTCCTTTGCACTTTGTAAACGGTACGTAGACTACAAACGACCCACTCAGGGATTATTTACAGGATGCAAAGGACTGCAAGCTTGTAACATCGTCGTCAACATAGAAGCACCCAGGAAGTGTCAGGAAAAAATACAGTACAACTTTGGTTGGTGTTATTAATCAGTTCAAGAAGGTGTGACTTTAACTTAAATGTAAAATCATGTAAAAATTATTAAAACATGTTTTGTGTTAACAATTTTGAGACTTGTGTTAATTAACAAAGAACTGAAGTCACAGATGGGCGACAGTGTTCCTATTTCCTATTGTACTAAAAAATTATTACGTTTGATTAATGTTCATGTTAAAGGTTAAATAACTGTTAATAGTTAATACCTCCCTATCCGTGTGGAAGTGGTAAGTTTTTGGCTATTTAAGTTTAAAGGAAATAACTTGAAGGCTACCGTTTAGGTCGCTAGCTCTCTAGTTTGCGAGTTAGCATGTGTCTCAAGACCCTGCAGTTGCGCAATATGTTGTAAATAAAAAGAGTATAAATGTGACTATAGTCGTGTTTTGTCATGTCTACAGGGCTCTAATAATGCTTTGTTCATTTTAATCTGAAAAAAATCATTTGTCTACCCACCAACTATATGTGGTTTCTTAAGTTTTTATTATTATTATTATATTTATTTATTTATTACTGATTGATTGATTGTCTTTATTCTTGATTTGTTTATTTATTTTTCATCTTATTTTGTGCAGAAAAATAAAAAGTAAGATATTTGAGAACAGTTGAATGTTTTATCAGAGCTTTTCTTGTAGAAAATCGGAACCAAAGCAAAGTTTATTCATTTTTCTGTTTTTAATAAATGTTTTTTTTTTTTTTTTAAACTGATTGAGACCCCTGGTATAAACAGTATTTATATACTAATCTATGTAAACATACATCCCTATATTATAGGCTTGTTTCTTTCTACAGCCCACTAAATAAACACTTCATATTCCATATATTCATATTTTTTGGTGTATGTTTTTGCAGGCGTTTCATGTCTCGGTGAACCCTCTGTACTTCATGATCCCCGCAACGATCGGATGTTCATATGCTTTCATGCTGCCTGTGTCCACACCCCCCAACTCCATCGCCTTTTCATCCGGACACCTGATGGTCAAAGACATGGTGAGTATTGATGGCCACGGTTGAATATTATTCCATAAGCACTTATTCATACACATTTGTGTCTTTTCAGGTGAAAACCGGTTTTGTCATGAACATTTTGGGTCTCCTCTCCATCACCCTAGCCATGAACACATGGGGCCTCGCCATGTTTAACTTGAATACCTATCCCGATTGGGCTCGCCCTCTTAACCAATCTGCTTCTGTGCACACAACAAATATGACACTCTGATCACTCGAAACACTAAGAAGTGACAAAATGTGTTTTAAATGTCGGAAAATTCAGTTACTTTTTATAATTAATTGACATAATTTGACAAAAAAGTCGACATTTTTGCTGACAACCATTACTTCTGCAGCACTCTAAAATGAAAAAATACAAAGTGTTGCCAGTCGGAGTTAGCCTTTTGTTTTTTTTTTGGCGAGCCACATCGACACCTTGTGATACCTTGCCTCCCGTGAAAAGCGTAGTCGAGGCTAATGACGCAATGCAACTCAATGGTGTCACTCCAAAAACCCCTTGATCCCCCCCTTCAAATATACTTTCAGTCTAAAACCATGTTACTTATTTATGTATCCTTACGTTACTGCTGTTACCAATATACTAACCACATGAAATAGGCTGCGTGTCATGTTGAGACAAACTGAGGACACCCCCTGTAAAGTCTTTAAAAGCTTTGTCTGGTTTGTTATAAATTGACTGACAACAATGGTTAACCTGGACAAGGCTGGTGTGGTTGGTTATTCAGTGCTAGTCGGGGTCGTTTCAAAAAGGTCTTGCGGTGTTTGAATGCAAAACCTCGGACAAAAGAAGTCAATGAAAGAACAACAAAAGGAGGCTGATTTGTTTTTGTGAGAACTGCACAAAGTTGTTTGTATATTCAGTGATGAATTCTGAAATCATGATACGCTCAATGTATGTGTATGCATTTCATTTTATTGTAATTGTCGACATAATAATGAGAATTATTACACGTGTGCACAATCCGAGAGTACTTTTCAAGATAATTTTGTGCAGTTTAATAAACTATACTCGATCACACAAATATCTATTGAGCATTAAAAGCCTTTATACAATAACACCAAATGTCAGAATCTCATTGTCAGAGTGAGTTTGATTGTGTCACATGATTTCATGTCATCATCTGTGGGTTTAAAGTTGTATTTTCCACGTGGGAAAAACATGACAGTGACTGGATTCATTCCAGTTCCCCTTTCAACACTTCCCTCACTTCCTTAAAACTCTAAATGTTACAGCTAGAATGAAGTTAGGCTTCTCAGGTAAGAAGTGTCATTTTATACTCTGGTGTTTGTTTTGGCCTTAGGCAGGATGCTAATATTTTATTTTAAATCGTCTAAACACGTCAGACACACTTAATTGTCAAGAAGTTGTATGCTGTATCTTGAATATCTATCTCTATATCTACGTATCTGTATATTGGGTTTATATTTCTGTGTGTGTGTTTGTATTTATCTAGATAATATTTGAAAAATTAAGCATAAATACATTAAAAGAAACATTTGACAGTGGTACATGTATGCTGTATATTGTACCTGTATCATCACATATTTTGAAATTACCAATTTTATCAATTTAAATAATAATATACTGTATGAGTACTGAATCACCTGCAGAGCCACACTTATTTGTGAACAATTTAACTTTAATTTTTTTTACATTTATTTATATATCTATCTTATAATTGCAAACATTGAGTGTGTATTTACAACATATGAATAGGATATTTACAAAATATGTGAGGAAGTTATGAAAAATTAATAAGACAAAAGGGAAGGAAGGAAGGAAGGAAGGAAGGGAGGGAGTATCCGTTACGGAGAATGCATTTTTGCAGTATACTACTACAAAACGAGTACATTTTGTCAGTACATCATTGTCATATAGACAAACAACCATTCACACTCACATTCATACCTATGGACAATTTGGAGTGGCTAATTAACCTAGCATGTTTTTGGAATGTGGGAGGAAACCGGAGTACTCACGGAGAAAACCCACGCATGCACGGGGAGAACATGCAAACTCCACACAGAGAGATGGCCGAGGGTGGAATTGAACTCTAGTCTCCTAGCTGTGAGGTCTGCGCGCTAACCACTCGACCGCCGTCATCTTATTCCATGAAATGATCATAAAACAGGGTCGCTACCTTCAATATAAGAATTTTGTTAATTTTCAGTTATCAGATTGGATCAGAACCGCTGCTGTGACAGATGCAAGACAGCTGGCACGATCGTGCATCAGTCACGGACAGTGTTTTTTTTTGCTTGCTCCGTCTGGTTTAGTTGGTGATATGAAATCGCGGTGCTTTTGAGAAATGTAATTGCTTGGGCAGAATAAAGTCAAATAATAGAAAGTCAGTGTTGGTTCTCGTTCAAATCCTTTAGGTTTTTTTTGGTCCAAAAAAAAAAATGTTTTTTGTCTTTGGTGACAGGATGGAATGCCGCATACAATCAGTGAAATCCTTCCTGTTCTACCTGTGGAATGTTTATTCTTCACCCAAACCGGTGGGCAGACACATCTGGACCCTGATGTCTCTTTGTTTCACTCTGGTTGTTCTTACGGCCAGTCTTCTTCACCACTGGCTATCCAAAACGCTACGATACGGCATCGACACGTCCACTCAAACAGCATTGGTCTACAGCGTGGCCATGTTCTTGGTCTTGTTCCTGTGTCACCCACTGCGTTGTGTGCTGACCATGATCCTCCCGACCGTTTGCACCAAGCAGGGCCGCAAACTCCTCATCTCGGCTTCTGTTATGATCCTGGTGTTGAATGTCATCCCGAACATTAGCGTGAATGTAGGCGCAGTGGTGCGCACCCTGAAGTGCACCTCTGAGGACTTTTCGAAGATTTTATTGAACTCATCAGCGCTTTTAAACACAGCCCGGAAGGACATTGTTCAGGAAGCGATCCAAGTGAGAAAGGAAGACCTGAGTATTGTCACCAACTTGAGGAAGTTAGATCATTTCACACATTTCGATGTGTCGGAAGTCAAAAGCAGGTTTGCGAAAACGATCGGGCAAATAGAAATCGACTTTTCACGTATTAGGAACCTGCTGACAGAATTCAAATTACTCTCCAACCGAATTCTGGCAGCCGTCTTTGTTGCCTGGCTGATCTTTGAATCGGCTCGCTACCTTAAATCTTATCTGACATCAGTTAAGTTCGATAACGACTCCCGCGACGTCCAAGAGATCCTTCAAAATGAAAGTCGCAGCACCACCAAAACTTTGGCGGCAGGATGTAAAACCGTCAGTCGGGGATGCGCCTCAAGTGTCTCATCGCTGCTTGTGGTGACTTTATATTTTACTGCCATAGCTTTCGTAGCGGCTTTGGACTATATTGTGTATCATGTGGTTCACTTGATTCTGCCGTGGCTGCTCGACTTTCCACCCATGTCTGCCAGCATCACTGTCAGTTATAAGGTAAGACACCATCATGTCACTAAGTATTTGAGCATCCGTTATACTGCATTTACCGTTACTACAAATACAGACTTTTGAGTGACATGCAGTCAGGGGAGGCAGAGGCACAAAAATAAAAATAGAAACATTTTAATATTACAGTAAACCTCGGATATATCGGAAATTCGCTCACAACGGACAGATAAAAAAGAACCAATTTTTCTGTAATGCATTTCCAATAAAAATTCATTGCATATATTGGATTTTTTATAACGGATTTCGCCTATTTCGGACAAAATCTCCAGTCCCGTTCCAATGCATTTCCATTAAATTTCCCTCGCATATATCGGATGGCCGCATCGTGGCGCTCCGATTCGCCGAATCGTGACAGGCCGCTATACGACGTCATTTGCAGCGTTTGCAGCGTTGCCTGCGCGTCCAGGTACATTGGAAACATAGTCAAGGAAGTGCCTTTTTATAACGGATAAAATCCGATTTACGCATATACCGGATATAAATCCCATATATGCGTAAAACGGACATTTTCCGGTATACGCATATAACGGACATTTTCCGGTATACGCATATAACGGATTTCGCTTATATCGGACAAAACCAGTGGGAACAATTGAATCCGATATATCCGAGGTTTACTGTATTATATTAATATTATTATATTAATATTTGTACATTGAATGATAATATAGGGCGGCACGGTGGTTGAGTGGTTACTGCGTAGACCTCACAGCTAGGAGACCAGGGTTAAATTCCACCCTCGGCCATCTGTGTGGAGTTTGCATGTTCTCCCCGTGCATGCGTGGGTTTTTTCCGGGTACTCCGGTTTCCTCCCACATTCCAAAAACATGCTAGGTTAATTAGCGACTCCAAATTGTCCATAGGTATGAATGTGAGTGTGAATGGTTGTTTGTCTATATGTGCCCCGTGATTGGCTGGCCACCAGTCCAGGGTGTACCCCGCCTCTCGCTTGAAGACAGCTGGGATAGGCTCCAGCAACGCGACCCTCGTGAGGAAAAACCGGTAGAAAATGAATGAATGAATGAATATTTTATCATAATAAGCTATGTATTAATTAGAAAATGCTAACATATGAACATTTTAAACACAATGCTAAGCAGTAGTGTGCAATCAGGGCTAGCACAGCCTTCTCTGCCAGCCTAAACATATTTTGTCACGTTATTAGATACCGATTCAGAAACACTCCTGATGATGTCATAGTGTAGAGGTTCGAAGTGGTGTCACGCTTGTTACTATTATTTCAAATTTATAGGTAGCTTCCATTAGTGATTGCTGTTACTAGTAGAAATATAGCCGTGGCATATTGGCAACAATCTGCGAGAACAATGACGTATTTTCGTAAGTCTAGATTCATTCATTCATTTTCTATCACTTGCAGTAGAAAATGAATGAATGAATGATAATATACATTTTTTTCGGTATGATTCCTATCGCTTTTGACATCTTTGTCATAAGTGGTCAAAGCCATTTAGCAGGATCCCAAGATGCTGAGGCAGGTTAAACAAAACAAAAAATGTATACAACAAAAGAAGCAAAAGTACAACAGCAAATACACAAACAAGGTAGACAAGTAAGGTACCATGACAAACTGGACAAGAGCATTCCACACAGCACAGTTTAAGTAGTCCCAGGATTATTGGCTGCAGGTGTGCTCAGGCACTTGTTGTCTCTTTTCCTGCCTTGTTCTCCTGGTTTGCACACCTGCTGACCATCAGCCATTAGGCCTTCATATACCGCCTCCACTTCCGTTGTTCCTGTGTCAGAGCCTGCCTGCACATTGCATGCGTCATGTTTGTGCCTGACCTTTTGTCGTTCTGCCTTGTACTTGTATTTGTGCTGCTTACTGTCTGTAAATAGTTGTAAATCCTTATTTGCTACTAGGTACTCTTTTGCTTGTACTTTTAGCTTCCCAGTGATGTTCTGTCACTGGCGTCTTTTGTTGTGCTTTGTCTTTCCTCTTCTGTGAGCGCCCTTTGTTTATTATTCAATACATTTTAATACATTTGCCTTGGTCTTTGCTCTGGGGTCCTCAACACCTGGTACAAGTGCCATCCAGCGTAACAGGTCATATACAAATCAAAGCTAAGAACACAAATGTTTTTCTATACCGTTTATCCTCAAATGGGAGAGCCTATCCCAGTTGTCTTAGGGCAAGAGGCGGGGTACACCCTGGACTGGTCGCCAGCCAATCACAGGGCACATATAGACAAACAACCATTCACACTCACATTCATACCTATGGACAATTTGGAGTCGCTAATCAACCTAGCATGTTTTTGGAATGTGGGAGAAAACCCATGCATGCACAGGGAGAACATACAAACTCCAGACAGATGTCTGAGCCGGGAATCGAACCCGTGTGGCATGCGCGCTAACCATTCAATCCCCCCCCCCCCCCCCTCCCCGCAGCCGTTTATGGGTCTAAGAAGTACCTGAAAACATTATTATTCCCACTTTTTGTTATCCTCCTAATGAGCAACCTGTATTAACATGAAAAAAAAACCTACAAAGGAGTCGGTGCCTCACCAACCATGAACCTCACCGCATGTCACTCTGGTACTTGGATGCTGGAACAAAAATATTTTTTCCAGAAATATTGATGAGCAATACCTGGTTGATCAGTTCAGTTCAGATCAGAGGAGTATCATAGTACAGGTGGTCCTCGGGTCTTATGTCAGTTCTGTTCTTGGATTGTGATGTTAGTTGAGTTTTGGTCAAAGTTATACCCAAATTTTATGAGTATACCTAAATTAACAACTAAATCACTTCCACTGAGTATAATAATCAGTGGTAGTGTGAACAAACGGCAAAACCCCGTAGGTCATAAACCGAGGACCACCTGTACTTCTTACTGTGCATACTTTAAGCGTTCCGAAATGTAACGCCTTTGCTGTATTTGAAACACCCGACAGGTACAATGGTTCCCCCCTGCATTTTGCATCATCCCACAATCCTGCATCACACGGCAGCTGACTGACTTTCAGAAAGAGTACAAGTGGAACTTCAGCCCCGAACAGTCGCTGTGTGAGGCCACGACTTCAGCACCAAACGCAGGCGTCACCACACTGCTGGGATGTCTGTGTCTGATGAGTTACTCGCTGGTTTTCGTTGAGGTGTACGCCACGAGGTTACGCAGGAAAATCACCGCATCTTTTTTTAAAAAGCAGGAAGACAAGAGGACGGCTTATTGGATTGCAAAATTTCAAGAAAAGGAGGTTGGAGAGAAGCGAAAGGGGGATGTTTCTGTTGAGGTTGTCTGCAGATGAATCTTACAAGGCTGCCAAATGTGGCCCGCAGGACACTAGTTTGAGGCCCCCGCCTTGATATGAAAGTTTAATGTTAGTGCGGCCCGCGCAAGTTTGATATGGATGCTGTATGGTATCATGTACCCAGAAAAAATTATTACGTTTGATTAATGTTCATGTTAAAGGTTAAATAACTGTTAATAGTTATCCTCCCTATCCGTGTGGAAGTGGTAAGTTTTTGGCTATTTAAGTTTAAACGAAATAACTTGGAGGCTACCGTTTAGGTCGCTAGCTCTCTAGTTTGCGAGTTAGCATGTGTCTCAAGACCCTGCAGTTGCGCAATATGTTGTAAATAAAAAGTGTATAAATGTGACTATAGTCGTGTTTTGTCATGTCTACAGGGCTCTAATAATGCTTTGTTCATTTTAATCTGAAAAAAGTAATTTGTCTACCCACCAACTATGTGTGGGTTCTTAAGTTTTTTATTATTTGCCATTTTATTATTATTATTATATTTATTTATTACTGATTGATTGATTTTCTTTATTCTTGATTTGTTTATTTATTTTTCACCTTATTTTGTGCAGAAAAATAAAAATTAAGATATTTGAGAACAGTGGAATGTTTTATCGAAGCTTTTATTGTAGAAAATTGGAACCAAAGCACTGAAAAAGTTTGTATATTTTTCTGTTTTTAATAAATGCATTTTTTTTTTTGGAAAACCTAATGTGGCCCCCAAGTAAATTGAGTTTGTACTGTATCATTTATACATGATGGAAGATGGAAAAAAACAGAATGGTTCATTGCTTGCATTCCTGCTTTCAGAAATGAAGTTATGACTGTTGACAATACCACAGTCGGATAATGACGTAATGAGTATTAAATAATTCCTGTATCCTATTTTTACTATCAAAATCCTTCTCTATTTTTGTATTTCATCCTGTTTCAGCGTTTCTTTGAAGCTTCAGGAGGTCATTTTAAGACTTCCTCTGAGAATATGAATAGAACGCAAAGTTTCATCTATTTTAAGCATAACTTTTTGTTTCCCCATGTCATGGTTGTCATCAGTTTCTGCAGTGGTAAAGGTGACACTCCGTATATTGTTTTTGGAACCAGCTCCTGGCGTTTCCTGGTCTTTATTTTCCATAAAGTGTAACGGAAATGAAATCCAAAATAACTTATTTGAGAGCCTTATTTGTTTTTATTATGTATTTTTTTTTTTATTGGAATGTCTGTTTTTTTAATAGGTTGGGGTTAAAATTTTTATTTAAGTGCAATTTTTGGCTAAAAAAGACTAGAGTGTATTTTATTTTGAATATAGTTTTTTTGGTCTTTTTTTGTTTATTATTATTATTATTATTATTATTATAATGCTCCTGACCCGTGTGTTGTAGTCACATGGTTACAGGTTCACTTCCATTCATAGAACCGTGTTCACATCATTTAATGGCGCCACACATGAGAGCAGTTATTGCCAACAGTACATTAGTGAGGCGTGAGAGCCACAGGAAATTATATGACTACTACTAATTAGCCAGAAAATTATTATTTATTTAGCACAAATGCATCTTTGGTCAACTATCTATGCCAGTGATGCATAGACTGCGTAAACATAGCAGGCAGGCAGAACAGTTAAATGCTTTTCCACTAGATGGCAGGAGGTATACATAATTAATCCATATTTTTATTTGGTCGTATGGAGTAACTTTATGTAATGTGAAATGTGTGGCTTAACTCAATTAAGGTTGGGAAACATTGCACAAGAGAATAAATTAAATACATCAATATTTTTCCATACATTTATCTGTGTTATCACCTACAGTTCATTTTTAATAATTTATCATACCCACCAAACAAAGTAGCCCTATGGACCAAAACTCATACTCCGATATATATTTAGGTAGATTATCGATATACGATATCTATCCCGATATTTTTTGTATAAACTATAAATTTAGATAAAAGTTGAAGCCAAATATGTGTACAAAATTGTATTAAAATATAAACAATAGCCACTGAAATAATCAGTGTGGTCACTCTGTAGCCGGGTTAGCGCTGTTAGCGCTTCCATCTCACGTTCCCCATGACGACAAACCGTAAACATGGTGGTTACCGTCTCTATACAGCAACCTTTAAACTGTCTTTTTCACAGTTCAATCCCGCTATGCAGTCTTAAAGGGTCGCTATGGCACAAAAACTATAAGGAAGTAATAAATAAAGCATTATTAAACACTAAAAACGGCGCAGGAGACACAGAGCTAGCTTATACTAATGGGTGCCGCCATTTTGTTACATTTTGACCTCCACATCAAATCCAATCTATATCGATATGAACTATATGCTTCTTTTTGATATTGTGCTTAAAATAAATATTTATAATTTTAAAATATTGATATATGACCCAGCACTTGTTGTCAGTATTGTGTGTTATTATCACCTGGTCTCTCTGTAGCCGGGTTAGCGCTGTTAGCGCTTCCATCTCACGTTCCCCATGACGACAAACCGTAAACATGGTGGTTACCGTCTTTATACAGCAACCTTTATACTGTCTTTTTCACAGTTCAATCCCGCTATGCAGTCTTAAAGGGTCGCTATGGCACAAAAAACTATAAGGAAGTAATAAATAAAGCATTATTAAACACTAAAAACGGCGCAAGACACACAGAGCTAGCTTATATTCAGATGCCGCCATTTTGATTCATTTTGACCTCCACATTAATGAACTATATGCTTTTTGATATTGTGCTTAAATAAATAAATATTTATAATTTAAAAATATTGATATATGACCCAGCCCTTGTTGTCAGTATTGTGTTTTTTTCCACTCTGCTGGTGGAATCGGGAAAAAAAACCACAACATATAATTGCTACCCTTTCAGTTCATTGTAGTAAACAATGAGTTAATTGCAGCCTAACTCCTCTATTGTCTGAATAATGACAAGGTTTATAGGAACATCAATGGCCACCGTGAGCTTGGATGAGGCAGAAATTGATTTTTAAGTTGTAGGCTGTACAATCTAACGCATGACAAGTGCATATGATGGTGTATGAGGGAGGGAGGGAGAGCTGCACAAGGAAAATAGAGAGAGGACCGAGCGCACCATGTTGGTGAATCATACCTGAGCACCGTCACCATCTCACACCGAGCGCTTATACCCCACCATGTGATGAAGTCATGGTAAGAAGATTTTTTTTTCTTTTAAATATATTTGACTCCATTATTATCACCTTTTGAATCAGTTCATTCATTATTTGATTTTTTCATTTTACTATTTTTTATATAATGGAGCATGTACTTCTTACTTGTTTGAAGTTTTAGGAGTAGTCACAAGTTGTAATTCTAGTCATTGACTCTCTGGTCCAAAGTCATATTTATTAATGGCGGGGTTAAAAAAAAAAAGTGACAGGATACAGCATTTAAGGGTGTAAAAAAATACTGTATATGTATTTATATTTGGATTGAATCGGTACACAGCTATACCAAACAGAAAGCCCTGTTTTTTTCCAACTGATTTCCCATATTTTGCTTTCCAATGCACTTCCACAAACCCGGGTAGTGGTCTACATTTTGGAATATTAATGTTATTTATTGCAGAATAACACAACAGAATTGCATTTTCATTTTCTAAATCATTAAACTCAAAACCTAAGCACTTTAATGTTCTGCATTTTGTTTTCCTTATTATACCGAAAATGAACCAGACTGTGGCGTTAATGCCGAGGTATGTACATACATATCGAACTATGAGGATGCTACATCACCATTACTGTCAACAAACACTTATGCATTTACATTTAATCCTGAAATCTGCATGCATGTAAACAATAATAATATATGATCCAAATATTATATGCTATATGCCTGTATTGACTCTTGATTGTCTAACATTAATGCTCAGGCGACCATCGGTAATCATTTTCCTTATCTAATGCTCTGTGTACCTGAAATGTATTGTACTCAGACCATATTTAATGACCTTTCTCCGTAATTTAGCGCCTTCTGAAAATGAGTGTGTTTGTATGCGTGCGTACGTGTGCCATCGATCTGTCCATTTACGCATCAGTCGTGTCGGCAGATTCATATCACATATAAATAAATATATGTATTCGCATTGTGCCACTCGGGAGCAAAGAAAATGGATTGGTGTCATTGGAGCGTGTCGTGGAAATCCAGCTGAAAGGCAGCTCAAGAACTTGGAAAAGGAATTTTATATCACTCGATTGTCACGGACACATTTTCACCAATGGAAAATTAAGAATCTTTGCTGAACCTAAAAGAAAAGTCATGGTTTAATTTCATTTGAACATGCATCAGATTACAATTGAATGCATCACATAATCAGTTCCCAGTTCCACATGTCCAAAAGGAGTAGGAAGAAGCAAAGCTTATTAAATCCTACCCCTCCATCTGGTACTTTTACAATCAGTAACTGTTACATTTGTTCACTTCCTGCTTTCCTAATATAGTTTAAGTTTTTTTTTTTTGTCACATATCAAAGTACGAGGTGATATGACTGCACGACTTCCGTGAGTTTCAGGTGGTAGCTTCTTTATTGCTTCATCACGTGTGCGCGCGCAACTCTACCGCACATGCTAGGATAGCTGGGAAGGGATATTAAAGACTTCTTGCATATTTGGATATTGTACATTTGGAATTGTTATTGTTGTTTGGGTTTGACACAGATGTCTAAAAAGTGACGAACCGGATTTGTTCACTTCCTGCTTTCCATAATACAGTTTAGGAAATTTTAAGTGATTTTTTTTTTTTTTTTTGCAGTGTTCATTTCACTGATGACTGCCTTGAATGAACACTTATACAAGAAGCATTTGGCTTGAAAGTATGGTATAAACTTTTTTTTTTTTTAATAATGCACCTCGTACCGAAGTACAAGGTGATATGAGCATCCAATGACATAATGTGTACCATAGTAAGTGTCAATATAGTGATATATATAGCACATCATGACTGGTTCAAGACTCTTCATCCTTGTATTTAGCAAACATCAACTGCTTGTATTGTTTCTTGAATTGGCTCATCGTTGTGCATTGTTTGATTCCCTTACTCAATCCATTCCATAGTTTGATTCCACATACTGAAATGCTATGGCTAGCATAACGTAGTCCTAGCATAGAAGTGTTTCAAATGTAGTTCTTCCCTGAGATCATATTTCTCCTCTCTTGTAGAGAAGTATTGGATGACATTTTTAGCTAATTGGTTATTTTTAGCCTTATGCATTATTTTAGCTGTTTGAAGAACTATATCAGCAAGTTTAAGTATTATTTTAGAAATAAGGATTTAGTATGTTCTCTGTAGGCGGCATTATGAATTATCCTTACTGACCTTTTTTGCAGTACATTTAGCGAGTGAAGATTGCTTTTATAGTTATTAGCCCATATTTCCACACAATAAGTTTAGATATGGTAGAACCAGAGAACAATAAAGAGTGTGGAGTGATTTCTGATTGAGAACAAAATTTTGCTTTGTTCAATACTATAAAACTACATCAGCAAGTTGAAGTATTTGTGATTTTAAAAGCGGTCAAATAAAAGAAGAGAAGATTCAAATTGAGTACAGACTGTTGTGGTTTCTTTGGTCAATACCAACCAAAAACTTTGTTTGTCTTCAGGATTCCTTTTGGTGCTATTGAAGATCAACCTGCAGTGAGGGATCAACATTCAAACATGGAGAATCACACAACGAATGTTCACAATGTCACCTTCTTTGTAAATATGACTGGAATGCCTCTGAACCCCGTGGAAGAGCAAGTCATAACCATATTTCTCACAATCCTCATCTGTGGAGTTGGGATTGCTGGGAACGTCATGGTGGTGCTGGTGGTGCTACGTACCAAACACATGGTGACTCCAACTAACTGCTACCTCGTCAGTCTGGCGGTGGCTGACCTCATTGTTCTTCTGGCTGCTGGTCTTCCCAACATCTCCGATGTGGTAGCCTTCTGGATTTACGGCTACACCGGATGCTTGTGTATCACATATCTGCAGTACCTGGGCATTAATGTGTCTTCTTGCTCCATCACTGCCTTCACCATTGAACGATACATCGCCATTTGTCACTCCATAAAGGCTCAGTTCCTGTGCACCGTTTCCAGGGCCAAGAGGATCATAGCCGGAGTGTGGGTCTTCACATCACTCTATTGCATTATGTGGTTCTTTCTGGTAGACACCAATGAAACCGTCTACACCAATGGAGTGGTGGTTACCTGTGGCTACCGTGTCTCCAGGAGCCTCTACATGCCGATCTACTTCCTGGACTTTACTCTGTTCTACGTGATCCCCCTCATGGTGGCAACCGTGCTGTACGGTCTCATTGCCAGGATTCTCTTCATGAGCCCTTTGCCGTCGCATCTCAGCGATAAAGCCATGGCGGGGTCGGTTCACCAAGGTCACTCCAGCAAGAATAAGAAGAGTCACAAAGGAGCAGTCTCTGCAAGGAAGCAGGTACGGTACTGTAAACAGGGTGGTGGGAAAACTAAATGTAAAACTGAATGCTTTGAAAAGGTGCGAAAATCAAAATTTACAATTAATACAGCTGTTCAGAAGCTGAAGCTGGGCTGAAATGCTGTGGAAATACGTTCAAACTTAGAATGAAAGTACGAGTAAACTGGTAGTTTGAGCTAAAATCAAGAATCGAACCAACCGTCGCTGGGTCTGGATCCAAGCCTGTGCTGTTACACAAAAGGCAGCGTGTACCACTACACCACCGTGGGAATGTAAGCACCACCTGCACCCGCTTGTGCTTAATTAAAGGTTTTTACTTGCAATGATAATGCATTATCGTCTATTGTATAATCTATTTTATAAGCAAAAGTCAAAATTTACAATTAATACAGCTGTTCAGAAGCTGAAGCTGGGCTGAAATGCTGTGGGAATACGTTCAAACGTAGAATGAAAGTACGAGTAAATTGGTAGTTTGAGCTAAAATCAAGAATCGAACCAACCGTCTCTGGGTCTGGATCCAAGCGCTGCGCTATACAACTTTTACTAATTTGCCACAATCGGGGAAAATAAGTCCAAATAAGTCTAGTGCCATCATGCTTTGTGGCACTGCTCTTTAAATAGTTGTTAAAGGGGACATGATGAATGCATAAGCAGGAATTGAACTAGGTACCTTTGGGTCGGGAATCACATACTTTATCAACCAAGCCATGGAAAATTGTGCTTTTTCCACTTTTCTGACCTATAAATGTAGTTAGAATATATTCTCGTGTTAAATGGAATTTGGAACGCATTTAGAAGTGAGCCCTCAAAGAAGTTTGGGATGGATCAAAACGCTCGGTTTCAAAAGGCGTGGTAAAGCTGCCCCTTTGTGATGTCACAGACGGCAGACATCCTTATATGGTTCATAGTTAAGGAAGCTTTGGATGTCTGAACTGGACTTATGTTATTTGAATTAACTTTTGTATATGGCTGCACGGCGGTCGAGTGGTTAGCGCACAGACCTCACAGCTAGGAGACTAAGGTTCAATTCCACCCTCAGCCATCTCTGTGTGGAGTTTGCATGTTCTCCACGTGCATGCGTGGGTTTTCTCCGGGTACTCCGGTTTCCTCCCACATTCCAAAAACATGCTAGGTTAATTGGCGACTCCAAATTGTCCATAGGTATGAATGTGAGTGTGAATGGTTGTTTGTCTATATGTGCCCAAATGGGGTTTTGAGTTTTTCCTTGCCCTGATGGGGGTTCAGATCAGGGGATGTCGTGGATAGTTACCAGCTTGTAAAGTCCTTTTGTGATTAAGGGGTATATAAATAAACTTGACTTGACACATTGTTTTCGATTAAGATATTTTTTTTTTTGACATTTGAACATCTTAGAAGTAAAAGTATCATACGCCTAATCGTTTGTATAGAATTGGTCCTTACTCGATTTGTCTTTGGCGCTCCAGATAACCAAGATGCTGGCAGTGGTGGTCGTCCTCTTCGCTCTACTATGGATGCCGTACCGCACCCTTGTGGTGGTCAATTCCGTCATCGAGCCGCCATACAACAACACGTGGTTCCTGCTCTTCTGCAGAATGTGCATCTACACCAACAGCGCCATTAATCCCATCATTTACAACCTCATGTCCCAGAAGTTCAGAGCCTCCTTCAAGAAGCTTTATAAGTGCGCCTGGCGGCAAAAAGGGGAAGCGAAGGAGTACAACGTGCCCGTGTATTACAGCGTGATGAAGGATTCCTGCCAGGAGAGCAATGAGCTGGTCACAGAACAAGAGGAGGTCAACGGCCGCACCGTCAAGAAGTTAAATTCAACAGATGATGATCCTAGCTCCTGTGATGTGTAATCCTAATATGGTCACATGATCCAATCAAACAACGGTAAAAAGCATTAGCGTACATAAAACAAACATTGTGTTCATGTATTTTATTATAAATATGTATATCATTACAGTGTATATTCTGTGCTCAATATGACACTGAATAGTATTATCATGGAAATGAATCCTAACGAAGCAATTGTCCCCAACACAACAATAAGTGTGTCACTGATTAATAACTGATGAATAAAAATGTTGTCAAGAGGCATTTAGTTTTGTGTATCGTGATTATGTAATCCATGTATTAATATTAGGGCAGTCAAAGTTGGCTCTTGTAGCAAGACCAAAAGTTATTTGTTATCTACTGTCGCTGTGTTTGAGTTATCACGGACTGGCGCGGTGCAGGTATCGTTTTTATTGTCATGTACAATGCTACCTTGTTATAAGAGTGGCCAACTAGCCGTTTTTTGTATATTTTTACATCTCTCTGCTGATTTTTGCATTGAACTGCCAGCTAAATTTGGAGTTAGAGCTGCTATTGACAGGCTGTCAATGCACCGACCCGTTTTACATTTTAATGCATAAAAAGAATCACATAACATTTGTTTATTGCATCAAGGCTTTTTGACTCTGTCGGGAAACTCTAGTTCAACAAAATAAAACAAATAAAATAAAAAATATTTTTTACTACATTTTAAAATGGTCTGGTTGAAATTATGACCACTGTATTGTTAGGGTCGGTTTTGACCCGGTTATAATAATATGACTTTAAAGCAGGGGTCTCAAACTCAATTTACCTGGGGGCCACTGGAGCTAGGGTCTGGGCAAGGCTGGGCCGCATCAGGTTTTCCAAAAAAAAACAAACGCATTTATTAAAAACAAAAAAATATACAAACTTTTTCAGTGCTTTGGTTCCAATTTTCTACAATAAAAGCTCTGATAAAACATTCCACTGTTCTCAAATATCTTAATTTTTATTTTTCTGCACAAGATGAAAAATAGACAAATTATTTTTTTCAGATTAAAATGAACAAAGCATTATTAGAGCCCTGTAAACATGACAAAACACGACTATAGTCACATTTATACTCTTTTTATTTACAACATATTGCGCAACTGCAGGGTCTTGAGACACATGCTAACTCGCAAACTAGAGAGCTAGCGACCTAAACGGTAGCCTTCAAGTTATTTCCTTTAAACTTAAATAGCCAAAAACTTACCACTTCCACACGGGTAGGGAGGATAACTATTAACAGTTATTTAACCTTTAACATGAACATGAATCAAACGTAATAAGTCTGCTTGACCTGTTAGACGGTGTACGTAGGTCGGTGACTCAAACAAGTGACTCATATAAAAACACACATGCACTTACGCAGCCGGTCACACCTTTTTGAACAGCCCATCACAAAAGAGTACATCATAGTATAAATGGGCCGGCAGTCTCATAGCAACATCTCCACGCTCACTCATGCATGTTGTGCTAATTGCCCCTTGACATTATACGAGAGGCTTGTGAAAACCTGAAATATCAAGCAAAATAAATACCACATAACAGTAGTTTTATACTGTATCTTCACCAGAGGATTCCCTGAATGGTTATTGTGATGTTGAAAGATTTATGCGTCTTGAGTAATAAATTGAAAAGTGTGGAGAAAAAAAAATTGCATGGCCATAGTTATCCACTTTACTTAGCATGCAGAGTGTTTCTGTTGGGAATGGAAATAGAGAAATGCCAACATGAATGTTAAATTCGGTGAAGCTGTGCAGAGCAATATGCAAAACATGAAAGGATAGGACACTGACTTAGAATAATAATTAGAAAACATCCCTTTTGTTTATAGCTCGGGGTAATGCAATTTACTTTAGTGTTTTTGTACTGTTGTATTTCTATTATTAAACATTCCAGGCTCGAAATCCCCACATACATTAACAGGATGCCATAGTCGAGGGATGGAGTTAGATGTGCTGAATGGAAAATGTTAATGGAATATATTATATTTCTTATATGGAAGGCATTTTTGTCCCCTTTAGTTTTTGTGCATTGATGTGATTGTGTGATAAAATCACGCTTGGAATTTTCAGCATTGTTATTTGCATTTGCTACTTCTTTGCTATGTGGAGAATGCACAGTGGACATGAACACAGCTGAGAGGAACCGAAGCAAGGAGCTGATTGGCCAACACACACCAAGCAGGGATGCTTGATAGTGATAACGAGCAGAAAATTATATATTGTTTTAAGCAGTATATTTGAAAGTGCAATGCACAAGACTAGACACACACAAACTAATAAACACATCTAAAAACCTCAGGTAGGGTTTAACAAGAAGAAATTGATGTTTGGGTTGGTCACCTGTCCAGACACAGTCTCAGGTTCTTGTTTTTTAATGCATAAGATTAGACACATGTAATCCAGAAAATAAGTAAATGTCACAAAAAAGTGGTCTAATAAATTGACACACAAAGACTGCAGATTTCAGAAAATAACAGATGAAATGATACAGCACTCTACAAGCAATGATGTCTGTAAAATTAAATAATTAAAAATTACAAAATGTTTAACTATAATGATGAAAATTGTAATATTAATGATGATTATAATGATGGTAATAATGATAAAGATTATAACAATAATGATAATAATGATGATAATAATAATAATAATAATAATATTACAATGATAATAATAACAGGGGAAACAATACAGTGGCATCAACAGCATTATATCCTGCAAAGATGTCTGTAAAATTAAATAATTAAAAATTAAAAATTACAAAATTTTTAACTATAATGATGAAAATGGTAATATTAATGATGATTATAATGATGGTAATAATGATAAAGATTATAACAATACTGATAATAATGATAATAATAATAATAATAATAATAATAATAATAATAATAATAATAATAATAATAATAATAATAATAATAATATTACAATGATAATAATAACAGGGGAAACAATACAGTGGCATGAACATGATTATATCCTGCAAAAAGGGGTAGGCATTTATAAGCTTTTGCTTCAGCCTACTCCTTTTGGGCTTGGGATCAGATAGTTGAATACAAATGTAAATAATGGAAAGTTATATTTTGATTGATGTAAGAAATGCACTGTAATGTTTCACATATTTGCCCAAATAAAGGGAAAAAAAAAAAAGTATATATGGACACTGGAAAAGAAAAGCATGTACATTATATGTTGCAGCTTCACCGCATAGCTAATTGCTGCAGGTGTTATCATTCATCTTATTGATTCTTTGTTAGATACACTTCAGGCGTCTCTGAGCGAAAACTCCTGATGTACAATTTATAAGCAATTCACCCATTCAACACACAATCCAGAAGAACGAGATTGCTCTATATAATATCTTTGACATTACAACAATATGGCTGGGTCATTATTATTGATAGTAATCTCCCATAACATGAAGCTGGTCCCTTTTTTGTGTTTCATATCTTCAGTGGCATGTATAGTTACTTCCATATCACAGTGAAGCTTTGTTTTCGAAGCACTATCATTAAATGACCCCCGCTTATAAGCAAAGGCTGGTAGTAGCTTCCACAGTTGTGCACGCACACCAGGTTGTGGAGGTGTACTCCGGCGACAAGCAAAGTCAATGCAGGACAGAAACACTTGATCGTGTTCATTCATTCATTTTCTACCGCTTGTCCTCACGAGGGTCGCGGGGGTGCTGGAGCCTATCCCAGCTGTCGTCGGGCGAGAGAGGCGGGGTACACCCTGGACTGGTCGCCAGCCAATCACAGGGCACATATAGACAAACAACCATTCACACTCACATTCATACCTATGGACAATTTGGAGTCGCTAATTAACCTAGCATGTTTTTGGAATGTGGGAGGAACCCGGAGTACCCGGAGAAAACCCACCCATGCACAAGGAGAACATGCAAACTCCACACAGAGATAGCCGAGGGTGGAATTGAACCAAAGTTATGGTTGTGAGAGCTGGCGCTGTCGATTCCTTTTTACTTTTACTCCCCCCCGAGGCAGAGAATAACGTTGCTGTGCGCTCAGCAGATCCAACTATAGTGAAACACTAAGTCATTCTAGTAGCTAAATGTTTCATAGACAAATAAGACCATAATAAAACAGTCACTTGCATTGTCTGCTCCCAATGGGATGCTGACTGATGGGATGGCTGTATCTTCCAGCACAAGACTTGGGCTCCCCGTTGAGCTGGTAAATTCAGGACAGTCTTCAGGTAAGAAATGTTAAGAGCACCTAGCTGATTTTGTTGAATCTATCTTGAAATCCAGTCTAAACTTAAATTAAAACAGAAGATAATATAATCAATTGAATGTGAGTGTGAATGGTTGTTTGTCTATATGTGCCCTGTGATTGGCAGTCCAGAGTGTACCCCCGCCTCTCGCCCAAGCGTTTCTGTCCTGCATTGACTGGGTAATCATCCCGAGAGGCTTGCCGGTGGAGTACACCTCCACAATCCAGTGTGCGTGCACAACTGTGGAAGCTACTGCCAGTCTTTGCTTGTAACCAGGGATGTCCAAAGTGCAGTCCGTGGGCCATTTGTGAACCTACATTTTAAATGGGTGTCAATGGTACGCCCACATCCAGTTTATGTTTTTTTTTTTATTCGCATACTGATTTTTGGCTTGAGCCATTTATATTCTGGATACCCTTCTTGACCAATACCCATTTTTAACACCCCTAGTAATTAAAATAAAATAAAATAAAATAAAATAAAATAAAATAAAATAAAATAAAATAAAATAAAATAAAATAAAATAAAATAAAATAAAATAAAATAAAATAAAATAATAAAAAATAAAATAATAAAATAATAAAAAATAATAAAAAATAATAAAAAATAATAAAAAATAATAAAAAATAATAAAAAATAAAAAATAAAAAATAAAAAATAAAAAATAAAAAATAAAAAATAATAAAATAAAATAAAAAATAAAAAATAAAAAATAAAAAATAATATAAAATAAAAAATAAAAAATAATATAAAATAAAAAATAAAAAATAATATAAAATAAAAAATAAAAAATAAAAAATAAAATTAAATTAAAACACATGAATGCATACACTGTACAGCATGTTGTGAAAAATTACTAATTTGTTTAAATCAGATGATGACAGAAACAAATAATTGTACCGTATTTCCTTCATTTAAAACATCATCATCAAGCAAATTCCATGTATTTATTACAGTGTCAACATTTTGCTCTTTCATGGGTCTTCAAAGCGCTCAGGTGAAAAACATTTATTTACGGAGCTAAATGGTCAGTCATAATCAATACTCCCGACCGACTCTGCAGTCCCAAATGTCATAAACAATTGTGCAAACAGAGGCCTTGAGTATCGATTGACTATGTGCTTTCATATTTCAAGGTGCAACAGGTCCACTGACAATTTGCTACAATTGTGTATTTCATCCACTGTGTTCCAGCAAGAGAGATTACACTCTCAACAATCTTCCTTCAAGAGACAGCAGATGAAAATACTGAAAGATGGATTGGAGGACTTCCAACAATAGAATGATAGTTGATGGTGTGGAAAGAAAAAACACGTTTCATGACAACATAAGAAAAGAATCAAACATGAGTTCACTTACTGAAAATGGTAACTGATTTATTTAAAAGGGATCTACTATGATGCTCATTTTGCGATCCTTTGAATTGAGATGTGGACTCCTATAGAGCAACTACACACAATAACCCGCACAGAAAACTTTTTTTTTTAGATTTGCTGAATCTGCACCTTTTCCAGACAAAATATTTTCTTTTGCTGGTAGGGAATCAGGAACTCCAACTACTCGTGCCTGATGGTGGTGTCTTTAGGAATTGTAAAGAAATGCGGCTTTCCCTTATGAGCCATTGCTAGCAACCTGTGTTTGCATTTTTATTCACGTACCCCCACTGACGTACCCCACTCTGGCAACCTTGGTCCTAATCCATATATACAGAGAACATACTAACTCCTTATTTCTAAAATCACAAATACTTCAACTTGCTGATATAGTTAATTTTCAAACAGCTAAAATAATGCATAAGGCTAAAAATAACCAATTAGCTAAAAATGTCATCCAATACTTCTCAATACTTTTTCTCAATATAATAATATAATATATTATAATATAATAATAATAATAATAATAATAATAATAATAATAATAATAATATAATATAATAATATAATAATATAATAATGCACCTCGTACCAAAGTACAAGGTGCATTATTAAAAAAATATTATTTTTAAATTATTATTATTTAAATTATAAAAATTTATCATTTTAAATTTAAAAATTATTTTTAAAAAAAACCTTAAACTGTATTATGGAATGCAGGAAGTGAACAAATGTTACAGTTACTGATTGTAAAAGTACCAGATAGAGGGGTAGGATTTAATAAGCTTTGCTTCTTCCTACTCCTTTTGGACATGTGGAACTGGGAACTGATTATGTGATGCATTCAATTGTCATCTGATGCATGTTCAAATGAAATAAAACCATTACCATTACCATATATTTCAGCCACTTTTCTGTTTTGCAACAAACTTGTTGCTGAATCATCGTATTAAAATTACGAATGAAAAGTTTTGCTGTGGAAGAAATGATAAAAATGCTAAATGCGTTTTGCACTACCTTGTTTTTAATGAAAGACAATATTGAAATTGCAGTCAGCTGCCCACTAGATGGCAGGCTGCACACTGTAACTGTGCTGTCAGTCCACCATGTGGACGCACTTAATGCAGGTCAAATCCTGTAATGTACTTATTTAACAACTTAGCTTTATGGGTAACATTTTGAGGCAATTGATTTTGAAACAACCTGTATATGTTTTGGTTTCAGCAACTTGACGCTTTTAAGTCATACAGCCTCTTTGTCTCTGAGTGGAGGCAACACTGCTTGCATACACACAATTGTAGCTTCATGAGGAGCAATAATGGTAACGTAATTAACGTAATTAAATCAGTAGATTGCAATATATTGTCATTTTTCATATTTCATTGTACTTTTCTTAAAATTAATATTAAAATCTCGTTGGTGGGCTCCCCCACCTATTATTTATTACATAGTTACACACATGGTGGTTATCTACGTGTGGAGACACAGCTGCTCTGGAGTAGACTGATAGAAACGTGGCTACCGATTTGTGCTAACAACTCATACATGCATTGTGAGGCAAGTTAGGGAAAGTGCCTTGCCCGAGGACACAACAGCAGTGACTGGGATTGAAGGAAGCTAGGTTCGAACCACCAACCCTCTGGCCAGTACCAACACAACTACCAACTCCAAGTTAATGTTCACATAAAAAAGACAAACATGTTAATATAATAAGTAAATAAAAATAATATCAAACTAAAAGGGACAAAAATTAGTATTTTGTGTCCAGACTTTTAAAAGCTCTTCAGGCGGAGTGTCACCGTCATCAAACAGGGGCAGAGTCCGGTGTCGAGGAGGATTATGGGTAGTGAGAGCTGAACTCTCAGGTGGCTCGGCCTTGGACTTGGCAGCAGCAACCTCGCACTGTCACTGGAGGCAGATGGTCCCCCCCCCCACCCCCAGAGTCAGCTGTTCATTGGTGAACACTAAAGGCATTCACGGAGGAAATACACACACTGCTGATGAACTCCTGACAAGAACGCTGCGATTTTGACACTTTTTCCTGCCTCATTCATCCAACTGCAGGTAAGCTACCGTTATTGCTTTTGAGAACATTATTGTTATCACTGACGTATGTTATTTATTCATAAAAATCCACTCACTTATTGATGACATAAATAAGAGCAACAGTTGCGTGAATGTGTTTAGAGGATGGCTCACCTTGCTAAAGCTCCTCTAATACCATCTGCTTGAACGTCAGCTCTGCCTCAACAGCTTATATGGATCCCATCACGCTAATAAGCCAAAACCAGTGTAAACATAATGGTACGCTTGTAAAGGAAACAAATGATGGCACATGTGGTGCAAAACTACATGAGCGGGAGTCACTTCCTCATCTGCATCATTTTTGTAAACAGACAAAAATTGTAAACTCCAAGAGGAACCCAAGTTTTCACAGGAAAATGCATATATTAATTTTAATAACATGAGCTTTGCGGAAATGCAATAGTTTTTGTATTCTTTCTGTAGGTGCACAGCATATTAATATATAAATATTAATAATAAATATTTCTCACGCCTACAATGATACAGGCGGCGTCTCATGCTGACAACAGCAATCCTCCTCCAAGATGGCCGTTACGTCACTGAACGGTTGCTGAGGCGGACATATGCATATTTGAGATTAATAGCAGCCATGACGTCATTCCGTCTATTATAAGTACATTATTAAAAAAAAAAAAAAAACTGAAACTGTATTATGGAAAGCAGGAAGTGAACAAATGTAACAGTTACTGATTGTAAAAGTACCAGATGGAGGGGTAGCATTTAATAAGCTTTGCTTCTTCCTACTCCTTTTGGACATGTGGAACTGGGAAGTGATTATGGGATGCATTCAATTGTAATATGCAAAAATGTATATATTAATTTTAATAACAACATGAGCTTTGCTGTAGTGCAATAGTTTTTTGTATTCTTTCTGCAGGTGCACAGCAGTATAAATATGAAATGACTTTCTCACTCCTACAATGATACAGGCGGCGTCTCATGCTGACAACAGCAATCCTCCCTCCAAGATGGCCGTTACGTCACTGAACGTTACTGAGGAGCCGGTTGCTGAGGCGGACATATGCATATTTGAGATTAATAGCAGCCATGACGTCATCCCGTCTATTGTTTGCTCCATCTGCCTTTCTTTTGGACTCATCTACTGTTTTTTTGGTAAGTAAACATTGCGGAGTGTACCTTGTTCATGGAAATAACCCCTGGTGACATCAACTATGATACTTTACTTATTAAGCTAAAGTGAAAGTGGCTTGAAATCAAATCAACAAAATTATTTTCATAATAAAAAAAAGGTTTATCCTTTATTTAATGATAATACTTCACAATAATACATCAAATAACCCAAATTACCCAATATTGTAAACAAAATGAGGCATCTAAAACATAAATGAGAGTCTACTCATGTGTGTTGCTGTAAATGTGTTCCAGTGCTAATGGGAGCCGAGTAGGGGGCGGACAGGAAGTAACGTTCAAAGTTGAGTTTTAGATTGTTCCGAATTTCCTCCCACATTCCAAAAACATGCTAGACTCCAAATTGTCCATATAGGTATGAATGTGAGTGTGAATGGTTGTTTGTCTATATGTGCCCTGTGATTGGCTGGCGACCAGTCCAGGGTGTACCACCGCCTCTCTCGCCCCAAGACAGCTGGGATAGGCTCCAGCACCCCCCGCAAAGCTCGTGAGGATAAGCGGTAGAAGAGAGGCTTGCCGCTGGAGTACACCTCCACAACCTGGTGTGCGTGCACAACTGTGGAAGCTACTGCCAGCTTTTGCTTGTAGCGGGGGTCATTTAATGATAGTGCTTCGAAAACAAAGCACGGACAGACTCATTTGTTACCGCTCCCCCCTCCCTGAATGAATGAATGAATGAATGAATAATAAGTAGCTGCGTCGTTCTTGTTAATTATCTCAAAGACTGGTTTGAGCATGTTTGATGCCAGGGTAAATTGTTCATATATTGTATTGTATTTGGAATTAAATTTCTCATTTTTGCATCAAAATGAGAAATGATAACCATCCTAAATATATATTTACATTGTCTTCCCAGGATACCGCTGTTTCAGGATTGTCACGTTTTTTTCTGGCTTCATGTTTGGATCAGCGTCTATCCTGCTGTTCTACCAAAGTGAGCTTGTACCGGAGACCAAAGCCGGCATTGGCCTGGGCGTGGGGGTGCTCAGCGGCCTGGTGACCCTGCTGGTGTCCACTTTGGGGATCCTCTTGTGTGGCCTCCAACTGGGCTGCCTGCTCTCGTCAGCCACCCTCGTAGTCGTAGGACAGTTTTACAGCCTCGCACCAACGTGGGTGCCCTTGAGCGCCATCATGGCCGCCAGCATCGCCACGGCTGTGTTGACGCTGCTGTGGCAGAAACTGTTTGTCATCATGTACACGTCGGTGTTTGGCGCCATGACGGTGATGCTGTGTGTGGATTACTTGGTGGGAGCCTTCACGCTGCCTGATCAGGTGTATGATATATTTTGTCAAGAAACCCCGCTTTCGTTATGTTGGTTCAATTGGGCCATCAGTGGAATCGGCCCTGCTTTGAGTCTTACAGGCGTATTTGCACAGTGGAAGATTACAGCCAAAGGAGCGTCACATTCAGAGGGTAAGGCTCTCTTGTTTGTCAAATACACTCCTGTCCACTCATTTGTATCCTTTTATTCACAGCTTCACACAAAAAAATGAAGAAACGTGCAAAAAATCATAAATTCCCAGAGTCAAGAAGGCCACCACATTATCGTCGGCGTCGGCCTCCACTTCTAAAACGCTACACCGGAGACGTCCTTCCGCCTGTCAGTGTACAAGCAAACTATATACAAAATTAACATTTTTTCCAAATAATCCTTTTTGCTGTCTTTACTTCTTTCCAGAGTTACCTCCGCAGCCTGCAGGAACGCCAGATGGGAACAGGCTCCTCCACCAGCACGCACACTCTCATTGACTTTGACTTTGAGACCGGCTCCATGGTGCCTCTGACCGTGGCCCCTTCCGTTATAGTGTGATGGAGCAGAGGAACGGAGGGGGGGGTCATCCAGATCAGTTCTTTGGCTTCATGCATGAAAAAGACGCTTGAATTGCATCTCTCTCATGACGTTACGACATAGTGGTGGATACCTATACTGATACTATACTCGTACATTCATTCATTCATTTTCTACCGCTTTTTCCTCACGAGGGTCGCTGTCATCGGGCGAGAGGCGAGGTACACCCTGGACTGGTGGCCAGCCAATCACAGGACAAACAACCATTCACACTCACATTCATACCTATGGACAATTTGGAGTCGCCAATTAACCTAGCATGTTTTTGGAATGTGGGAGGAAACCGGAGTACCCGGAGAAAACCCACGCATGCACGGGGAGAACATGCAAACTCCACACAGAGATGGCCGAGGGTGGAATTGAACCCTGGTCTCCCAGCTGTGACCGCCGTGCCGCCCTATACTCGTACATTATAAGATATATTCCAAACAAAGTCACTTTAATATATGCAATATTTATCTTGAAACATATTACTTTCCATGCACCTTGTCTTGTATATTGTATTATTTTTCTTATCATAAATAAATATGCAAGTCTCCTTGTGAATTCACTGAATTTCTGTTGTATCACTGGTGACCTCTGGTGGCCATTTTTGAGAGAATGTCCATGCATCTATTTTTTTGACCTGTTAATCCTCACTACGGTCATGCTGGGGCCTATCCCGGGGGATAGACTCTGGACTGGTGGCCAACCAATCACAGGGCACATATAATCAAACAACCATTCACACTCACATTCATACCTATATAGACAATTTGGAGTCGCCAATTAAGCTATGTGATACTTTTGAAACATGCACAGTATATAACATACAGTATTGTAGTACACTTGTGGAAAAGCATATTTATTTATATTAAAGGTTTGTGAGTATTGCCATTGTTATGAGGAAACAAGAGGATTCCGAGCAGCTTCAGCCACATTGACTTTTAGCCACGCGTATGACGATCTACGCATACAAGTTGAATTACTTCAATTTAATACTTATTAATAAATTTTAATTAATTAAAAGTTTAGAGTGAGAAGAATGATATTATAAGTTATATTATTCATTCATTCATTTTCTACTGCTTTTCCTCACGAGTGTCGCGGGGGGTGCTGGAGCCCATCCCAGCTGTCTTCGGGCAAGAGGCGGGGTACACCCTGGACTGGTGGCCAGCCAATCAGAGGGCACATATAGACAAACAACCATTCACACTCACATTCATACCTATGGACAATTTGGAGTCGCCAATTAACCTAGCATGTTTTTGGAATGTGGGAGGAAACCGGAGTACCCGGAGAAAACCCACGCATGCACGGGGAGAACATGCAAACTCCACACAGAGATGTCCGAGGATGGAATTGAACCCTGGTCTCCTGGCTGTGAGGTCTGCGCACTAACCACTCGTCCGCCGTGCCTCCTAAGTTATAATATACAATGTAAAAGTCACACAATTTGGCTCTGGTAAACTGGGTCCATGACTTGTCAACTATGACTAAAGAACAGTAGGTGAAGACACTACAAGTAGGTGAGGGTCAAGGGTCTTGGTAGTCGTGGTAGTTGTTGATGTTGTGGTTTGCAGCAATAGCCGACTATCCGCTGAGCCGTGATCCCATCACTGGGGTCACTCGAACTAAAGAGGCAAATAGAAATCATTTTAGTTACAGCATGTAGTTTTAATTCATGGTTCACATGTTGCTTTGGCTGCCGTCGTTCTAAAAGCACACACGTCAATAACAAGTACTTCCTGGTAAACACACAACATGTTTTTGAAAAAGGTACAAAATGGAAAAAGAGAAAACAAAATTTGTTTGTTTTTTTTTTTAAAAAAAAAGATATTTTGAAATGAACATCAGTGTGTGAGTCCCGTGATGGTGAGGCTTGATGTTCATCATGACGTTTAGGTAGAATACGTTAAATGGAGGCTGGAATCTAGCTGCTCTGTTTCCGTTGTGTCAGTACGACGTTATACGCCAGTCCAATCCAAAGTGTTCATTCGGTGCTTCACGAGTTTTGCTCCAGCTGCTCCAACTCGTCTCGTAAAGCCTTCGCCCTGGCTAACTTCTCCAGCTGATCCTGCGTCGGCTGTTTTATCTCCCCCGAGTCTACTTTCTGCTGCAGCTCCTCCACCTGCCTCAGCTTCTTTTTCACGTTCTTAATCTTCTTGGCTTTTTCTGCCGCGTTGGACTCGTCGGACGCCACTCCGCAAGCAAGCGTGGCTTTGTGCGAAGCGCCGCCGCCCGCTGAGATGGTCGCGTTCTCAACAGCGTCTGCAAGCGATGCTACATCCGGGTTCTCCTCCGGTTCCTGCTGATGCTGCTGTTTTCGTTTTTCTTTACGTTTCATGTTGCGTTTGGCCGATTTGGAGAGACCGGCGCTTTCACTGTCTGGACATCCCGGGATTTTTGGATTCTGCTTTGACGTTTCAGCTTCAGGTGAGCTCATGCCTGGTGGAAGGCCTGGTTTGTTCTTAAAAAACTTCACATATTTGTTTTCATACCTGAAACAGAATGAGGGGATCTTAAAATGAAAAATATGCATTTTTTTTTTTTTTACACGATGATGGAAAAAAAACTCACTTACACTGGGACCTCTTCCTGGGGGACATAGCCGTCCTTCACCCGCCGTGGTTTTCTCCATGTGCCGTCAGGTCGCTGAGTGGCGGCAATGTATTTTCCTGAAGAAACACAGATGGAACATTATATTGATTTTTTTTCTATACCACAATATAAAATATACCATTTATTTCAGCGCTATTGTTCTATAAGACTCGTCACATTTGAATAAAGCTTTGCATGCATATTTGGCTTTGTCTAAACTCACTCACTCACAAAATATGGGGATATATATCGTATATCAATATTCAACAAAGTGTATTTTCTTGTGTCTGATGGACTACTTGATGCTGCTTGGGTAAATGAATGTATCCACTGGAACTATTTAGTGGAAAAGGGGGATAAATAATCATCTCCCCACGGAGATATGCAGGAGAGACTGCATAGTGGGAGTGAACAGTGAAAAAGACAGTATAAAGGTTGCTGTATAAAGACAATATCCGCCATGTTTACAATCTGTCGTCATGGGGAAGGTGAGATGGAAGCACTAACCCGGCTTCGGAGAGACTACCATGAGTGCAGCATGATTACATTGAAGATCTAACATTATATTAAACACGTCTATGTTTATTTAAAAAATAATAATATACTCATACAACTTCGCACACATTTTTGGCTTTGACTTTTGTCTAAATTCAGTTTACGGAATAGCGCCTCTAGTGGTAACGACAAGGTCTGTGCCAGTGAGAAGCTGGTCCTGACCTCACTGATCTGCATTATCAACAATTAATTATGATATTGTGTGATACTTTTAGAGACAAAAGATTACGATCTCTACATTTATCCAGCTAAAGGTGCTGCCAAAATGCCCAGAAAAGTGTAAAAATACTAAAGTCGCTTCACAAGATCACAGTGTCTTTAGCGCCCCTAGTGGTAGAGACCACTGGTGCGTGCCAGAGACCAGACATCATAATCATGATTTCATAAGTGTTTATTGAGTGTGAATGGTTGATTTCTGTCAACTGAAAGTAGACTTTTGAAATACATCTCTTTGAAGTTGGATGCACACGAACGTTATTTGTTTGTATATTAAATAAGTAGTGCATATAACCTACACGGTACAGTTTGTAACTAATGTATGACGCGATAGCAATATGCTAACTAGCGGCTAACGTCTGAGCGAAAACAAAACTTCCTCCAAAGCAAAGTAAGGCGGTTGCTGCCGCGAAACAGCAGGCAGCTGGAAATAAGATAGTTACCCCATACAGCAGTTTCTTATTATACATTTGACGGACATTTTTAATATGTATTGGCATGGATGTGCCACATGCACCAGGCTTACCAGATTCATCTGTAACATAAGGGGTTGCCATTTTGAAGCGCTATCCTCCACTCCTCGGGTCAGTCCAAATGTCTTCGTAATCGCCTCGTTCCAGTGCAAACATCAACTAAAAGTCTTTTAGCAGCATAAAAACATTAAATTCGTCTTCCAAGTGTCCCCTCTCTCTGTCATGACGTTCACTAGTTAATCAAGAAGGAATAGCGAAGTCAGCAGGCGTTTTAGAACGGCCTGAGCTTTTGATCGGGAAACACAAGGTAGCAAAACAAGCGAACCATGCGCTCAACTACGGAAATGACGACATTGATTTGGGGTTGCCAGTTCATACCAAAGACCTCAGGTCTGTAAAAAAAACAAAACATACGCAATGATTTAATTTCAGAATAAATGAATGTGACACTGTGGTGGGGAGCAACCCCCATTCTGTCTGAAGTTATGAGAAAATGTATATACAGTAATTTCAAAGAAAAACACATCGTCATAATGTTCATATACCAGTGTGCATATCTGCATATATACCAACGCTTTACCATTGCTATTGTTTTTTTTTCGTTTGCTCAGACGTCAAACGACACTAACAAATGTTTTTGTAGGCTTAACCTTGTTTAGTTGGTATTTTGAGTGCATTCATTTGTTCATTAATTTATTACTCCTGGAACTAAATATTTCATAACATACTTAGAATGCAACAATATAATGTTTTAATCTGTCTGTGATTTTAAACGTAATAAAAGGGTGTTTCTTTCATATCAACCTGGCAACCTCGGAGGAGCCTTTGGAGGAAAATACGGCTGACTGTTGTCTCAGAAGACGGCTGGCATTGGGAGCAGTGGGACTGCGTCTCAAAATCAAACCTTTCAGTTTCAACACAAAGTACGTAATTTTTATTTTTCTACTAGCATATTCTATGAACGTCTAATTAACTAGTGACTATCTTAGTGACTACCTAAACATAGGTGCATTTACGTAGCGTCTAAGGGATGGCTAATCAGTTACATATATATAAATATATATGTATGTGTATATAAAACAACAGGCTAGCTGCAAGCTAGCCATGACATGTATTCAAATGATAATTTGTGATGAATAAGATGGTGTTAATTATCCCGACTGCATCGTTGTGGTTAGTCACTGCCGGAAATGTGACGCCAGAGGCTAATAATTGCGGTCATTAACGCGTAGCGTAGCAAAAGCTAACATAGCGTTAGCTCACGCTCCCAAGCTAAGCATACCTTGGGTTGAACCAATGAAAAGAAAACGACAGGGATCCTTGTGTAAGATGCGTTTTGGATGCTACCTAGCCTGTCGCATTTAGTGGCCACTGTTACAACATCTGTAACGAAATAGAAATACTCCTGTTTTGTTGTCTTGTATTACCTTTTAAGAAGTATATTATTTGGTTAATACTGAAGCGAAAAGCGGATATGGCAACAAAGAGTGATTTGGGCCATTTGAAACTTGCATGTATATAGGTATAAGATAAAGTGTGTTAGCATAGGATGAAAAGGATGTACGTAAGTATGATAAATATCCGCCTAGTAAACTAGGTTCTGTTTCGTAAGCGTCATAAACATGCTGTTAGGTTCGGCCTGTGAACGTTACCCTTCGTGTTTTATGGACGTGGCATGTCAGAAGCCCCCTTTTTACCTTGACCAATATGTGTCAAAGCATGTTTTAAATGCGTTCACTTTAAAGACTTGCAAGGGTAGGGGGGGCACTTGCATCCCCCAGGCATCATCAGTTCTGCTGGCCCTCTTGACGACTCAAGCAGCAGCAGCAGCAGCACCCCGGCTAAATCAACATACATGATTGGTTGTGTTTGTGTATGACTTGTGCTTTGTACGCCGGTGAGTTTGACGTCCACACAGGTGTGGTAAGCCGGGCTTTTATGACACACCGATTTCTTAGGGGTGTGTGCAGCGCTTTAGGTTTCCATTTCCAGAGAAGCGGCCTCGTTGTGATTTTGATGTCCACATCAGCACAAAGTGGATTTGGAAGAACAAAAAAAAAAAGGATGTGATTAAAGAAGAGCAATCTGGCAGCAGTATCCAGTTTCCCGGATGAGATGTGTTTTTGTGTATTCTGCAGTACAAAAACTGGCACAAACCTTTCTTCATTCTTTCTGCTTAGTGTTGGAGCCAAGGATAAATTACAGCTGTTAAGCTAATGAAATAAAACCTGTTATTACAGCGGAAACTTCATAATTTTATTTTAATTTTTCAAAATATTTAGCCATTCAAAGTTGTCTTTTTACTAATGTACTTTGAAAGCGTGCCATAGTTTTGATACAATGATGAAATGTCTAATTTTTCAGTTGACTGAGTGATTATACAATATAACTGACACAGATTGCTTGTCTTGTAATAGTCCTTGTCATAACAAAACATCATGCACCATATTATACAGTATTAAAAGAAAATATTACATGCATGTTTTTCCATATCAAGCGACAACAGTTCTATGGAATTTTTACTTTTTTTTTTAAATATGAAAGCAGGAATGTGGATTGTCATATCATGACAACTGTTTTTTTCCCCCCCCCTGGACAGATTTGTGTGAAGCACCAGGAAGAGAAGTCTGCTTTTTGCCAGATGCTGAACCTCGTCTTTACAAACCCCAGGCACAACAAAACCTCTTGAGGACAAACCCTCGGCCCCTTCACTTGAACCACAGCTCTTATACTTCTGAAAAGTTGTTCCAGTCTCGGGGGAAGTCTGCAACTAATTGTTTTGCAGCTACACCTGTGTGGATTTGCAGTGGACCACAACATGGCAAAGAAGAACCAAAAGGGTGAGTTTGTGTGTGTGTGTATGTGTGTTTTGGAGGTTTGCAAGAATGAAGATACAATCAGACGGCTTTGATAAATGTAGCGGTCTGGTGAGCGTAGCATAAGAAGCTGGAGATAAAGTGACCTGGCTGTGTGACGTTTACTGTGACATTAACCTAGTTTCGTTTCCAGAAAAGACAACCCTATCAGGACATGATTGTTTTAACTTTGGACTTTCCTTTCACTCTCAGTACTGGCTCATTGGAACTGAATAGGATGCCCAAATTTGTTTAAATAATTATTGCACGCTTTCTGTAAATCCTATGAACTTCATTTCACTATCACTTTGTTCGTCCACTTTATGATGCATTTAACTGAAATGGCTGATTCCAGCAACCAGTGATTTATTTGTAAAGGAACATCTTGAAAATGATCAGGGGTGACCAAACTTTTTCATGCCACTGTAATTGCAACTGGACTGTTGAGGTTGGTTTTTTTTTTTGTTTTTTTTGGACTGTTGAGGTTGTTTTAAAAGCCGCTTTTCCCTCTCATCCAAGCTGGCTTCATCAGTTCATGCTCATTGATAAGATGGGACAACACTAGGTAGGACAGCCTATAACAGTAAAAGTGGTAAAAACAACAAATCCTTCTAAATACAAACTTCAGTGAGAAAACTTTGGACTCCCCTGAAAGTTTCCGTGCACACGGCCAACGTCTTTTGTTTTGCAAATGAAAAATCCTACACAGGCTTGAACTTGAGATGTCATTTCAGACGGAGTCGTGTTTGACACACGCTCAAAGATGGTCATGTCCCAAGGAGGGCCACCTGAGAGGATGAAGGAGAAGGTAAGACGTGAACGCCAACATTTCACGGGTCCACAAACAGCAGCACGCATTAGATTAAATTAGACTTTTGAGGTCCTTAAGTATTGTTTACTTAAAGCTCAATGCCTCGGTTAACCTGAAATCCAGTGACGGAATGGTCTCCTTTCTAAGGCATCGCCGTTAAAAAAGAATTTGATGAAAACGCACCGCAAGAATTTAATGGAGTAGAAGTCGTGTTTTATTCAGGTGTCACATGGGGGGGGGGGTTTCTAATGTTTTTTTTATTGGCTTTGGAGCCATTTTAGTGCTTGCTGGACTGGGGATCTCTTAAATGGGCAGTATTCGTAGGGTGCCTGTGTAACACTGTTACCGTCGCAAAAAGTGCATTGAAAGTTCTATCCTGTATGTTGCACCAAACCTGTCAATGTGTATAGTGTGTGTGTGTATAGTGTATCCTGTATGTTGCACCAAACCTGTCAATGTGTATAATGTATCCTGTATGTTGCACCAAACCTGTCAATGTGTATAGTGTATCCTGTATGTTGCACCAAACCTGTCAATGTGTATAGTGTATCCTGTATGTTGCACCAAACCTGTCAATGTGTATAGTGTGTGTATAGTGTATCCTGTATGTTGCACCAAACCTGTCAATGTGTATAGTGTATCCTGTATGTTGCACCAAACCTGTCAATGTGTATAGTGTATAGTGTATCCTGTATGTTGCACCAAACCTGTCAATGTGTATAGTGGTGCCAATAAGACACCACTGCTGTATCCATGAACCATTTTAAACTGTTCCTTTTTGTCCCCATCTGTTTTCGTGTCGCAGATCAGTGCCGTCAGGGCGGTTGTCCCCAACAAAAGCAACAATGAGATTGTTCTGGTGTTGCAGCATTTTGAGAACTGCGTCGACAAGGCGGTTCAAGCATTCTTGGAAGGTGAGCCGGCGTCCTGGTGGGGCAATTATTGACCCAGAAAGACTTCCTATAAACACTCATGTCCACCGTTTCTCATAAAAACCATAGCGCAGAAATGCCGTTAAAGGCACCAGTGTTTTAAAGAACTTATGACAGCCGCCACATTTATTGGGTTGAGCAAAATGATTGACCGGATAGAAGAAAATCGGTGATGATGCTCTCATTGTGCCATAATTCCAACAACAGTAACTGAGCGCCATACGTCATGTGACGTAAACGCTGTTTCTTAAAAATACTAGTCTATTTTTAGCACAGTTGTGCTCATATGTTAGACTTCTTATTAACAGCAAGACAAGGCATTCACTGTGTATAAAATCTGTTTAATCTTGCTGTGTTTGTTTGTTTATCGTGGTTTTGCAGGCAGTGCAGTGGAAATCCTTAAGGAGTGGAGTGTTACCGGCAAAAAGAAGGTATGAATGAAATGGGATACACCTGCTTTATTACATTTGGGTCAGCCTCCAGAAAGGGTTAATGTCACTTTTTTTTTTTTTTTTTTGAGGTTTGGACTGACAGATTTAAATCGCAGATTTGACTTGACAACATAATCAAAGGCTTGCTACTCGACTTGGACTTTGACATTAATCTCTTGGGATTTGACTCGGGAGTGCGGTGCAAACTAAGAATGTTTTAAATAAGTGTTGAGTCTGGTACAGAGTTTGTAGTTTGAACTACGTGTTACAGGCAAGATACTGTAGTTCACCATTTTGGACCACGTTTGTGACAAGGTGTGAACAATACCGTTTAGGTCAAAAGCACTGGTTCGTTACACACAATACTGCACAAAAACAGGCAAAAGGTAAATTGAATCAGGTTGTTAAAAAAAAAAAAAAACGAGGTTTGACTGTATTTCTCTTATGGAATGGCCTTTATTGTCATTATACAAGATGTACAACGAAATATATTTATATTTATACAAGACACTTAGAATTAGCTATGGAAAAAATGAACTATGGATTGACTTTGAATGGACTGGGATAATCTCTCTGTACATTCAAATTTGCTATAAGTGTTGAGTTAAGAGTGAAGAAATAGTTTGTTAAACAGTCCCTGTGCCATCTGATTCAGTTGGTTGCGGAATCTTTATTTGGACTCGGCTCCTCGACCTCCGTAGGTGCTAGTCTGGTGCAGGCCGCAGTCCTGTGTTGACACCCAACAAAAGAGAATTGATACAAAGCACCCTGACATTGATATTTTGACCTCCCAGCCAAATAAGAAAAAAAAGCCCAAGCCCCAGCAAGAGATCTCTGCAGAACCTGGTCCATCCGAGGCCACGCCGCCTGAGTGTAAGGACAAAACCAACGGCTTCCATGCCAATGGATCGGCGATGGACGGAGAGTCACTCGACTCCCTTAGCGAACAGTTGGACTCTGCATCTTTGGATGCGTTGGAGCTGGACTCTGAACCAACAACCACTTCTGAAACCACTGGTAAACGTTACACATTGTTGTATTTTCTCATCCCATCGTAGCTTGTAGCTAGCTCACCAGTGGCATGAATATGTACATCTCTCTCAGTTGCCGACGCAGACAGTCCACCTCCTCAACCAGGGCAAAGTACTCACCAGGGGCACAGAGGCAACAAAGCACGGCACCGCCAAGATTCACATCACCAAAACTCCTCATTTGCACTCCCTGATGAACAAAGTCAGCAAAGGTCGTCTGGTGGCAAGAAAATCGGTACGATGAAATCATCCACTTCTTCTTAATAGTGGATGTTCTTATTTCCGATTTTGGTTCCCCTCAGCTCCAAACATCGACCGCTCTGTGAAAGACCTACAGCGATGCACCGCCTCGCTGACTCGCTACAGGATGGTGGTGAAGGAGGAGATGGAGTCCTCCCTCAAGACAATGAAGCAGACGTTTGCAGAGCTTCAGGGCAGGTGTGTGTGTACATGTGGAACCACTTTAATACTTGACGCTTTAACAACAACAGCAACAGCAGAAACATAAACCGCAATATGGCGATGTTTTATTGTGTGCGCGAAACTCTCCTTTCAGCTCACTCGTTTTCTATCATCAGATTACGTGAATACAAAAGCTGGTTAAATGAATTGATACATTGGTACATGATATTTGTACACTTTGGGATTTGACACAAATGGTTGTTCAAATGTTAAAACTTGAACATCGTATGTGTGATGTCAACATATCAAATGAGCCGTCAGTGCACCTTTTGTTGAATTTACTTAAGCCAGCAGCGATTGTTAAACTTGACTTAGTATATTAATGGTAAATTGACTTGAAGCGTCGTCATGTACTTTCCGTCTGTGTTAAGTGTTCTTTCAGGCGATGTTTAGTACTGCTTTATTTCGGACAGGTTCAAGGTTTGTAGTTGCAGTTGTGCCACTACAAAATAAAAGCCGCCACACCTTTTTAAAAAATGAGTTTTTCAACTTGAAAACAATTGTAAGTAATATATTGTATGAATGGATTTCTAAAATATTAAACCCGTCACCCCAAAAATGACGTTAATTATTGGTTGTATGTATTTTTGTGCAATGGTTACTGCTTTACTATGATTGTGAAACTTTCCCCTTCAATTTGGTATTACATTCAACCATACTCATTGTGATTGAACAAAAGTGAAGCTGAAATTCAATGCGTCGAAATGGAAGGATGCCAACGTCAAGACGGGAATAATCGTTAAACTTTGGACTTTATTGAGCCGCAATAATGGACAATGGTCGCAGTGGCTCGGTTACAGAAGAAATACAAAAACACTGTTATGTAAAATGCAATACAGTGCGAAGAAAACGCAGTAGAATATAACAAATAAAATGTGCAAATACACTGCATTTCATGTAAAAAATGGTTTTAACTTGTTAAAAGTAAAGACAACACAAAATACGTCTTAAATTTCATTTATCATGGCTGTGAATTTAAGTGGTTGAGCCTCTGCAAATGTTTTTTCAAGCAACCCAGGGGCTTAAATTTCTAATTTCCTGCTGTGATTAATATTAATACAATACGTTATTTTCAACGGCACCAGTATTTCTATTGTAATCCATTTACAAAGCTGTTTTTTTGTCAACATCTTGGTTCAACATAGACTAGTTTAATACAAGCATGAATGAATGGGGTCGGACTTTGTCTTATTATTGACACTAACAAGCGTAATCTGTAAAAGCTACACAGTCTTTTCACCGATGGCGCAGCTGTCTCTTGATTCATGTTTCTGGAATTCTGCTCTGTAATCTAATTAAAGACAAATGAGTCTTCTGTCCTTTCTTTTTCAGCTTAATGGACAGAGAAGTGACACTACTGTCTGAAATGGACAAAGTGAAAGGAGAGGCCAGTAAGTACTGTTATTTAAATATCACATAATACCTGGAAAATACCACTTTCTTTTTGCCTCGAGGGGAGGAGTCTGGCTTGAAATATTTCCTGAAAGGTCGTAAAAGTGATTGTTATGGAAGAGTAAGACCAAGTTTTTTTTTTTGTTTTTTTTCCTCCAAAACGGAGTGGTCTCCCAGGGGGTCCTGCTTTACCTCCAGTTTACCAGCTGTGTGTATGTGACTGTGTCACGACAGAGACTGCATATTTGCACAAGTAGGCCACTCTGCCTAGCTCCGTTCTTTTCAGCGTGGAGTGTACCAAGAAAAATTGAATGGTGTCGGGTGTCGAGGGAGGCTCTTTGCCGACTTGTATGCAGGGGGAAAGCGAGTGGGGAGCACAGGAAGACGAGTGCTTGAGTGGAAACAAAAAAAAAAAAAAAAGCAGGTTTTCTCAAGTCTTGTCTGCCAAACTTTCCCCTTTGGGCTTTTACTGTCTTTTCAATTTAAACCTCCAGGAGTTGTTACACAAACCCAGATGGAGACTTTTGGGATAGATTCATTGGAAATAGGCGGAAGTGGAAAAGGGGGAGTTTGGGTTTAAATCCTCCTAAATGGATTCACATAAGAAATGAAAAGTACTATGATGATCTTTGAACTTTTCTTTACCAGCAGATGTCCGCTGCACAACCTGGGTCCCTTTAAAAAAAGACAATCCTACCATGGGGGGGGGGGAATACCAGAAAAGGCCACTCGTTACCTTTATTAATGGCACCAGTTTGAACTCATTATCAGTATAGTATTAGCAGTATGGCCAGCCAATCACAGGGCACATATAGACAAACAACCATTCACACTCACATTCATACCTATGGACAATTTGGAGTCGCTAATTAACCTAGCATGTTTTTGGAATGTGGGAGTACCCGGAAGAGAACCTCACGCATGCACGGATAGAACATGCAAACTCCCACACAGAGATGCGCGAGGATTGGAATTGAGCTCGGGGTCTCCTAGCTGTGAGGCCTGCGTGCTAACCACTCGGTCGCCGTGCCGCCTTAAAGGGGACCTGTTATACAAATTTTTGGACTTACACACGTTAGCCCGCACAGAAAGCCTTTCTAGATCTTCCAGACTCTGCACCTCTTCCAGTAGTGTTTCCTTGGATTTCCCGCCTCCCACCCAAAACGGTCAGTGTAATTTTCCCCCCACGCTCGCCGAGGTGTTTCTTGACCCTGGACCCAGGTCCATGAGGTGCTTCATCGTGCTGCGAAAAGAATTGTTCATCACTAAACTGGATGGTCGGGAGGAGACTGCGAGACCCGCGCGCTACAACCTCAAACAGTGAGACTCTAATATTCCCACATGGCGAAGACCAAAGAGCTATGAAAGGACCCCCCCATAAACGGAATCGTAGACCCCGCCAATGTTGTGTACGGTCAATCAAGGAAGCGTACTCAAACTCTTGCCCACTAAAATGAGACATCTGTTGTTGTTGTGTTTCAGTGGTCATTTTGAACACCCGACAGAAAAGAGCCGAGGAGCTCAGGCGTCTGACGGACCAGTCGGCGTCCATGTCTGACGAGCAGCTGACTGAACTGCGAGCCGACATCAAGGTGCTTCACTCGGTGACCACTAGTGTCCTTTCCCCCATCCGAAAACTCATTGTAGTCTGTACTGTTGACTATCGGCAGCACTTTGTGAGCGAGCGCAAATACGACGAGGACCTCGGCAAAGCCGTCAGATTCACATTTGATCTGGAGCCGCTGAAGGCCAGCATCTCAAGATTTGGATCAGGTAGGCAGACGGCCATATTGATTATTGATTCTTGATTCGAAATCGTATCCAAAGTGTCTTCACTGGTTGTGTTGTTTTGCAGTCTACCATCCTCGCACAGGTTACTCTGATCGATCCCGCTGCAGCTCCACGTCCTCCTCGGTGGCCAGCCCAAGTACCGTGGAAACCCCTCTTCCCACTCAGACCCAAAACCCCCCCAGCGAGTTCCGCCCCCCACCGGCCAAACAGGTGACTTTCCATTGAGAACTAAATGTAAATGTGTCAAGTCAGCACCGGTTTCCAGGAGGAGGGTCGACTAAAAGTAATAACTCATTCATTCATTTTCTACTGCTTATCCTCACGGGTGATGCTGTCTTCGGGCGAGAGGCGGGGTACACCCTGGACTGGTCGCCAGCCAATCACAGGGCACATATAGACAAACAACCATTCACACTCACATTCATACCTATGGACAATTTGGAGTCGCTAATTAACCTAGCATGTTTTTGGAATGTGGGAGGAAACCGGAGAACATGCAAACTCCACACAGAGATGCCCAAAGCGTGGAATCGAACCCGGGTCTCCTCGCTGTGTGGCCTGCACGCTAACCACTTGTTTGCACCGTGCAGCCCACTTTGTTATTTCATTCATTGATTTTCTACTGCTTCTCCTCACAAGGGTCGCGGGGGGTGCTGGAGCCTATCCCAGCTGTCTTTGAGCAAGAGGCGAGGTACACCCTGGACTGGTGGCCAGCCAATCACAGGGCACATATAGACAAACAACCATTCACACTCACATTCATACCTATGGACAATTTGGAGTCGCCAATTAACCTAGCATGTTTTTGGAATGTGGGAGGAAACCGGAGTACCCGGAGAAAACCCACGCATGCACGGGGAGAACATGAATTGAACCCTGGTCTCCTAGCTGTGAGGTCGGCGCGCTAACCGCTCGACCGCCGTGCCGCCAAAAGTAAGAACTGCAAGGGTCAAAAACATCACAGTGAGCTGAACTTTCTTATATGGGCATACCTAAGTACCAGCTCCTAGCTGTACAAGCCGAGTGGGACCAATCACAGCAGAGTGGGCGGCTGTGGGTGGAATAAATTTAAAACAGACCGCTTTGGAAATCCAAGGAAATCCAGCTGGAATAGGTGCTATATTCTGGAAGATCTAGAAAGCGTACAATACACTAGCACTAAAGTGTCGTGTCACGGCTAACCGTGGTCCGCAGGAGGGGAGCGACGGAATAATAGTACGTCATAAAACTGGTCTACAAGTTTGTGGACCAGTTCTCGTGGTTTAGCATCTTACGCTCCGCAGTAGGATCATCCCTGAGCACCGATTCCACTTTCCCTGACATCTCTCCCGCGTAGCTGCAATGTCCTTCATGTGCTCAACACTTACATATGACCAACCTGTGGCTTTCTCCCCAGATATTCCAAGGCAACCGTCGTACGTTCCAAGGCCAGGGCTACCACTCGGGCGGCCAGCGCTACAACGGCGGCTCCAACCACGATCGAAACGCCGGCCGCGGCAACCACCGCTACCAAAGCGGCGACGGCCCCGCCCCCCAGCACTCCAACAGCTCTCGGGGCCCCTCGCACTCGTCGTCAAACCAAAACCGAGATTCCCACAATGGGCTGCCGCAAAGGCTTCCCCGGACGCCCTGCCCTTGACATTGGAATGGTTGCGCTCTCTCGAAGCTCTCGAAAGCCCCTTTACTAATAATCTTGCACTCCCCGGTCCCAAAGCCACGCCCACCGTCCCCGTCCAGCTCACTCGCTCGCTCGTCTCGATGAAGAATAGAATACAAGTTCATGTTTTGATCTCCTCCGTTCATCCTTAAGACTTGAACAGCAACTTGGGTAGAGTACCAGATTGTGTCTTGGTTTAGGCCCACGTGACGCTTCTCCTGCTTCAAGACCTGCAGTGGAAGTCTTAGCACGGCTTCCACGTTTCCCGAGCGTTTTCCCGAGGAAGGAAAACAATATTGTGAAATACGTGACATTAGGACAGACGACACAGACTATTTGAAGGAAACATATCAAGCTAACGCTATATAGAAGGCTACGCTACATGTTTAGCTGACTGACCTCTTGACCTCTTAGACGTTTGTGAGCGAGTATAAAGCTGCAGCGCCTTCACACGGAGCAGTACTTTGGTCTGTCCTAATGCTAAGCTACGCTAGTTTGCCGGACATAGGGTTGCTATTCTAGAGGACGACTCCATCCACTAAAGTTTTGAACACGAGGGCTGTTTTTTTTTTTTTTTGTGGAATACTGTTAAAGTATGTGAAGTTTGACATCACCATGGCTTCAGATCTTCACTACGACTCGTTTTCTTCCACGTTTGCCTTTTTCATCAGACCGTCTTTGTACTTGGTTTGTTTGCCTTTTGTAGAAAATGTCACGTCTTCCTAAAGGAATCATTTGGCAACATGGAAGACTAGGATGTTGTTTTCGGTTTGGAATATGTTCACCAATCAGGATGCTGGAGGTGATCAACATGCAGATTGCTTGACTTCACCCAGTCTGGCACTTCCTTCATGTTGTAGAAAAAAAAAAAACAATCAAAATTCCTCATTGGGGAACCTTGAAAGATGTCTTGCCCCGATTATTTCTTATTCTTAAACAAGAATTTTTTTTGTTTTTTTTTTGAAATTATCATTTTTAGTGAATGTGGTGGGCAAGAGCGGCAATTTGTTTTCGTTCCGAGTGCATGAATCTTTTCTTTTTTTGGTTGAAAGGAATCGTTTGAGCCTTTTGTCACGGATTGAAAATTGAACTTGTGAGGGTGTGGTTGTTATCCTCAATAACCTCAAAGTTGAGAATATTTCTTGCAACATGTATTCTGTCTTTTTTTTTTTTTTTTAATTCCCCTTTCTACGCTTTTTTGTACAAACGTCATGAGGAATATTGCTTTAAAGGTGCTAACTAGTGAGTCAACATGCATCTTGACGTCCGAGCTGTTCTCTTCTTTTTTTTCCAAGTCTTCATTTTTAAGCTCAGTTAACCTTTTTTTTTATTGTGGGGGAAACTATATTATATATGTGTTACTTTTCAAAATGCCAAACTATTATCTGACTGACAGAATAGATTAAAAAATGATCTTTATTTGCTAGGGGGGTGCTATAGGATGATCGTTGATGAAAGCAACTTTTAATCCTGTGTCTCTTTGGTTTGTTTTACAAATAGGAATTTTTCTTGCATTTCTCCTTTTTATGCATCTTATCAACAAAAATATCCCAAAAATGTTTTTTCTTTAATCTCCTTCCTTCCTGTGTATATACATTTATGTAGCGGTATCATTTGTATGCGATATTCATGGTAGGCATAATGGACATCTACAGTAGTTGTGTCCTTGTCACTTCAGAGCTGTAAAAACTCAAGTGCCTTTTCTTCTGTCTCCTACTCATCAATCGCCCTCCCCCCCACCCCACACACACAGAATGGACCAAAGACGCCCTCTGCGCTCTTTCTCCCCACTCACTGAATGGCACAGTTTTCATTTATTACGAATAAACTGTTTGCAATATTCACTGTGATCCTTTATTAATTGAGCTACTTGTTTTGTTGCATTTAACATTAATTACAGTTCAACTGAAAATTATTCAACTTTTCAAAACTATACTATAAATGTTATAACTATTTTTGCAGTATAGGTACGCTTTTTCCATCCAAATTTAGCCAGCAGAGGGTGCTTTTTATTCAATTTACAAATATTCTTCCAGCTACAGAAGTGGTTTTAAAGTATTATTTCAGGTACAAATCTCCGAATAAATAAGCATCCTAATAGCCGAGGAATTAATATGTTCTTCCTTTGTCATCACTCATATTCAACAAGATTTAATTCAATTTATTACACAACAAAAACTTTTTACCAGCACAAAAGGCCGGTACATCTAAAAATACTTCACTTCATCTTCAATCATTTCACTGAAAAACATGAATAATGATAAAAGTGTTGAGTGAAAAGCAACAACGTAATGGCAATAATGCGAACTTTACAATGCGATACAAAATGGAGGATGCTGACGGCGTCCTCGATGATGAATCACAGGCCCATCACAGATGGAAACACGGCAGCACCTGATGGAGGAAGAAGACTCTCATCAGTCTACGAATAAACTCTCACCGTCACCCCAGGCGACGTGGCACATTCCTCCTGCACCATTTCGTACTTTTTGGGCTACCTTGACCATCTCCTGCATCTGTATCCGGGACTTTCCAGTCCAGCTGGCGGCCTTTTTCGTAGAGTCCCTTCAGGACCTTCCTGACTTCGTCTGTGCCGCCTCCGCGACTCAGCTCCAGATACTTCCTGTACAGCTGCAAGGCGGTGCGAGCGTCCTCAATGCTGTCGTGGGTTTCCCCCTGGATGTTGAGGTCTGAATGCAGGGATGAAGGTGGTTTCAAGGATCGGGACTCAACAATTAGCAAGATTACAACAAAAAATAGCAAACTTTGTAGAGGGATGGCCCAATCATCGAGTTAAATCATATTTTTGGCCAATAATCTAGATTAATGGCTAATTCAGGAATATAGTTTGAGTCACATTGGTGTCAAAGATGCGGCATGGCGGTCGAGTGGTTAGTGTGCGGATATCACAGCTAGGAGACCAGGGTTCAATTTCAGCCTCGGCCATCTCTGTGTGGAGTATGCATGTTCTCCCCGTGCATGCGTGGGTTTTCTGTGGGAGGAAACGGGGCACTCGGGGCACTCGGGACACTCGGGACACTCGGGGCACTCGGGGCACTCGGGACACTCGGGACACTCGGGACACTCGGGACACTCGGGACACTCCGGGCACCCCGGGCACTCCGGGCACTCCGGGCACTCCGGGCACTCCGGGCACTCCGGGGCACTCCGGGGCACTCCGGGGCACTCCGGGGCACTCCGGGGCACTCCGGGGCACTCCGGGGCACTCCGGGCACTATGGTTTCCTCCCACATTCCAAAAACATTTGTCCAAATTGTCCATAGGTATGAATGTGAGTGTGAATGGTTGTTTGCCCTGTGATTGGCTGGCCACCAGTCCAGGGTGTACCCCGCCTCTCTCGCCTGAAGGCAGCTGGGATAGGCTCCAGCACCCCCGCGACCGTCGTGAGGATAAGCGGTAGAAAATGAATGAATGGTGTCAAAGGAACCTCTGGTACCTCTGTCATCCCAGATGATCCAGGAAGTACCTGTCAGTATTTCTTAAAGAAGTTGACTTACCAAGAAAGTACCAGGCAAGAAACCTGAGTGAAATCATCCTCTTCCGGGGCAAATGAAACAGGTAGACCGTGTCAATGACTTGATCTTTCAGCACCTTGAAAGGAGATAAAGATCATCCATTGTCGAACTCCCCAATAAAGCAAACCCAACAGTCGATGACAGCGAACGTACCATTAAGTTGATAACCCGGAAGTCCTTCTGGAGGCCGTGGCCAACAAATCGGACTCCCGTGTCGATGAGGAAACGCAGCTTTAAGTAGGTGGACTTCAATGTGGTCAAATGCTTAGACGAGATCTTTGCATCCAGGTCGCCTGGTTTAATGCCGGAATACTGAGTCAAGTAGTCCACCACCTGCGGGAGGAAACGTGCAGCTCCGTTAGACACATACGTACCGCAACCACAAGCATACAGTTGGTGCAATTCCAGAAAAGTATGCAAATTTTAGCATGAATGTTAACCAAAAAACATGCTAACCAGGGCGGACTCTAACTGAGACGCCACTGTGTTTGGATTTTTATCAATAACTGTATCGATCAACATCACCTGCTCCTGAGTGGAGATGTAGTCATCGATGAAGGGCACCCCCTCGTTGGGGCCCTGACCCCGCACACAGGTGATCCTGGCGACGGACATCTGACTGGGTTTGATGGTGGACTTGGTGCCGTCGCTGCGTAGTTCTGCCTCTTCCTGCGAGCCACGCGACATCATCAAAATCAAGATGGCTCCAGATTTCGCACCAGCGGTCGTGACCCAACACTGACCTGGTTGAGGGTAACAAACTCGGCATCCAACCCCACCAAGTCGCCGGCCTGCGGCATCTCGCTGACCATGAGCGGGATGAAAGTGGCGTGAGTCTTCCTCTGTTTCCGAGCCAGCGAGGCCTCCGTCAGCAGCACGCTGGCGTCGATGGGGTTTTTAACTGACGGCGCACAGCAAAGTGAGCCACTCGGGGGAATATTCCATGTGTGTGCGTACTATTATTCATGAAGTAAAACTCACTGCGAAGGTGGTATTTGGTGTGGTAGTTCCTCTTTGCGTAATACAAGATGGCGGGCACTTTCCATCCCATGTCAAACTGTGCAGCTTCAGTCTGAAATCAAACACATTTATATTACCAGCAATCTCATAATTATGGGCTTGCCCAGCCATAATGCTAATTCTTAGCATGTTAGCATTTTAGCTAATTGACTCATTTATGAAGCCGAATACACCCATGGTATGATGCAGGGAGGTTATAGGACAACCTTGGCAGTTTCTAAACATGAGGGCCTCTTGCTAGGTGCTAGCATGGTAGCCGTTAGCATGTTAGCATTTATGCTAATTTACTCATGTCTACAGGCAAATACACACATGGCATGATGTAGGGATGTTACAGGACAACCTTGGCACTTTCTAACCTTGAGGGTCTCTTGCTAGGTGCTAACATGATGACTGTTAGCACGTTAGCATTTTAGCTAATTTACTCATGTCTAAAGACAAATACACACATGGCATGATGTAGGGATGTTACAGGACAACCTTGGCACCTTCTAAAGTTGAGGTTCTCTTGCTAGGTGCTAGCATTACGACTGTTAGCATGCTAGCATTTTAGCTAATTTACTCATGTCTAAAGACAAATACACACATGGCATGATGTAGGGATGTTACAGGACAACCTTGGCACTTTCTAACCTTGAGGGTCTCTTGCTAGGTGCTAACATGATGACTATTAGCATGTTAGCATTTTAGCTAATTTACTCATGTCTAAAGGCAAATACATGGAATGATGTGGGGACACTATCGGACTGCCTGGACACTTTTGGGTCTTGAGGCTGTCTTGCTAGGTGCTAGTATGATGACTGTTAGCATGTTAGCATTTTAGCTAATTTACTCATGTCTAAAGGCAAATACATGGAATGATGTGGGGACACTATCGGACTGCCTGGACACTTTTGGGACTTGAGGCTGTCTTGCTAGGTGCTAGTATGATGACTGTTAGCATGTTAGCATTTTAGCTAATTTACTCATGTCTAAAGGCAAATACATGGAATGATGTGGGGACACTATCGGACTGCCTGGACACTTTTGGGACTTGAGGCTGTCTTGCTAAGTGCTAGCATGATGACTGTTAGCATGTTAGCATTTTAGCTAATTGACTTGTGTCTAAAGGCAAATAAACACGTGGCATGATGTGGGGACACTATGGGACTGCATCAACCTTTTCGGCACTTGAGGCTTTCTTGCTAGGTGCTAGCACGGTAGCCGTTGGCACACCGGGCCCGAGGTTCACAGCACAGGTGGCAAGCCCATCAAAATTTCCGCGGGAATTTTGTAGTTAATGTTGAATTGCGTTATTTACCTTATCGATGGGCTCGATGAGGAAATCGTTGAAAAGATACCACTGCTGATGTGTGACTCCCTGCACGGAACAATAAGAGATCAGCGACACCAAGACGGAACGAAAAACCGATTCCCACCCGCTAACCTCTTTTCTCTGATGGTATGTTTCTCCCACTTTGATGTGCGCCACCAGGTTTCCACCCGCGCGAGCGTCGAGGATGTGCGGCACGGTGACCACCAGGTCATAAAGAGACGCTCCCTCCGCTTCCTCGGCAGCACTCAGCTAGTCAAAATGAGAAGGAAAAAAAAAAAATAAAAACGAATCATCTTCATCTGGTAAAGCTTCTTCGCTTACTTCCTCTCCTTCGCGCCAACTGCTGATTTCCAATCCCTGATTTTTGCTGATTGACATCTTTAATGTGAGAGGGATCCAGATGTGCCTCAGGTCCTCCAAGCGGGTGTTGAAGGTGAAGCCCTCCATGTTGCACATGTCCTCGCCGCTGCGTAAGATGGAGCGGCAGTCACATTAGGGTCAAGCATTGATTAACTTTGTGGTGATGATGCTCATAATAATAATAATAATAATAAAAGAAGGAGGGTGTCTTACTCCAGGCACCACTCGGTGGGCATGGGTGGGTGTTCTTTAGGCTTTGCAGGCTCCGATTCCTCCTTCTTTGTGGCTTTAGTGAAAGCGTACTGTGGTGAGAAACACAACTAAGTTGCATATTATATTTAACAGCTAGCAGATGTATGAATATGCAGTTGGACATGAACAATAATGGTAATGGTTTTATTTCATTTGAACATGCATCAGATGACAATTGAATGCATCACATAATCAGTTCACAGTTCCACATGTCCAAAAGGAGTAGGAAGAAGCAAAGTTTATTAAATCCTACCCCTCCATCTGGTACTTTTACAATCAGTAACTGTTACATTTGTTCACTTCCTGCTTTCCATAATATAGTTTAAGGTTTTTTTTTTTGTTTTTTTTTTTAATAATGTACCTCGTACTGAAGTACAAGGTGATATGAGCATCCAATGACATAATGTGTACCATAGTGCGTGTCAATATAGTGATATATATAGCACATCATGACTGGTTCAAGACTCTTCATCCTTGTATTTAGCAAACATCAACTGCTTGTATTGTTTCTTGAATTGGCTCATCGTTGTGCATTGTTTGATTTCCTTACTCAATCCATTCCATAGTTTGATTCCACATACTGAAATGCTATGGCTAGCATAACGTAGTCCTAGCATAGAAGTGTTTCAAATGTAGTTCTTCCCTGAGATCATATTTCTCCTCTCTTGTAGAGAAGTATTGGATGACATTTTTAGCTAATTGGTTGTTTTCAGCCTTATGCATTATTTTAGCTGTTTGAAGATGAACTATAACTAACTAAGTTGAAGTATTTGTGATTTTAGAAATAAGGAGTTAGTATAACAATAGTCCTGACTACAACCAGGAAATATGACTACTCTAGAACTGACTTCCTGACACTCTGAGAATAGACTTGCTTGTGTACGAGTCTTCGGTTCAAGCTCAGGTAGTGGTCTCCTTTGGGCCCCCAGAGTCAGGCTGCGTTTCAGTTTTCTTCTTCTTCCTCTTTCGGCTTTTCCCTTTAAATCGACTCCATCTTCTGTAGCTGTTCTCTCACACCAACTACCCTCATGTCCTCCTTCACTACATCTATAAACCTCCTCTATGGTCTTCTTCTACGACTCCAACCTAGCAGCATCCTTCTAGCAGGATTCACTATCTCACCTCTGGACATGTCCCAACCATCTCAGTCTGGCCTCTCTTAACTTTATCTCCAAGGTCTCTAACATGGAATGTCCCTCTGATGTACTTGTTCCTGATCCTATCCATCCCGGTCACTCCCAATGATCACCGATCATAAAGTGATCATATATTGGTTCATTTTTTTAAAGTGATGTTCAAACCACAAAAAGGCGAGGGACGACTGTAGGTGTTGAACAGAGTAAAGGTGAATAGTAAAAAAGTGTGGAGAGTATTTAGTGGTTCAGACGGGTCGGCTTCTGAAGAAAAACCATTATTAATAAACCCCACATTGACACATTTTATAATGCAAAAAAACAAAACAATTACCTCTGCCTGAACCTTCCAGAATTCCGCCTCTTTAGCACTGTTCACTTCACAGTTTATGACTAAAACATCCGGTAGGCATCGAATGTTGCGCGTCTGCACCTGGGGAGATGCAACAGACCAAAGCGGTTCCTTCAAGACGGGTTCACGAGCGTGGAAGCGAATGGGCCGACATGACAGCATGCTGAAAACTCACTGTGGGCTGATACTTCTCACAGTTTTCACACCACGCCTGCGTACTCTGCTCCAAACAGATACTCTTCTTCAGGATCTCAGCAAAGTCGTACTCCTTTATCGTTTTCTCTGATGAGTCAAACGAAGCTCGGTCAACAATACTTGTCAATCATATTAGTGTTTGAAGTGTTGCTAAAGGGGAGACTCACCTTGAGAGTTTTGCTCAGGGTAGTGCATGGTGAAGAGCAACGTGAGGGAGGAGCGGACCGTTTCCTTACCGCAGCGACACAGGCTGCTGTTCTCGACCTCGCATCCAAACAGCTTCCCGACCGCCGACTCACCAGAGGAGCCCAGAGAGCTGGAACATATGAAGCATGGTGTGTATACATACATGCCGTGTATAACTTTTTCAGTATTTGTAGTATTTGTTCCAGATACTAAATGAGATTGATTCTGTGAAGATGTTTTAAACCGGGGGTCTCAAACCGCGGGCCAAATGCGGCCCGCAGGACACTAGTTTGAGGCCCCCGCCTTGATATGAAAGTTTAATGTTGGTGCGTCCCGCACAAGTTTGATATGGATGCTGTATGGTATCATGTACCCAGAAAAAATTATTACGTTTGATTAATGTTCATGTTAAAGGTTAAATAACTGTTAATAGTTATCCTCCCTATCCGTGTGGAAGTGGTACGTTTTTGGCTATTTAAGTTTAAAGGAAATAACTTGAAGGCTACCGTTTAGGTCGCTAGCTCTCTAGTTTGCGAGTTAGCATGTGTTTAGCATGTGTCTCAAGACCCTGCAGTTGCGCAATATGTTGTAAAAAATAAATTGGTCTACCCACCAACTATATGTGGTTTCTTAAATTTTTATTAATTGCCGTTTTATTATTATTATTATTATATTTATTTATTACTGATTGATTTTGTGAGTGTGAATGGTTGTTTGTCTATATGTGCCCTGTGATTGGCTGGCGACCAGTCCAGGGTGTACCCCGCCTCTCGCCTGTAGACAGCTGGGATAGGCTCCAGCATACCCGCTACCCTAGTGAGGATAAGCGGTATAGAACATGGATGGATGGATAGTAAGAAAAATGTGTCTTTTTCACTTTTGTCTTTTCACAATTTAATTTAATTCATATTTTTGCAGTATCGAGAATTAAAAGAATGAGATATGATTATGGTATGACATCATGGCAGAACAACCTGCTGATAAATGCAAAACAATGGTGAAAGATACTATAAAGAGGAACAACAGAGAACATCCAGCAATTCCTGTTCTTTTTTTATCTCGTCATTTATTACAAAGAAGTTTTTTTTCTGAGGAAAGATTTTGAAATTGATTGATGAAATTCCCTGACAGTCAGTTACAAGACTGTAGTGCATCTAGCTGCACCACTTGGGTACCTCACCACTATTGCTAGCGACTTCAGTTACTTTGGAAACCATCATCACAACTGGCTTTGTGCCTCTGACCTGCTGCTGGCTCCCCTGTAGGCCTGCGGACCCTCCTGCTCCTGAGTCTCCTGGTGCAACTGTGTGAGGATGAAGCGGTTCCAGCTTTGGATTAAGCGTCCGAGTCTGGCCTTCCCTGTTTGCTCATCAGAGTCCGCGAGGATCAGACCCAATGCAGACGCCTCAGGGATGGTACGGAATGCCCGCAGGAAATTGCTGGCCTACATCAGAGAAGACAGGAGTGGCTGGTGTCACATCGAGACAAATGTGGATGCAATTTAGGATTGACGGACAAAGAGCTACCTGACACGGATCTCCTCTGGACAAATCCAGCATGTGAAAGAGAAATCCGAGCTCGCAAGCCAAACAAAACTCCTTCTGACACAAATGATTCTGCACTAGGCAGCGAATTGGTTCCAGGAAATATAAAACCTGCCGGCACATAAACAAAGCAGCAAACATTCAGAATCAACAGAAAAGAAAACATCTCCATGTCCATGTTTGTATGAAGCAAAAAAGATCTCACCTGGATCATGCAGTTACAGTACGCATTCGGAATGTGAGGCTCCAGGCCAGCAAACAAGGTTTTGTTGTAATGTTTGAAGTCAAAGTCTTCCAGTCCCAATTTGGAGTATTTAATTGTCACCTACTCCAGCACACGTCACCAAAAATATCATAGTTTCAGGAACAACTCACAACTCAACATTACTAGAATAAAAAAAAACTCTGACCTTTCTGTATTTCTTGGGTACCATGTAGAGGTGAGGTTCCTCATCACGACCAATTGGCGACTCGGGAACCTGATTGTAACTGTCGTAGTCTTGCTCCACGTCTTTAATTTTGTAGGGCACCTGAAGACAAGGTTAGGAAAGCGATTAAACAGAGTTTCCGTTGATATGTAAACACTACAAAAAACATGGCAGATTATATTATACTGTACAGGATGTGAAACGTGCCTGGTTACGGGGACGAGCACGAGGGTTTGCCGCGTAGCCAATGAATCCAACCGTCTTCATTGTGCGCAGAATTTCTGAGTCCACAGGAGGAGCTCGTCTGTGAGTCAAACAAAATACAAAAATTTATATCCGCTAAACCAGGGGTCTCAAACACGCGGCCCGCGGGCCAAATGTGGCCCGCAGGACACTAGTTTGAGGCCCCCCGCCTTGATATGAAAGTTTAATGTTAGTGCGGCCCGTGCAAGTTTGATATGGATGCTGTATGGTATCATGTACCCAGAAAAAAATATTACGTTTGATTAATGTTCATGTTAAAGGTTAAATAACTGTTAATAGTTATCCTCCCTATCCGTGTGGAAGTGGTAAGTTTTTGGCTATTTAAGTTTAAAGGAAATAACTTGAAGGCTACCGTTTAGGTCGCTAGCTCTCTAGTTTGCGAGTTAGCATGTGTCTCAAGACCCTGCAGTTGCGCAATATGTTGTAAATAAAAAGAGTATAAATGTGACTATAGTCGTGTTTTGTCATGTCTACAGGGCTCTAATAATGCTTTGTTCATTTTAATCTGAAAAAAATAATTTGCCTACCCACCAATTATATGTGGTTTCTTGAGTTTTTATTATTTGCTGTTTTATTATTATGGACTGGCCCAGTAGCCAGCCCATAGACTGCTACTTGCAGTAGCAGTCTATGGGCTGGCTACTGAGCCAGCCCATATTGTTATTCCTTGTGCGTTTAGTTATGGACTGGCCCAGTAGCCAGCCCATAGACTGCTACTTGCAGTAGCAGTCTATGGGCTGGCTACTGAGCCAGCCCATATTGTTATTGCTTGTGGTGTTTAGTTATTTTTCTTCTTATTATATCTTAATCTTCCAATTTTTGCGCGCGTAATGCGGCCAAAACCGCAAGAAGGACCCCCACACATGTTACACCGTCGGAATCGTGACGCTCGGGACTACAGCGGTATTTATTTTTTGGAACGTTTCGTGTAACCATGGCGACGCTATTCGCGATAGAAAAAAAAATCGGCCACTAGATTAGGTACACCATTCTATTTTTAGAACAGCCGCATTCCAGAGAAAACGAGAATTTACAGACTTTTCACAGCCTTGTAGCTCAGCCATACGGCCACGTAGAAACGTGATTGATGGCTCATTTTTTAGATAAACTTCTGAACTCTCTCTGTGGCTAAATGCTAATTGCTAGCATGTTAGCATGTTAGCATTTAAGCTAATTTACTCATGTCTAAAGGCAAATACACACATGGCATGATGTAGGGAGGTCATAGGACAACCTTGGCAGTTTCTAAACTTGAGGCTCTCTTGCTAGGTGCTAGCATGGTAGCCGTTAGCATGTTAGCATTTAAGCTAATTTACTCACGTTTAAAGGCAATTGCACACATGGCATGATGTAGGGAGGTTATAGGACAACCTTAGCAGTTTCTAAACTTGAGGCTCTCTTGCTAGGTGCTAGCATAATGATTATTAGCATGTTAGCATTTAAGCTAATTTACTCACGTTTAAAGGCAAATACACACATGACATGATGTGGAAAGGTTATAGGACAACCTTGGTAGTTTCTAAACTTGAGGCTGTCTTGCTAGGTGCTAGCATGTTAGCCGTTAGCATGTTAGCATTTAAGCTAATTTACTCATGTCTAAAGGCAAATACACACATGGCATGATGTAGGGATGTTATAGGACAACGTTGGCACTTTCTAAACTTGGGACTCTCTTGCTAGGTGCTAGCATGATGACTGTTAGCATGTTAGCATTTAAGCTAATTTGCTCATGTTTAAAGGCAAATACACACATGCATGATGCAGGGACGTTATAGGACATCCTTGGCAGTTTCTAAACTTGAGGCTCTCTTGCTAGGTGCTAGCATGTTAGCCGTTAGCATGTTAACATTTAAGCTAATTTACTCATGTCTAAAGGCAAATACACACATGGCATGATGTAGGGAGGTTATAGGACAACCTTGGCACTTTCTAAACTTGAGGGTCTCTTGCTAGGTGCTAGCATGATAACTGTTAGCATGTTAGCATTTAAGCTAATTTACTCACGTTTAAAGGCATATACACACATGGCATGATATATGGAGATTGAAGGACAACCTTGGCACTTTGTAAACTTGAAACTCTCTTGCTAGGTGCTAGCATGTTAGCCGTTAGCATGTTAGCATTTAAGCTAATTTACTCATGTCTACAGGCAAATGCACACATGACATGATGTAGGGAGGTTATAGGACAACCTTGGCACTTTCTAAACTTGAGGCCTTCTTGCTAGGTGCTAGCATGGTAGCCGTTAGCACGTTAGCATTTAAGCTAATTTACTCACGTTTAAAGGCAATTGCACACATGACATGATGTAGGGAGGTTATAGGACAACCTTAGCAGTTTCTAAACTTGAGGCTCTCTTGCTAGGTGCTAGCATGTTAGCCGTTAGCATGTTAGCATTTAAGCTAATTGACTCATGTCTAAAGGCAAATACACACATGACATGATGTAGGGAGGTTATAGGACAACCTTGGCACTTTCTAAACTTGAGGGTCTCTTGCTAGGTGCTAGCATGATGACTGTTAGCATGTTAGCATTTAAGCTAATTTGCTCATGTTTAAAGGCAAATACACACATGCATGATGCAGGGACGTTATAGGACATCCTTGGCACTTTCTAAACTTGAGGCTCTCTTGCTAGGTGCTAGCATAATGACTGTTAGCGTGTTAGCATATAAGCTAATTTACTCACGTTTAAAGGCAAATACACACATGGCATGATGTGGGGAGGTTATAGGACAACCTTGGCAGTTTCTAAACTTCAGGCTCTCTTGCTAGGTGCTAGCATGGTAGCCGTTAGCATGTTAGCATTTAAGCTAATTTACTCATGTCTACAGGCAAATGCACACATGACATGATGTAGGGAGGTTATAGGACAACCTTGGCACTTTCTAAACTTGAGGCCCTCTTGCTAGGTGCTAGCATGATAACTGTTAGCATATTAACATTTAAGCTAACTTACTCACATTTAAAGGCAAATACACACATGGCATGATATAGGGAGGTTATAGGACAACGTTGGCACTTTCTAAACTTGAAACCCTCTTGCTAGGTGCTAGCATGGTAGCTGTTAGCATGTTAGCATTTAAGCTAATTTACTCATGTCTTCAGGCAAATACACATATGGCATGGTGTAGGGAGGTTATAGGACAACCTTGGCACTTTCTAAACTTGAGGCTCTCTTGCTAGGTGCTAGCATGATAACTGTTAGCATGTTAGCATTTAAGCCAATTTACTCACGTTTAAAGGCAAATACACACATGGCATGATGTAGGGAGGTTATAGGACAACCTTGGCACTTTCTAAACTTGAGGCTCTCTTGCTAGGTGCTAGCATAATGACTGTTAGCATGTTAGCATTTAAGCTACTTTGCTCATGTTTAAAGGCAAATTAACACATGCATGATGCAGGGACGTTATAGGACATCCTTGGCACTTTCTAAACTTGAGGCTCTCTTGCTAGGTGCTAGCATAATGCCTGTTAGCATGTTAGCATTTAAGCTAATTTACTCATGTCTACAGGCAAATACACACATGGCATGGTGTAGGGATGTTACAGGACAACCTTGGCACTTTCTAAAGTTGAGGTTCTCTTGCTAGTTGCTAGCATGATAACTGTTAGCATGTTAGCATTTAAGCTAATTTACTCATGCCTAAAGGCTACTAAGCACATGTCATGATGTGGGGAGGTTATAGGACAACCTTGGTACTTTCTAAACTTGAGGCCCTCTTGCTAGGTGCTAGCATGATGACTGTTAGCATGTTAGCATTTTAGCTAATTTACTCATGTCTAGAGGAAAATACACACATGGCATAATGTGGGGACACTGTAGGACTGCCCCAAACTTTTCAGGACCTGAGGCTGTTTTGCTATGTGTTAGCACGGTAGCCGTTAGCATGTTAGCATTTTAGCTAATTTACTCAAGTTTAAAGGCAAATACACACTTGGCATGATGTGGGGACACTATGGGACTGCATCAACCTTTTCCGCACTTGAGGCTTTCTTGCTAGGTGCTACCGCGGTAGCCGTTGGCACACCGGGCCCGAGGTTCACAGCACAGGTGGCCAGTCCATCAAAATTTCCGCGGGAATTTTCTAGTTATGGACTGGCTCAGTAGCCAGCCCATAGACTGCTACTTGCAGTAGCAGTCTATGGGCTGGCTACTGAGCCAGCCCATATTGTTATTGCTGTTTAGTTATTATTATTCCGTATATCTTAATCTTCCACTTTTTGCGCGCGTAATGCGGCCAAAACCGCAAGAAGGACCCCCACACATGTTACACCGCCGGAAACGTGGCGCTCGGGACTACAGCGGTATTTAATTTTTGGAAAGTTTTGTGTAACCATGGCGACGCTATTAACGAAAACGTTAAAAAATGGGCCACTTGATTAGGGAATCGCTGTTCTATTTTTAGAACAGCACATAGAAAACGAGAATTTACAGACTTTTCACAGCCTTTTAGCTCAGCCATACGGCCACGTAGAAACGTGATTGATGGCTCATTTTTGAGATAAATGTCTGAACTCTCTCTGTGGCTAAATGCTAATTGCTAGCATGTTAGCATGTTAGCATTTAAGCTAATTTACTCATGTCTAAAGGCAAATACACACATGGCATGATGTAGGGAGGTCATAGGACAACCTTGGCAGTTTCTAAACTTGAGGCTCTCTTGCTAGGTGCTAGCATGTTAGCCGTTAGCATGTTAGCATTTAAGCTAATTTACTCATGTCTAAAGGCAAATACACACATGGCATGATGTAGGGAGGTTATAGGACAACCTTGGCACTTTCTAAACTTGAGGCTCTCTTGCTAGGTGCTAGCATGATAACTGTTAGCATGTTAGCCTTTAAGCTAATTTACTCACGTTTAAAGGCAAATACACACATGGCATGATATAGGGAGGTTATAGGACAACCTTGGCACTTTCTAAACTTGAAACCCTCTTGCTAGGTGCTAACATGGTAGCCGTTAGCATGTTAGCATTTAAGCTAATTTACTCACGTTTAAAGGCAAATATACACATGACATGATGTGGGGAGGTTATAGGACAACCTTGGTAGTTTCTAAACTTGAGGCTGTCTTGCTAGGTGCTAGCATGTTAGCCGTTAGCATGTTAGCATTTAAGCTAATTTACTCATGTCTAAAGGCAAATACACACATGGCATGATGTAGGGATGTTATAGGACAACCTTGGCACTTTCTAAACTTGGGACTCTCTTGCTAGGTGCTAGCATGATGACTGTTAGCATGTTAGCATTTAAGCTAATTTGCTCATGTTTAAAGGCAAATACACATATGCATGATGCAGGGACGTTATAGGACATCCTTGGCAGTTTCTAAACTTGAGGCTGTCTTGCTAGGTGCTAGCATGTTAGCCGTTAGCATGTTAGCATTTAAGCTAATTTACTCATGTCTAAAGGCAAATACACACATGGCATGATGTAGGGAGGTTATAGGACAACCTTGGCACTTTCTAAACTTGAGGGTCTCTTGCTAGGTGCTAGCATGATAACTGTTAGCATGTTAGCATTTAAGCTAATTTACTCACGTTTAAAGGCATATACACACATGGCATGATATAGGGAGGTTGAAGGACAACCTTGGCACTTTGTAAACTTGAAACTCTCTTGCTAGGTGATAGCATGTTAGCCGTTAGCATGTTAGCATTTAAGCTAATTTACTCATGTCTTCAGACAAATACACACATGGCATGGTGTAGGGAGGTTATAGGACAACCTTGGCGCTTTCTAAACTTGAGGCTCTCTTGCTAGGTGCTAGCATGATAACTGTTAGCATGTTAGCATCTAAGCTAATTTACTCACGTTTAAAGGCAAATACACACATGGCATGATATAGGGAGGTTATAGGACAACCTTGACACTTTGTAAACTTGAAACCCTCTTGCTAGGTGCTAGCATGGTAGCCGTTAGCATGTTAGCATTTAAGCTAATTTACTCATGTCTAAAGGCAAATACACACATGGCATGATGTAGGGGAGCTATAGGACAACCTTGGCACTTTCTCAACTTGATGCTCTCTTGCTAGGTGCTAGCGTGGTAGCCGTTAGCATGTTAACATTTAAGCTAATTTACTCATGTCTAAAGGCAAATACACACATGGCATGATGTAGGTAGGTTATAGGACAACCTTGGCACTTTCTAAACTTGAGGCTCTCTTGCTAGGTGCTAGCATAATGATTGTTAGCATGTTAGCATTTAAGCTAATTTACCCACGTTTAAAGGCAAATACACACATGGCATGATATAGGGAGGTGATAGGACAACCTTGGCACTTTCTAAACTTGGGACTCTCTTGCTATGTGCTAGCATGATGACTGTTAGCATGTTAGCATTTAAGCTAATTTGCTCACGTTTAAAGGCAAATACACACATGCATGATGCAGGGACGTCATAGGACATCCTTGGCAGTTTCTAAACTTAAGGCTGTCTTGCTAGGTGCTAGCATGTTAGCATTTAAGCTAATTTACTCATGTCTAAAGGCAAATACACACATGGCATGATGTTGGGAGGTTATAGGACAACCTTGGATCTTTCTAAACTCGAAGCTCACTTGCTAGGTGCTAGCATGATAACTGTTAGCATGTTAGCATTTAAGCTAATTCATTCACGTTTAAAGGCAAATACACACATGGCATGATATAGGGAGGTTATAGGACAACCTTGGCACTTTCTAAACTTGAGGCCCTATTGCTAGGTGCTAGCATGGTAGCCGTTAGCATGTTAGCATTTAGGCTAATTTACTCATGTATACAGGCAAATACACACATGGCATGGTGTAGGGATGTTACAGGACAACCTTGGCACTTTCTAAAGTTGAGGTTCTCTTGCTAGGTGCTAGCATGATAACTGTTAGTATGTTAGCATTTAAGCTAATTTACTCATGCTTAAAGGCTACTAAGCACATGTCATGATGTGGGGAGGTTATAGGACAACCTTGGTACTTTCTAAACTTGAGGCCCTCTTGCTAGGTGCTAGCATGATGACTGTTAGCATGTTAGCATTTTAGCTAATTTACTCATATCTAAAGGAAAATACACACATGGCATGATGTGGGGACACTGTAGGACTGCCCTAAACTTTTCAGGACCTGAGGCTGTTTTGCTACGTGTTAGCACGGTAGCCGTTATCATGTTAGCATTTTAGCATTTTAGTTAATTTACTCAAGTTTAAAGGCAATTACACACTTGGCATGATGTGGGGACACTATGGGACTGCATCAACCTTTTCCGTACTTGAGGCTTTCTTGCTAGGTGCTACCGTGGTAGCCGTTGGCGCACCGGGCCCGAGGTTCACAGCACAGGTGGCCAGTCCATCAAAATTTCCGCGGGAATTTTCTAGTTATTATTATATCTTAATCTTCCACTTTTTGCGCGCGTAATGCGGCCAAAACCGCAAGAAGGACCCCCACACATGTTACACCGTCGGAATCGTGACGCTCGGGACTACAGCGGTATTTATTTTTTGGAACGTTTTGTGTAACCATGGCGACGCTATTAACCGAAACGTTCAAAAATGGGCCAGTTGATTAGGTACAGAATTCTATTTTTAGAACAGCCGCATTCCAGAGAAAACGAGAATTTACAGACATTTCACAGCCTTGTAGCTCAGCCATACGGCCACGTAGAAACGTGATTGATGGCTCATTTTTTAGATAAACTTCTGAACTCTCTCTGTGGCTAAATGCTAATTGTTAGCATGTTAGCATGTTAGCATTTAAGCTAATTTACTCATGTTTAAAGGCAAATACACCCATGGCATGATGCAGGGAGGTTCTAGGACAACCTTGGCAGTTTCTAAACTTGAGGCTCTCTTGCTAGGTGCTAGCATGGACCCGTTAGCATGTTAGCATTTAAGCTAATTTTCTCACGTTTAAAGGCAATTGCACACATGGCATGATGTAGGGAGGTTATAGGACAACCTTAGCAGTTTCTAAACTTGAGGCTCTCTTGCTAGGTGCTAGCATGGTAGCCGTTAGCATGTTAGCATTTAAGCTAATTTACTCATGTCTAAAGGCAAATACACATATGGCATGGTGTAGGGAGGTTATAGGACAATCTTGGCACTTTCTAAACTTGAGGCTCTCTTGCTAGGTGCTAGCATAATGATTGTTAGCATGTTAGCATTTAAGCTAATTTACTCACGTTTAAAGGGAAATACACACATGACATGATGTGGGGAGGTTATAGGACAACCTTGGTAGTTTCTAAACTTGAGGCTGTCTTGCTAGGTGCTAGCATGTTAGCATTTAAGCTAATTTACTCATGTCTAAAGGCAAATACACACATGGCATGATGTAGGGAGGTTATAGGACAACCTTGGCACTTTCTAAACTTGAGGGTCTCTTGCTAGGTGCTAGCATGATAACTGTTAGCATGTTAGCATTTAAGCTAATTTACTCACGTTTAAAGGCAAATACACACATGGCATGATATAGGGAGGTTGAAGGACAACCTTGGCACTTTGTAAACTTGAAACTCTCTTGCTAGGTGCTAGCATGTTAGCCGTTAGCGTGTTAGCATTTAAGCTAATTTACTCATGTCTAAATGCAAATACACACATGACATGATGTAGGGAGGTTATAGGACAACCTTGGCACTTTCTAAACTTGAGGGTCTCTTGCTAGGTGCTAGCATGATGACTGTTAGCATGTTAGCATTTAAGCTAATTTGCTCATGTTTAAAGGCAAATACACACATGCATGATGCAGGGACGTTATAGGACATCCTTGGCACTTTCTAAACTTGAGGCTCTCTTGCTAGGTGCTAGCATAATGACTGTTAGCGTGTTAGCATTTAAGCTAATTTACTCACGTTTAAAGGCAAATACACAAATGGCATGATGTGGGGAGGTTATAGGACAACCTTGGCAGTTTCTAAACTTAAGGCCCTCTTGCTAGGTGCTAGCATGGTAGCCGTTAGCATGTTAGCATTTAAGCTAATTTACTCATGTCTACAGGCAAATGCACACATGACATGATGTAGGGAGGTTATAGGACAACCTTGGCACTTTCTAAACTTGAGGCTCTCTTGCTAGGTGCTAGCATGATAACTGTTAGCATGTTAGCATTTAAGCTAATTTACTCATGTCTAAAGGCAAATACACACACGGCATGATGTAGGGAGGTTATAGGACAACCTTGGCACTTTCTCAACTTGATGCTCTCTTGCTAGGTGCTAGCATGATAACTGTTAGCATGTTAGCATTTAAGCTAATTTACTCACGTTTAAAGGCAAATACACACATGGCATGATATAGGGAGGTTATAGGACAACCTTGGCACTTTCTAAACTTGAAACCCTCTTGCTAGGTGCTAACATGGTAGCCGTTAGCATGTTAGCATTTAAGCTAATTTACTCATGTCTTCAGGCAAATACACATATGGCATGGTGTAGGGAGGTTATAGGACAACTTTGGCACTTTCTAAACTTGAGGCTCTCTTGCTAGGTGCTAGCATAATGATTGTAAGCATGTTAGCATTCAAGCTAATTTACTCACGTTAAAAGGCAAATACACACATGGCATGATGTCGGGAGGTTATAGGACAACCTTGGCACTTTCTAAACTTGGGACTCTCTTGCTAGGTGCTAGCATGATGACTGTTAGCATGTTAGCATTTAAGCTAATTTACTCATGTCTAAAGGAAAATACACACATGGCATGATGTAGGGAGGTTATAGGACAACCTTGGCACTTTCTAAACTTGAGGCTCTCTTGCTAGGTGCTAGCATGTTATCCGTTAGCATGTTAGCATTTAAGCTAATTTACTCATGTCTAAAGGCAAATACACACATGGCATGATGTAGGGAGGTTATAGGACAACCTTGGCACTTTCTAAACTTGAGGCTTTCTTGCTAGGTGCTAGCATAGTGATTGTTAGCATGTTAGCATTTAAGCTAATTTACTCACGTTTAAAGGCAAATACACACATGGCATGATGTAGGGAGGTGATAGGACAACCTTGGCACTTTCTAAACTTGGGACTCTCTTGCTAGGTGCTAGCATGATGACTGTTAGCATGTTAGCATTTAAGCTAATTTGCTCATGTTTAAAGGCAAATACACACATGCATGATGCAGGGACGTCATAGGACATCCTTGGGAGTTTCTAAATTTAAGGCTGTCTTGCTAGGTGCTAGCATGTTAGCAATTAAGCTAATTTACTCATGTCTAAAGGCAAATACACACATGGCATGATGTAGGGAGGTTATAGGACACCCTTGCCACTTTCTAAACTTGGGACTCTCTTGCTAGGTGCTAGCATGATAACTGTTAGCATGTTAGCATTTAAGCTAATTTACTCATGTTTAAATGCAAATACACACATGGCATGATGTAGGGAGGTTATAGGACAACCTTGGCACTTTCTAAACTTGAGGCTCTCTTGCTTGGTGCTAGCATAATGATTGTTAGCATGTTAACATTTAAGCTAATTTACTCAAGTTTAAAGTCAATTACACACTTGGCATGATGTGGGGACACTATGGGACTGCATCAACTTTTTCCGTACTTGAGGCGTTCTTGCTAGGTGCTACCGCAGTAGCCGTTGGCCCACCGGGCCCGAGGTTCACAGCACAGGTGGCCAGTCCATCAAAATTTCCGCGGGAATTTTCTAGTTATTATATTTATTTATTACTGATTGATTAATTTTTGTTTATTTATTTTTCATCTTATTTTGTGTAGAAAAATAAAAAGTAAGATATTTGAGAACAGTGGAATGTTTTATCAGAGCTTTTCTTGTAGAAAATTGGAACCAAAGCGAAGTTTTTAAAAATTTTTTGTTTTTAATAAATGCGTTTTTTTGTTTTTTTCTTGGAAAACCTGAGTTTGAGACCCCTGCGCTAAACAGTTGCCATGTTATACCATTCCCGGGTTTTTAGCAGAGCACATTTCATCAACATTTTTGCAGCTTTTCTGATAATATGTTGCCGACCAAGCCACTAACTTTTGTGTTTCTTTTCTAACTGACAATTTGAAGTATTAATGGAAAATTGTGACGTGTACTGAAACATAAACACTTTCAACAGAATCTCCTCAGTGATTCACCCACTGCTGTCTAATAAATGTACATTTTGCAGACGTTGGTGTTAAAAAATCACAGATTAAATCAATGGTTATTCACTGGGGTGATTACGCCGCTGGGGGTTGTGTCATTTATCAATGACATGACTCAATAAAATACTGAGGGTTGTTTAACCACAAATTCAGATAAGAGAACTGACTGAACTTCCACACGGTAAGAGGTATACTTGAAACTTCATTGCAGCGAGTACTAGTGACATCACACATCTCCATTATGGACAGAGTGGTGTTAGCCGCCGTGTCCACCTACTCTGACTTCCTCAGTGTATCTGTGACTCATCCCTAAGTATGCTAGTAGCTTCATGTTTTACAGAAGCCAATTCAAACACAGAATTAGACACAGAAGTAGACGCTCGGGGTGGCTTTCATGCAGATTTGGTGCGTTGGTAAATATTCCAGGGAGCAGAGTAAACTAGAGAAAGAACTGAATGACTTCATTACCGTGGGCTGGGTGTGGCCTGTGCAGCAGGCCAGTCTGACAGTAGTGGCTCTGTGCTGGTTAGCGGCATTGGAATGAGAGAAAGCGGCAGCAGGTCGTGGTTCCAGTCGAGCTGAGGCAATGAGTCCACGAGGCACGGCAGAGCAAACTCTGTCTCCCGAGAGTAGTCATTGTATGAAACCTCCGGAGCATCCGACCACAGGTGAACACATCCCCCAGAGTCCCCAAAGGCTAACGCTTGTTTGCTGGACGATACGTCAAAACTCATGAGCAGCTGGCCCACGGTGTTCACGTGAAAAATGTCTGCCACGTTGGCAAGCCCAGTGGGCTCACAGAATTGACACTGACCTGAAAGGGGAACATGGGGCAGATATTTACTTTCAAACTGGTATCAAGATTTTGACTACTGTGACTCTTTTGACCAATAAAAATCCCCAACTTGATGCTTTTAAAATAAACAACACATAATGTATATATTTTATATAAATGCGTGTATTAAAATCAACAAAAATTGACAGTGAGCCGTACCTGTCTGTGAGATGATGGCCAAGCGTGACGTGTAAGTAGGAATGAAGCGCAAGAAGAGAGGGTCCACGTGTACTTGAAGTGGCGTGACGGCTCGCATCATGCGAAGGTCATACACCATGAGGAAGCGGTCACAAGCCAGGCCGTTCAGTCCACGGCTGGAAAAGCCGCATGCGGCCAGGAGGTTCCCGTGCACGTCGAAATCTGACAGGCTGCCCGAGAAGGCGTCAAACTCGTGCTCCATCTTGAACGTACGCAAGTCACGAAGCGTCACCTGATTTGAAGAGAACAAGAACGCGACCGTTGTGATATGAAATTTGAAAAACTATATTTCACATATTACTGGAGCATACTTACCTTGCCGGATGTATGCCCACAGAAGAAAAAACGACTGCTTTGGCGCATAATTGCTACACCGGGGACCTCCACGGTGAACTTTTATGTACATAAAAATACAAGTTCAGAAGTATTTCATTTAGAAACATGTGTCATGTGATGCTGTGCAAAATAAGAGTGTCACCTTTTGAGTTTCCTGAACTGTATTCAAGTCAATTTCTGCTACATAGTTCTGTAGTCCACCCATTATCAAGGCGTTGTTGTCAGTCATTAGGAGGCTATGCATATCAGCTCCTTCCTCCATCCTGGAATATACAAATTGTCATTGACATCCATACATTTTCTATACTGTTTTTCCTCATTAGGATCACAGGAGAGCAGGAGCCCATCCTGAGGTGGTGTCCAAGCCCTGAACAGCTCACCAGTCAATCACAGGCACATATAAACAAACCACCATGTCATATCATCATTCATTCATTCATTTTCTACCGCTTTTCCTCATGAGGGTTGCGGTGGTGCTGGAGCCTATCCCAGCTGTCTTCTGGCGAGAGGCGGGGTACACCCTGGACTGGTCGCCAGCCAAATACAGGGCTCATATAAACAAACAACCATTCACACTCACATTCATATGTGTGAAATAATTTGAAGTCAATTTGACAAACTTATTGTGAGTGCACTGATAGCTTGTGATTGGCTCCTACCAAAGAAAGAGCTAGTATTTTCTCACTGACTTGCCAGTGGAATAGTATTTAAACAATTAGTAGTAGATCTGAAGTAAATGACATGTCACATGTCTCACATTCATACCTATGGACAATTTGGAGTCGCCAATTAACCTAGCATGTTTTTGGAATGTGGGAGTACCCGGAGAAAACCCACGCATGCACGTGGAGAACATGCAAACTCCACAAAGAGATAGCCGAGGGTGGAATTGAACCCTGGTCTCCTTGCTGTGAGGTCTGCATGCTAACCACTCGCCCGCCGTGCAGCCCGCCATATCATCATGTTATACCTTATCAAGGACGATGAACTAAAAAATATATATATATAATACAGAATACTTACGGATAATCAAACATGACAAGGCCCCCACGAGTGTAGCACTTGAGGTTGCACTTAGAGAGGAACAGCACGCCTGTTTCCAAACTCTGAATGTGTCGAATGTCATCAGCTGCATGCACTTGAAAAGAAGAATAGCGACCCATTGTAGGTCCAAAGAAGGAGGTAGCATGACCCTGTAAGCAAATGGACAATAAAAGACAATAGATAAGATGCATTTAAGGAACACAATCACAGTAATCTAAGCTCTCACTCTGTGGTTCCCCATCCACAGCAGTTCTTCCTGCAGATCAAAATGCGTGGCTGTCACCGGGATGCCAACTTCTGAAACCACACTGTGGAGCTCAGAAAACATCCCTTCCATGAGATGCACAGGTTCAGAAACTGTCACAGCCAGGCCGTCTGGATCAATCTCAACGCTCTGCAGGAGGCTGGGGTTGATGTGAGGATCCATGGATGGCTCCATTCCTCCTGCATCCAGAGTCCCATGGAGACTGGCGGAGTACTCCCCCATACCAGAGTCCAGACCATTGTAGTTCATCATGAGTTCAGCTACATCAACCTGCAGTATATGAGCAATGTCTGTGAAAAATGACAGCCACGATATGAAAGTAAACGTTGTTATACTTGAGGGCTCATGAAACTGTAACCCCATTAGGCGCCCACAGCTCATTTTTTTTCCAAAAAAGGAAAAAAAATAGAGCAAAAAAGGCAGCATATCAAGCAAAACGGCTGTTATGTTGATAATAATTAATAATAGCAATGTAAAAAAAAAAACACATTTTAGTGACAGTGAGCATGCGCGCTCTGTAGGAGAGTCCATGCAGACGTGCTTAATAGTGCATTTTTTATGATAACAAGTGTATTTTCATTCGTATACATGTTACAGGAAATTACTTCTTAAACTTCAATTTCGTATCAAATATATATTGAGTATTGGACCACATCAAGTTAATTCATAACTGGAAAATTAAGTACAACCTTTGAAATATGATATGATCCGTCACTAAATGTTAAAGCAACGGGGACGAAAAGCACCATTTTCTGGTATAAAATATGGTCTAACGTCTTTAATATTTTGGTTAGAGAAGTGAGTGAAGAATAACATTTTTAAGTCATGCTTTATTTTTAAAAAATTGTAACATACAACATGCTACTAATAACAACACAATGCTTTGTCTTTAAATCATACTGTTTGATTGGTCTCTGCTGTTAGCTAACCGGAAGCTAATACGAAGCGTTAAAAAAAACCCAAACCTAATACATTTAAATATAAATAAGGGAAGAACCGAAGACAACATTCCAATATAAATTAGGGGAAAACTTGTGCCATTACTGAAAAATACAGTATTTAGAATTGTTGGTCAGCTAGTTTGGAATTCAAGATTAAGATGAGCTTTTGGCTAAGACGAGAGATAAACTGAGCTGCATACAGTCCGCGTTAGTTCATCGCCGCCACAAAATTCAAAACCAATTAAATTCATTGATGATTGATGAAATTCAAATCCAAAGTATTTGCCAACCTGGGCTGGAAGTTCAATTTGCCTCCCATGCTCTTAGTAGTCGAAACAAACAACAACACACTGAAGCAAACACTTCCGGAGCAACGCCGGTGCGTTCATGAGCACTGGGAAAGTTCGGTGCTGTAAATGTGTTTGCTGGAATAATGTAATTTGCCGTGTATGAGAGGCAGAAAACGGAAGGATGGATGGATCGATGGATTTAATTTATCTTTGCATTTCTCCAAACAGCAGTGACGACTTCTGCTGGAAATTCTGCAATACATCATATACGTACCTTTAAAAATGAGAAACATCCTATAAACACGCGTTTTTTTCCATTCATTCCTATATATACAGTAATTAAAATGTAAATAAGAAAGTAAGTAATGTATTTAGATGTAAAGCATAAGGTTCTTTGTGTCCAAAATGAAAACGAAAAAACTGGGAAATTAAAGTGCAGATGAATCTCTCCGAAATTTTTTTATTTTTAAACAAAAAAATGATTGAAATGCTTTCTTAGAAAAGGAGGGTCAGTAAAAATAAAATAAATAAAATTCTAATCTATCATTACAAATGGAAAATAAACTGGTAAATTTCTAATTCCCTCAATAATCCAAATACATTTATTTTTACTGGAGTTTAAGAGCTACATAGACAAAACATTTCTTTGTATTATTGTCTATGAATTATGAATTAGACAGCAGGTTGCTCCACGCTTCAACTCACTTGAGGCCCATGCATGCATGCAGGAAATTCCCACACTGACTCATTCTCCTAGATATAAAGCCCAGTACCAGCAGTCATCACTCAACATACACCCAGAGCCAGGGCACAATAGACATCATTAACAATCTAACATGGAGTTTGTTTTCAAAATTGTAGCATCTGTTTTTTTGCTCTTGGCTGCTGTGTCGTGCGCTCCTGGCCTGCTGAAAGATAAGGTATGTGTAGAGGTGAGGGACGGTGCGCTGCTGCTCAACCAGGTTGCAAAAAGTGCTTCAGAACAGGTAAGAAATGATTTCCCTTATTGTATGTTATATAAAAATGGTGTAGAATAATACAAAATCTGCATTTTTAGAACTTCATATTGCAAAAGTCTATATTATGTTTACTGTGTGTATATTATATTCTGTATTTCAATGAGTCTGGAATGTTTTCCAGGCTTGGAATAGATCAAAAGATGTCTCAAAAATCTTCACCGGGCTTGCCTTTATGGAGGCCACGGATAAGTGTGATCCCGAGAACATGGCAAGCGACTCTCTTGTAAGCAACAACAATCGTCCACAAGACCACCGCAGTGACCGTAGCGGGGTTGTTCTTGATTGTGATGGGTTTCTTTTGTCCGACAGCCATGTGTAAATAAGATCTTCAAGGTCCTAACCGGCTATCAATCTGCACTTCAGAGGGTGTCAGAATTTCAAAGTTGCTCAAACTTTGCCCTTCAAGTGAAGCCACCGTTGGACAGCCTGCATACAAGTATGAGTAGATACATCAAGATGAAGGGCGGGGAACCTCAGAAGGTCAGTGGGCTCAAACTCATTAAAAAAAAAAATGTACAAGTCAAACCAGGTTTAGATAGATAAGATGTGATGTCTTTCTGCAGGACGCCATTAAGGAGGAGATACACAAAGTCCAAAATTGGCAAAAGTTTGCACTGTGCAAGTATATCCTGGACCGAGTCTTCTCCTTCTCCATCCTCACAGCTCGAGTCTTTGCAGTCGGGGATCCGGCTCATCACTCACAAGGCTTGGCAGTGAAGTGCGTGTAGAAAGTCAACAGACATGAACTGTCGATAGTGACTGATGATGTTCACAAACGAGCTTGTCTTGTATTTCCAATGGAACGTTAAGAGACGTTTTGTATTTGTTGAAACAATATTTATTATATTTATAGCTATTTATTATTTTGTATGCTACCTATGTACAATAAAGATTTGCAATACATAAAAAAAAACTATTAGTTTCTTTGTCCAGCATGTGATTTCCTCCCACATTCCAAAAACATGCCAGATTAATTGGCGTCTCCAAATTGTCCATAGGTATGAATGTGAATTCGAAAATCTCATCTCGTACCGCCCTTGTGGATCCATTCTCATGCATCGTCTTGTCTTATGAGTTGGTTGTTAGGGATATGAATCATTTTCAAAATGCAAAAAAATAAACAAAATGGTAAATATTTTTCTCACAACTTCTCAAAGTCTTTACTCTTTACTTTCTCGTGTTAATTCCTGACAAAAGATGCTCATCAAACAATACAAAAAGAAACGCTTAAGGCAGGGGTCTCAAACACGCAGCCCGCGGGCCAAGTGTGGCCCGCAGGACACTAGTTTGAGACCCCCGCCTTGATATGAAAGTTTAATGTTAGTGCGGCCCGCGCAAGTTTGATATGGATGCTGTATGGTATCATGTACCCAGAAAAAATTATTACGTTTGATTAATGTTCATGTTAAAGGTTAAATAACTGTTAATAGTTATCCTCCCTATCCGTGTGGAAGTGGTAAGTTTTTGGCTATTTAAGTTTAAAGGAAATAACTTGGAGGCTACCGTTTAGGTCGCTAGCTCTCTAGTTTGCGAGTTAGCATGTGTCTCAAGACCCTGCAGTTGCGCAATATGTTGTAAATAAAAAAAGTATAAATGTGACTATAGTCGTGTTTTGTCATGTCTACAGGGCTCTAATAATGCTTTGTTCATTTTAATCTGAAAAAATAATTTGTCTACCCACCAACTATATGTGGTTTCTTAAGTTTTTATTATTTGCCGTTTTATTATTATTATTATTATATTTTTTTATTTATTACTGATTGATTGATTTTCTTTATTCTTGATTTGTTTATTTATTTTTCATCTTATTTTGTGTAGAAAAATAAAAAGTAAGATATTTGAGAACAGTGGATTGTTTTATCAGAGCTTTTCATGTAGAAAATTGGAACCAAAGCGAAGTTTTTGTAATTTTTTTGTTTTTAATAAATGTGGTTTTTTTTTGTTTTTTCTCGCCCAGACCCTAGTTCCAGTGGCCCGAAGTAAATTGAGTTCGAGACCCCTGACTTAAGGTCAAAATGTGGCCATGTTGTGAATAACCTTAATTGACCTTAATTGTACGTTCTGACAAAAGAAAAGTGTATTTTCCCAAAAGATTTCTGCTCTTCAGAGACCCACAACTTCTTACAAGCTTCCTGTCTGGCGTGTCCATCGTAGCAGATTTGTTTATTTGAGTTACTTCACACGCTCATGATGCAATGTTAGTACAGTAGTATTTCAATTCAAACAAAGGCGGAATGTTTATTGGTTTGAAAGAAGGAAAGTTTAACAGGGAAGTATCCATGAGCTCACAGTGAACAAACCACATTGTGGCTCAGTAGGGAAGTTTGTTACTTGTTGGACTTCATTCAAACTTTTACAACTAGAGTAGGATTCCTGCTGATGTGTTCTTATTGTTCATTTCATAGTCATCCTCTTTCAACATACAGTGCATCCGGAAAGTATTCACAGCGCTTCACTTTTTCCACATTTTGTCATGTTACAGCCTCATTCCAAATTGTATTAATTTAATCTCTTACCTCAAAATTCTACACAAAATACTCCATTATGACAATGTGAAAAAGTTTTTTTTTTTTTTACTTTTTTTGAATTTATTAAAAATAGAAAACTAAGAAATCACATTTACATAAGTATTCACAGCCTTTGCCATGAAGCTCAAAATTGAGCTCAGGTGCATCTTTTTTCCACTGATCATCCTTGAGATCTTTCTACAGCTTAATTGGAGTCCACCTGCAGTAAATTCAGTTGATTGGACATGATTTGGAAAGGCACACACCTGTCTATATAAGGTCCCACAGTTGACTGTGCTTGTCAGAGCACAAACACCAAGCATGAAGTCAAAAGAACTGTCTGTAGACCTGCGAGACAGGATTGTCTTGAGGCACAAATCTGGGGAAGGATACAGAAAAATTTCTGCTGCTTTGAAGGTCCCAATGAGCACAGTGGCCTCCATTATTCGTAAATGGAAGACGTTTGGAACCACCAGGACTCTTCCTAGAGCTGGCCGGCCTTCTAAACTGAGCGATCGGGGAAGAAGGGCCTTAGTCAGGGAGGTGACCAAGGCCCCGATGGTCACTCTGTCAGAGCTCCAGCGTTCCTCTGTGGAGAGAGGAGAGCCTTCCAGAAGGACAACCATCTCTGCAGGAATCCACCAATCAGGCCTGTATGGTAGAGTGGCCAGACGAAAGCCACTCCTTAGTAAAAGGAACATGGCAGCCCGTCTGGAATTTGCCAAAAAGCACCTGAATGACTCTCAGACCATGAGAAACAAAATTCTCTGGTCTGATGAGACAAAGATTGAACTCTTTGGTGTGAATGCCAGGCGCCATGTTTGGAGGAAACCAGGCACTGCTCATCACCAGGCCAATACCATCCCTACAGTGAAGCATGGTGGTGGCAGCATCATGCTGTGGGGATGTTTTTCAGCAGCAAGGAACTGGCAGACTAGTCAGGATAGAAGGAAAAATGAAAGCAGCAATAGATAGAGAAGTGAAGCGCTGTGAATACTTTCCGGATGCACTGTAAACTGACGCAATAATATTCAGTGCAATAGGGATTTGTGCAATATGAACTGGGTCTGCGTAATATAAATCTGTGCAATAAGGGTTGGAGCAATAGAAGTTGCATTTGCTAAATGCTTGATGGACTTTGTGTGATGTGAGGATGTGCAATATGGTGCAATATGTACGTATGTGTCTTTTTTTAATACTTGTCTACTGTCCTTGGGTTTGTCCTACTGTGTTTAGTCTGCATAGTGTCTTGTATGTATACCTTGCCATCAACCTGCCAGGTGGTCTGCAGATAGAAATTAGCCCAAGGTTATAATCTGGCATATTTACATTTGTAAAAATGTTCATTAATATGTGGTGTTCCCTGTTTAAATACATACATACATACATACATACATCCGTATGTACGTACATACATACATACATACATTGAAATAAATCATACATACATACATACATACATACATACATACATACATACATTGAAATAAATCATACATACATACATACATACATTGAAATAAATCAATTCAAACATTTAATATTGTGTATTTTTCTACATTAGTAATTCATTTTCCACACTACACGCAATTAAACCCCAAAAAACTCTGAGGAGCCACTGGGGAGGCAAAATAACCGACTCTTTTCAGTGATCCGGGCCAAAAGAACCGACTCACTATATCCCAATCTCAACTGACTTTGGCTGAAAGGCACGGGTCCTGCTTGGGGTCCCAGCCCAGTTGGGGGCCACCGAGGGCTGTCCAGCTTTTATGTTTGCTAATGAACGCTGTGTTGAAGGGCCCCAACAGACACTACAATAGCCTTTTAGTGAGAGGTGGTGAGATGATGCTTCATCTGAAACTTTATTAGGACCTGTGCTGCTGTTTGACAGACGTAAAGGGACAGCCCAAGAGGGCGGGAGTTAACCGAAAACTAGTTATTTCCTGGTCAGCATCGACAACACGCGAAGGTATTGTTTTGAACTCAATAATTCTATAATAGAGTTGACTATGCGTTTTTGTACAATGAAAAGGCAGTAGAAGTTTATCCTGTGCTGTTATTACCGACCACTCGTTTTTTTACCATAAGATAATTTGTGACCTAGCAAGCGTTGTACAAGCAAGTTGCAAACGTTAGCTAGCTAGCATATCATCTATCGCGTTCAGAACGAGACGACACTTTCTTATGGGTGACATTTACATGATTTTGATATTGAGATCTTCATTTCCATTGTTAGTTTTTAACGTGCATAGTGTTTAGTTTGGGCTTTTTCGGTCCTCTGTAGAGGAGGACCTGTTTAAACACACAGCAGAGCTCCGGCGGGCGGCGTCATTCATTTGTCGCTTAGTGCTACGGAATGTCAACATAGGTGGATAGATTGTAGTTTTGTTAAACTCTTGAGGGAAACTGATGTGCCGCAGCAGCACTATCTGATACATATTTAATATATTTCATATTTCATACATACACAGTTATAAACTAATATGATTTGAGCTATGGATGTGTTCATTTGGATGTGTATATGTAACAAACTTTTGAATTGTAGTTTACCTTCAGTGGATTGGTCACATGACTTTGTGTGCATTCTAAATTGTGTCTCATTCTGTCCAAGATGAATGTGGGCGTGGCTCACAGCGAGGTCAACCCCAACACACAGGTGATGAACAGTCGAGGTATCTGGCTGGCTTACCTTCTGCTGACCGTGGTGCTGCACATCATCCTGCTAAGCATTCCCTTTTTCACCGTGCCGCTTGTGTGGACGTTGACCAATGTCATCCACAACCTGGTTAGTTTTGAAGCATGTACTGCAGTTTTTTGACCGTATGAGTTGTATTACATTACAATTATCACATACTGTATGTGTGTGTTTTTTTTTTTTAAACCTGTGCAGGTGATGTACCTGTTCCTGCACACGGTAAAGGGCACACCCTTCGAGACACCTGATCAAGGCAAAGCTCGTCTGCTCACACACTGGGAACAGATGGATTACGGCGTCCAGTTCACAGCTTCCCGCAAATTCCTCACCATCTCACCAATTGTTCTGTAAGTAGTAATTCTACACGTGTTCTTTTACATCAGTAATGCCTGACCAGGAACTGATGGGTATACTGTGAAGTCTGTTGAGTCTAATGCCAGGTTTGCTTATACTACAGTAGTGTCCCTCTTTTAACACAGCTTTTCATGGCGGCTCTGAAACCGCGGGTTTCACACTTTTGGAGAGTTTAGAGTCTCCAGGGAGGAAGCTGGAGCACTCGAGGAAAAAACATGCACACATGTAGAACTTGCAGACTCCACACAGAGATGGCCAAACATAGATTCAAACACTTGATCTCCAGACTGTGAGGCCAGCATGCAGCCCACTAACCAGTAATAATAATAAAAAAAAGCATTAATGGTTGGAAAAAAAAATATGTAAAACTGCAGCATCAAGTGTGATTTCATCCACGACATAGTACTAATATTTTTGCTTTTTAAGATTGCTTTTTTTTAGAAATTGAACATTTTGGTTATTCTGGCATAGAAAACCTGTTTACAATCTTTTTTTAACATCTTTAGAACCCTCGACAACCCCCATAAAATATATATAATCCAAGAAAATAAGACATTTAAGACCGTTTACCCGGGCGGCACGGCGGCCAAGTGGTTTGTGCGCAGACCTCACAGCTAGGAGACCAGGGTTCAATTCCACCCTCGGCCATCTCTGTGTGGAGTTTGCATGTTCTCCCCGTGCATGCGTGGGTTTTCTCCGGGTACTCCGGTTTCCTCCCACATTCCAAAAACATGCTAGGTTAATTGGCGACTCCAAATTGTCCATAGGTATGAATGTGAGTGTGAATGGTTGTTTGTCTAAATGTGCCCTGTGATTGGCTGGCGACCAGTCCAGGGTGTACCCCGCCTCTTGCCCGAAGACAGCTGGGATAGGCTCCAGCACCCCTGCGACCCTCATGAGGACAAGTGGTAGAAAATGAATGAATGAATGAAGACTGTTTACCCATTGTAGGGGAGCAGAATGGGTGTCGGACAGGAAGTGACGTCAGCGGTTCAAAGTGGCGTTTTGGCTTATTATGCGCTATGGCTGCAACAGTAGCCTGTTATTATTATTATAATCATTATTATCATTGTGACTGTTATGAGATGATTTATACCTGCAATGAAAACCTGTTGTTCTGGCGATCAAGTCTGGCGCTTGTTTCAAAGAACAAATACTGACAATGTAGAATACTACATTCACAATGTAATTCTTAATGCTTATATTTGTATTTTACTTCATGTAACCATTTTTGCGATTGAAAATTCGTAATTTGGGCAAAAATACTGGCAATTTGCTTGAATTATGATTGTCAAACTGCGATATAATAAGGGAGCAATGTTTGAACATTGTTGTACAGACTCCAAAATATACACTATTTACATTATGTACATTGTATAGAAGGTTTCAGAATACACAATTTTCTAATAAATCAACAGTATATTTGTATATATGTTACTATATCATTAATGTTGAATTTCTATGGTACTTATATGATGTCTTTGTCCTTGCAGGTATATTCTTGCCAGTTTCTACACAAAGTACGACCGTACTCATTTCTTAGTTAACACCTGCTCCCTCCTCAGTGTTCTCCTGCCAAAGTTGCCTCTGTTCCATGGAGTGCGGATATTTGGAATCAACAAATACTGACAACACTGGAAGTTAAACACTGCAAACACTGGACTTTTTTTTTTGTTGTCCGTCTTCGCTTTACTCTTTTACGTCTGTCCGATTCTTCTGTGCTGTGTCTGGGAAGCAATGTATGGAATTGTTGTTTCTGTTGTCTGTGAAATGAGCACAGGTCAGCTGGTGTTTAGTAAAAATATGTATATTTTCATTTTCTAATTGCTGTGGAAGGAGAAACATGTTTAACTTCCACTGCTTTGGAATAGAAGTCTAGCCATTAAACATGTACTCCAAAAATATCACACACTGCCTTAGTTTCTTTACAAAATGCACTCTGTTGTAAGCATCTTTATTATATTAAAATGATCTATTCCGCATTTGATGATTTATCTTGAAAGCTGGTATTACTTTACCTGTGTGTAATCTTGTAAATATTTCATAATAACATTATTCCCACAAGATAGGAACATGATGTTTGGGACTAAATGTCAGACACAACCAGCACTGGCAGCAGGTCTATGAACTGTATGCTAGTGGCTATTATGTAAATTACTTCCTTGCATTTTTACATGTCTACAATAAATGTTTGCTTTGATATGATTTTCAGTGATGTGTCTTTGCCATTAATTCTATACAATGAGTCACTTTTAAGGCTAAAATAATCGATATTAATGGATATAATCGCTGCGCATGCGCGCGATGCGAGTGCATCGGCTCATTCACTGGGTATGGATGCAATTGGCGGGTGAATTCTAGATTCACCGCGATGCGTTTGTGGGTATCGGTAAAATCCGATGCACGCGCCGGTTTATTAATGTTCAACTTCACCTCATACGCTGATACCCAGGTGCAATTAAGGCACCATCATTATTTCGTGTTTTGTAGCAGCAGCAGCGAGGAAGTTTTTATATTTAACCCCCCTCGCAACGTTTAAATGGTGTGTTTGGAAACACTACGGATTCCTCAGTGCTGAGATTCACATCACTACAGTCACTACATATCCATATGCTTATTTGGTACATAGCAATTTCCATTGTTTTGTTGTTGTTTTTTTATCAATAAGAATTAGGCATTTTACTGCAAAAAAAAAGTATTCTTCAGGTCACATACTTGTAGTGGTACCAGCCACTAAAATGAACAGGAACTTGAGAAACAAGGCTGGTCTAATCTAATTTTTTCCACGACTTTATGTAGCTGAGCTGACATTAGTTTTGCTCACTACATAGTAAAACATAAACCGGCTCATGTACAAGTTAATTCAGAGATTTATGAGATTATGGGACACCCATAACACATTAGTCATCAAGGGAGATTATTTTTCTAATTTGCATTTACGTCGCAACAGGGTTACTTGCTGTGATGTTGTGTTGCGTAGGACTATCTCATAGGAAATAAACCACATGAATGCGATTACGCTGTTGTGCAAGCCGCTTTGAGCTGGGGAAACACTTGTAGATTTCATTTGCTCGATCAGCATTAGTGACGAGCGGAATCAAAGGCATTGGACCGAGTCACAACAGGAGAATCCCAAGGACACCAGGTCAAAATGACCTAAGTGGTTAGCATGTTGACTACACTGTCAGGGGATCAGGAAGACCTGCGTTCGATTTGCATGTTCTGTTATTTATGCTTATACTAAGACTAAGAGACCCGGGTTTGATTCCCCACTTGGGTATCTCTGTGTGGAGTTTGCATGTTCTCCCGGTGCATGCGTGGGTTTTTTTCCGGGTACTCCGGTTTCCTCCCACATTCCAAAAACATGCTAGGTTAATTGGCGACTCCAAATTGTCCATAGGTATGAATGTGAGTGTGAATGGTTGTTTGTCTATATGTGCCCTGTGATTGGCTGGCCACCAGTCCAGGGTGTACACCGCATCTCGCCCGAAGACAGCTGAGATAGGCTCCGGCACCCCCCGCGAGGAAAAGCGGTAGAAAATGAATGAATGAATAAACTGTGACGAGCAATCTTTCAATCATCTTTATTATGTGTATCTTTATCATATGTTATTATTATGTATCATCATTATGTATATATCAATTTAGTTTGTTTAGTTTAAGTTTAGTTGTGTGGAGTTTACAGAATACAGTTTGAGTCACATTGGTGTCAAAGGGGTGGCACGGTGGTCGAGTGGTTAGCGCACAGACCTCACAGCTAGGAGACCAGGGTTCAATTCCACCCTGTGTGGAGTTTGCATGTTCTCCCCGTTTCCTCCCACATTCCAAAAACATGCTAGGTTAATTGGTGACTCCAAATTGTCCATAGGTATGAATGTGAGTGTGAATGGTTGTTTGTCTATATGTGCCCTGTGATTGGCTGGTGACCGGTCCAAAGTGTACCCCGCCTCTCACCTGAAGACAGCTGGGATAGGCTCCAGCACCCCCCACACACACACACATAAGCCTAGTGAGGATAAGCGGTACAGAAAATGGATGGATGGAATATACCAATACATTTTTCAGATGAGCACACATGAAATGTGTCCATTTTAATGATTTGAAAATGGATTCGGACATTAGATTTGACGATGACAGAGGTTGAAAAGTCATTCTAAAAAGGACTGGGGATTTTACAAAGTAGAGCCTCATACTGATTCCAGATAACAGACAAAAATGTAAAGCATGTCATTCAAAACTCTGACATCCACACATGGCATTTCCTGAATGTTTTAGTTTCAAAACTATGGACTGAAAGCTTTAATATGCGATTTGGTCAAGCAAAAATGTCTCCAACTTTGCTGTTTTCTTTAGTGCTTAAAATATCTTTTATGAAGTCCTAAAAATTTAACGGTATTACATTTCCATATTTTTATTATTATACTTGAATAGAAAATACAGTGAGGGAAAAAAAGGCTTGCACCAAGAGAATACAATCACACCGTTTCAAAATAAACATGAAACTTTATCAGATCTAACTACAGTATACTACAGTCATGTACAGTACTGTAACAAAATGTGTTTTCGCTACCGTAAACTGTGTCCCGCATTCATAGTTTGACCTCATTCTTAAGGACCCTTACGTGAGGTTATCCTGCTACTGTACATTGTGGAAAAAAATATATAATCTTAATAAAAAATAACCATCCTTGAGTCTGTAATGGTCTACAACTTCTTCTACAACCCAGTGGCTCAACTGGTCTGAGCGTTAGTGTTGAAGCCGCAGGGTGCCATCAATATCCCAAAAGATAGAAATTCAAGGTTCACTTTTTTTTTTTTTTAAGGCATAAGCGTTGCTGCACCATGGTTTTGGAAGAGGCTAGATGGGTCTTCATCTTCGTCATCCGTGTCAAAAAAGTCGTCCACCCAAAAATCTCTGCAGCCATATTCCTGAGCATGAACGGAAACCTCATTAGCCATCAAGTGAGATGATCCCTCGATGAAATCAGCAAATCTGTGGATAAAAAGATGACGTAAGTTTATCAAGACATTCATTCATCCATTTTCTACCGCTTTTCCTCACGAGGGTCGCGGTGGTGCTTGAGCCTATCCTAGCTGTCTTCTGGTGAGAGGCCGGGTAAACCCTGGACTGGTCGCCAGCCAATCACAGGGCACATATAGACAAACAACCATTCACACTCACATTCATACCTATGGACAATTTGGAGTCGCTAATTAACCTAGCATGTTTTTGGAATGTGGGAGGAAACCGGAGTACCCGGAGAAAACCCACGCATGCACGGGGGAGAACATGCAAACTCCACACAGAGAGATGGCCGAGGGTGGAATTGAACCCTGGTCTCCTAGCTGTGATAGCAGGTGAACGCGGTGCTCGAGAATTACTTTGTCGCTGCATCAGTGTGTGGATGCAAAATGATTTTCTCCAACAAAACTTAAGACAAAATTAAACAAAGAGTCTCTCCTTAAAGCCTAATCAAGTTAAAAACCTAGGAGTAAAAATGGACTCACGCCTTTAACCTTTGACCGCCACATTAAATCAATAACATCAATAACATTTTTACCAACTAAAACATTGCCAAAATCAAACAAATAGTGACTATGACAGACGTAAGAGACTAAGCCATACCTTTTACTCCAGCAGGCTACACTAATCTAACGAGCTGTGAAACAGCTGCAGTGTACAATGCTGCTTCTCGAGTCCTGACTAGAACCAGGAAATACGTATGTACCATATTAGTCCAGTACTCGGGTCTCTGCACTGGCTTACCGTCACTCAGAGAGTAGACTTTAAAACAGCCCCGCTTGTGTATGGATCTTTTTAATATGTTAGTCATCTCTATGCACCATCTCCTGCATTTCATTTTCATGCTGAAATCCAGGTTGAAAAAAACTCTGATTCAACTGTGCATAGTACAGTAAACCTCGGATATATCGGACTCGGATATATCGGAAATTTGCTCACAACGGACAGATAAAAAAGAACCGATTTTTCTGTAATGCATTTCCAATAAAAATTCATTGCATATATCGGATTTTTTATAACGGATTTCGCCTATTTCGGACAAAATCTCCAGTCCCGTTCCAATGCATTTCCATTAAATTTCCCTCGCATATATCAGATGGCCGCATCGTGGCGCTCCGATTCGCCGAATCGTGACAGGCCGCTATACGACGTCATTTGCAGCGTTTGCAGCGTTGCCTGCGCGTCCAGGTACATTGGAAACATAGTCAAGGAAGTGCCTTTTTATAACGGATAAAATCCGATTTACGCATATACCGGATATAAATCCGATATATGCGTAAAACGGACATTTTCCGTTATACGCATATAACAGATTTCGCTTATATCGGACAAAACTTATATGGGAACAATTGAATCCGATATATCCGAGGTTTACTGTATTACTTTTAGGTTTTATGGAATTTTATGGAATTAATTAATTATTCAATCTTCTTTTCTGTAAAGCACCTTGTGAACAAATTGTGGTCTATAAATAAGCCTGCCTTGACTTATAAACAAATAAATAATCTAATTAACACTTGGAAAGAAAATTGAAAAAAAATGACAATAGCTACCTCTTGGGTGACTGAAGCCTGCTGACTGCCTTCCAGGGGCTGAACTCCGGGCTGTTGCAGTACTTCCGCAACTCTTCCAGAGAACGCAAAGTCTCCTCTTCCCCTTGCTTGCGATACTCTTCCTCCGTCAGCAGGCGACGCTTCTCCGGCTTCAAGTGAAGATAGTGCCGGATTTTCCTACAGGACGACAATGCAAATTAGTCCTGGCTTCCAAAAGAAAAATTGACTAAAATATAAATGAGTGTCATTGAGTGGGAACATCCAGAAAGCTCTCTTGCGCCATCTTGTGTTCGGCCTCACCTCACTACATGGACTGCCACTCTGATGGGGTATTCCAGATTCTTAGCAAACAGGGCTGCAACAATAACGGCGAATGCGACTTGCTGGATTTGAATTCCTAGATAAATGAAGAGCAAGCCGAACAGCTGCAGCGTCCATGACAGAATGTTGACGCTCTTTTCATCCACCAGAGGGCCGTAGCGGTAACACACAGCGAAACTGATGAAGCCCACCACTCCCACGTAACCTGGGGGGTGGAAATAAACTAGTGTTATAGAAAGTCTTGCTCTAAGCATAAAGACAGGATGCATGATAAAATTGTCATTATTTATATCATGTATTAGATTTGTCTGTACCTAAAGCAGCATGCCAATGTTCTTGAAGGATCAGGTTGAGGTTCCTACAGACAAGCTGGATGGTGTACACGGAGAATGACCATCCGCCAACAACAAATAAATAAAAGGGGCTTTTCTGTGAAAACACAAATAAAATATATTGTTTTTAAACTGACATGTTTGTATTAATATTACCAGCGACTCTATTATTATTATTATATTACCCTGGGCAAAAGCCGAGCCAGTAAGAAAAATACAATGATGAGAGAAGCAATCATTCCTGTACCCATGCCAGCAGAGTAGAAGAAGATTTGGCTCCTATTGTGTAAAAAAAAAAAAAAAAAAAAAAAAAAAAAAAAAGTGACAACATTGCCTTGAAAACGTTAATGCATTTAAAGTGTGGAAAAATGTAATTTACCTACTAAGCGAGTCAGCAAAGACAAATAGCATCACTCCAGCGAGGAAAACAATAAATAAATAGATGTCAAACTCTGAAAGAAAACACAAATATTTTGTTAGCCTAATAGCAAATGATAACAAATTGACTTCCACTTACTGCGTAGCGACTTCACAGTGTACTCGGTCTTGTCAGTAGGTTCAATCTTGAAACATGTCTTGGTGCTGAAGAGGTTGATGTTTATCGTGGTTTCATTGTGACCTTCGCGCAACATACTCTGGACCCAGCTCCAGAGAGTGAAGCGCTCCAGCTCTTGCAGCTCTTCCTCACCTCCTATGGTTTCCACCTTGAACACCTGTAGACTCCAAACTCTGACCTGTAGGGAGGGACAAACTTTGTTAGGATGGACTCAAACTACTAATGAGATTTGCCGGTGCTGGAGTAGTGTAATATAAAACTACAATACAACAACTATACCCCAAGTGAAGCAAAACATTTATTCATCTATTTTCTCTTCATTAGGGTGACTTTGGGGTACACTTTGGAGAGGTCGCCATTAGAGACAACCATTCAGACCTATAAACAATTGGGTTTTTGTGTGTTGTTTTCTTTAATTAACAACTTAGAGTCTCAAACTAACCTTACATGTCTTTGAGATTACTATTGACCCATTCAAGCACAAGGAAATCATCCTCCAACTCTCCTTGACTGTAAGGCAGACATGCTAACCTAACCACAACGCAAAAAGGTTGGGGAAAAACAGCACTCGTGCACCATGCAGCCTATCAATATTTACCTGTGTTCATTAAAATGGCAAATAACAAACCTGAATTCTTGTCCAAGTTTGCCTCCAGTTTGGTACAATGGTGTTTGTGTAGCAGAACAGGTTGGTGCCGGCCATTGCATAAGACTCTCCATCCCTGAGATCGATTATTGCTGGCTTGTTACCTAGATTATGTAAGGACATTCATATACATTTGTCAGATAAGGCACAAACATCTTATTTTCAACGTATTCACATAGTATTTGATGCGTACATATGGGTGAGCTAGATTGAAAATCATTTCATTACAAGATCAAATGTACCAAATGTTACATTGAAAGGCAAATATGGCTTGTTATAGAGGTCAGTAGTGTGCGGTTTGCTTAAAAAGGCAATTTTATACAACATATATAGCTTTAACTGCTGTACAGGCGCATACACAAGTTAACTTAGCAAAACATGACCATTCACTTGTTGTGATATGATACAAATTTGAAAACAATTAAACCCCAAAGTACAGCGCCCAACCCCATGTTACCTGTATCTTGTGATGATGTTTGAGGTAAACAAAAAAGCAGCACCGTAAAAATTAGGGACTCGGCTCTTGTACACATTACATGCTTTCGTTCTTTCATGTATCCCGCCATGATGATAACTACAGTCGCCTTTCTTCCGTTTAGCCCCGCCCTTTCCTGTTCCTGTTGAGTCTGAGACATCCAGCCAACCAGAGCATTGGACTCAATTTTTTCCCTTTTTTTGCCATCATAAAACTTTATTGATGGCGTTTTATAAACGGAAGCGTTTCATTTTATTGGGACTTGGGACTAAGAGGCGTCCTTTTGTATAGCTTACATCATTGTATACCAAAGTCGAATTTAATTCATTCTGTTTCACAATAATGATCACAATAACATTAACTGCTCATTAAATGCGTTGAAGTGATTGAGAGCATAAAAGCACACATTTGAAGTAAGTTAAGAAGTCAGCAAATATTCATATTTGCTCCTTCATGGTCACATGAATAGTGCTCATGAATAGTGCTTTGTGTGTCACTGATGGTATAGTTTGAGTTTTTGCTGATAAATTTGTTGTATAAATAATCTAAATATTTTTTAATATGCTGACCTGCTACCCAAAATGTCAAACTATTTTTTCTCAACAAGAGAGGGGAAATAGGACCTCAGAGAAAAACTAAACATAACACTTTTACTCAAGAACTATGCTACAAACTGACAACGTTTCAGGGTGTGGAATTAAATTTTGGAACAGATTGAGTCAGTAACTCAAACAGTGTACCAAGATGTGCGATTTCTGTTATGTCTATTTATACAGATTATTATTTATGATGATTATCATATTACCATATTCAAGCAGTACAATTGTAATTACAATTGTAATTGTCATTTTCTCAAAACATGCATGTTGGGTTATATTGTCCATGAATGTGAGTGTGAATAGGCCAACGTGAGCTGGGATAGGTTCCAGCTCCCGTGGCACTAATAAGGACAAGAGGTATACAAACTGGATGGATCGATATAGTGTATAATAATGGGAATTCTGACTACAGAGGGAAAATGACCTGATCTTATTTGCCATGAGCAAAACTGACATTAATTTGTCTATCTATACAAAACTCATGTATGCAATAAATTTTACAATCACCAAAAATGTTACAAAATCACAAGGGACATACAAAGAACACTGAGGGATGCTTGTTTATACCCTGAACGTGTGCATTTAACTGACTTGCTTCACTTTGCCAAAACCTTACAACGTCGCCGTTAGAGCAAAGGGCAAACAATGAAAATCATTACATTATGAATTGATAATTGTAGTCATTTCAGTTGTAACAACATATTAACAATGACAAGGAATCAGTTAGTGGCGGATTCAAGTGACCAAAACCCACAGTGTTCCTTTTAACCAAGGGGCCCTGAAGCTATCACGTGAGTTAAGGTCAATACACTATATGGAGTGGCGGAGGAGTACAAGGGGACGCCTCGGCAATTGGGGAGGGACTAGAAACGACAGAACCACTCCAAAAACTTCCACACTTTGTCCTCTTCGTCCTTCAACGACGGCATATACACTCCGATAAAAGGTAGGCAACAAAATGATTCCGGGATAACTCCTACCTGCCAGTGTTTTGAATAAAATGTGGGTAGTTTAGAGCACTACGGCAAACAAAGGTGTACAAAAAACATTCAGTTTTCAGGCAACATGGTTGACAGGCTGGAGATATCGTCGAGTTTATGTAAGAGTCATTTATCTGACAAATTCAATAAGCTTCATTTGCGGACAAAGCAGCTATTGTTACTGGGGCTGGTTAACGGTCCCTAAACGGAACTTCTGTTTCTGCTGAGGCGACCATCTTTTTTTTTTTAATAGATGATAGCTTAGTTACGCACTTAAAAAGCGTTGGCTTTTTGGCTATTGATGAGTCTTCTTATTCTTATTAATAATGATTTTCCAGGGCCTCATCGAAGAGGGGAGAAGTTTAAAGTTGATAAGCAGCTGTTTTAAGAGCCATTTGGAGTTAAAATGTGCGGGAGCGAGAACTCGGATCATCTTAAGGAACAGCTGCTGTTCACTGACGTCACTTACAATCACTTTTACTTTTGGGAAAAAGTGAAAGAAAGTTAACAAATGTTCATTTTTTTTCCCTGATCCAGGAAGCTGATCCTCTTCAAACATGACTCTCGAAGGAGGAATGAAGTGTGTCAAGTTCATGCTATTCTTTTTCAACTTCATTTTTTGGGTGAGTCATAGTCAACTTCTTCTTTTTTGTTTTTTTATCAGTTGTTGATTATCAAAAGGAACCATGAATGAAAATAATAACATACAGGAAGTAAGCTCAGGCCACTTTACTGTAATATGTGCTTTGAAAATGAATCGCCTATTCCTTCTACCTGTGTTATCCCACCCCATGTAACCTGTCACATGTTTGTCTTATGACGTCTGTTAGTATGTGTGAAATGATATGATTCACGATGAGTATACGCATCTTATGACATCCGCCGCATGATTATGTGTTGCAAAAATAATTGTGAGTGTGTACTCTTTGAGAATACAAAGTGCATTTATCTCAAATACCATAACCTGCCAGAAGAGCTTTACAGCAAGTGGTGATTATGGAATGTTAATCTTATGACCAGATTTTACTCTGTAACAATGTCATGTGACTCCCCCCCACAAAGCTTAAAGTTTTTTTTTCTTTTATTGTAAGTTTTATCTTTGTATAAGAGCATTATTTAAAGCGAATTCATGCCTTGGTTATGGGGTTTATAGAATGATGTTTACATTCTTAAAAAAACATCAACTGATTAGAAAAAAACATAACTGCAGTTTCATACCAGGCTGGTTTTTCTCAGCTGCGCATCAGGTGATGCATGTCAAGTTTTGCCTCAAGCGCCAATATTACAATGTACAACTTAAAACATCTTTTTTCCATAACACGAATAATATTCAGAGTTAGTGAAAGTGATTGCAAAGGTCGAATCCAAGCAACTGGACTCTTCCTGTTTGTTGAAGACGTTTCACCTTTCATCTAAAAACTTTCTTTGTTCCTAAAATTGTAGGTGTGGAGTTTATGTTTCTAGTAGGCGTGTTTCTAGTGGGCGTGCAGTGAGGCAGAGGCGGCAGTTAATTTGCATCTAAAAATTCCTTTAAACAAAAAAGATATACAATAGTTTGAAAGAGATGCGAAATAAGTCATTTATGTCGAACTAGAAAAGCTATTGCTTAACAGAGGATGTTTGCACCATCCACTATGGTCTGCTTATTACAACATTGTCCTGACACCCCCCCCCCCCCACCCCAACCCCAAAGGCTGTCTCATTCAATGGGAGTTGCCACTAATGAGTTGTTTGGTGAACTGCTGCTGTACTGGCCCACAGTAACTACAACAACCATATTGTGACCACACCCACAAGAGACAGGGAAGCTCAATTCCTAAAAATTTTAGAACTGGTGTAACTCTGATACCCTGAATTTTGGTATTCATGAATGCAACTTGTTGTGGATGTTATTGGTGGATAAGGAGGATGTGTTGTTGTGAATGAAGTGCATACTGTGTTGGAACTGAGCATTACTGTTGGGGTTAGGGTAGGCAGTAATAGTGCATCAGATGTGGGACTCTGTCAGGATGCTACAGTATCATTAGGGTGTTTATATTTGTAACCATTTTACTCTGACACTCCTCAACTTGTTTTATTGTTTCTTTTCTAATGGCAAATGTTTTGTAGTGTCTGCGATAGGGAAGAAGTGGAAATGGAGCATAATTTATGTTAGTGGGTGTCTGCATAGTTTAGCATGCTACTGCGATTTTGTGTGTGTCAGCATATTTTCACTGCGTTGCGTTTAACCTCTTTAATGTAGGGTTTTGGGTTGTTTTTTTTTACAATGCCCAATGATGACATGCAGGTTCTGACTGAAAAAGGACAACGGGCAGGTTTTTTCTTGCACCCAGCTCAACACACACAAGCAAGGGCATTACAGTTGGTTGAAGATTTTATAGCAATGTGTGCAGAGGTTGACATGCCATTAGAAACGTTAGCCAGGCTACATCCGTTTGTGAATTAATAAGGATTTTTGCATTTAATTAACAGACTTTTTATTCATTAACCCATAAAGCATGCACACTATACTAGTGAAAATAAGCGTAACATGTAAAAAAAAATGAAATTCTAAAAAATTAAAAGTGAAAAACAGAATTCTAATTGAATTTTGAAAAAAAAAATGATTTCATAGAGGCCTCAGCGGCGACAACAAAAGAGAGAAAATGAGCATGGCTGAAGGGGGAGGAGAAGCGGAGACTGCTAAAACGGGGAGTTACCTCTGTTATGTGGAAGTGGTTTGGTTTCAATGTGGAGACGGAGACCATAATGTGGCAAAAGGTGGCAGCATGACAAATTTGTTCTACCATCTCAAGCGCAAACACAGAGCCGAGTACAAAGAGTGTCACATGAAGCATTCAGCGGGCTTGTCTACACTTACCCAGTCAAAAATACAAAACGTTTAGTTTGATAGCCACTAAATGCACTTTCTGTATTTCACAGTTTAGCAGTAAATCAATAAATGTGCTTTACAATTTGAGACAAGTGCATTCAATTATATGGGTTAAGCTAAGTAGCTTTTTATAGAAGACTCAGCTGAATTTAAATATATATATTGTGATACATACTGAAAATATTGTGATACAAGCCAAGGTCCATATCGCCCAACCCTATTTGTCTCCTTTTTGTTTTCTTAGCTACACTATTAGATGTCTATTTGACTCAAGTTCAAATATTGACTTTGGTAGTGCCAATAAGCAGCAAGCTACTGTAGTCATTGCTTGAAACCAGAAACAAAACGCATTGAGCTGGGCCTTTGGAACAAGGCTACAATTACAATGGCAGTTTCATTGTGTTATTAACACAATGTGTTAATAACGTGATAACAACTCTCTCCTGCTTTCCATCATATTTACGATTGGTCAACATGTTCTCTAGAACCAAGGTTTATTGTGTTGGCAACTTTCTTTGGAGAGATACAACTGACTGTTAAAGGCCATAACAATACATCTTGTACCTCCTGTCAGAACCTAGGTGAACAATTTAATATTAAATGTACATGCTTGTGGACCATGGGAGGAAGTTGGAGTTGTTGTGTTCTCGTGTTAAACGATGCCAAAGTTTCAGATAATGAGGTTTACGCATTTGGAAGTGAGCCCTGAAAGTAGTTTGGGACGGCTTCAAAATGCTCCGTTTCAGAGGGCGTTGCAAAACTGTTCCTTTTGTGATGTCACAGAGGACGTGGCGCGACACTTTACACTCTCTGCTTCTCTGTTTACGAGGCAAGCTCAGGCAGAAGTTAATGCAGATTCTGGCTTCTGAGCTCCACAGCAACAGCGGTGTGTCTGACAAAGTGTGTCCGACAATGAGTGACCACACGTCTGCGCACCAGTGGTGCTTCTGAAAAAAAGTGTGTGATAATAATTTCAACAATAAGTTCATACACAGTAAGTCAGGGGTCCCCAGCCAGAAGCTCATGCTAGTAACTCCTAAACACTTTTCAATTAGCTCTACAAAGACTTTAATCATTTATTATCAACTCCTGTATCCACTATATTGGAGAGTAGGGGTTCGTTCGTAGTCAGGAAGCACTTTATGCGTGTGACCAATCACAGTGGAGTGGGATGCCCAGAGGCGGCAGAGGCTTGTGTGGTTTTTATTAAATTAAAACACACTGTTTTTGGCGGGAAACACAAATTCAAGGAAAGACAACTGGAATAGGAGCAGATTCTGCAAGACCTAGAAAGCTTTCTGTGCAGGTTATTGTGTGTAGCTGCTCTGTAGGAGTCCGCAACGCAATACAAAGGGTCGAAAAAATCAGCACGACAGGTCCCCTTTTAAAGTGCTGCTGCTCCACAGGAACTGAACCGACCGGTATAACAGACTTGAACATAGTAAATATTGTGTGTTAATATTTTCCCAGGATGAGCACATTTTGGTTCATAAAAAAACCCACCAGTTCCTCAAAAAATGTAGTCGTTCAGCCTGCAATCTCCGTGACCGCACTGCTTACTGTGCTGTAGTTCAGCATTTCACAGTTTCCTGTTCATGTTGGTCCTACGTGATCCAACAGTTGACCGTCACAATGTTTGCGAAAGATCCCATGAGCTGATCTGCCCCCCCCCCTCCCTCACTCCCCCGCACATTGGTGCATAAATGTCTGCTAACTTGCACATGTACACTAGACAGACGGAATATTACAGAATATTGCAACTTCCTTCCATCTGCTTAGCAACTTTGCTTATTCAGCACGGCCTTCTGAAGAGTGATAAGCAGGCAAGGAAACACTCTGTGGTTATCATGTGGGACTCAGAAGATCAAGGGTTCCGATCTCCTTTTGGGCGTCTCTGTGTGAAGTTTGCATGTTCTCCTCATGTTTACATGGTTTACGTCCAGGTACTCCAGATTAGGGATCAACCGATATGTTTTTTTTGGGGGCCGATGTCGATACCAATTTTTTTCCATCACCCTTAGCCGATGTCCAATTTTTGCTTGGGCCGATATTTGTGGCCGATACTGCTTTTGCTCCCTCAATTTACTTAAAAAAATGACCATGATAACAAATATTAAAGGTCTCATGTTTAAACAAATATTTATTGAAATGTAAACACAGAATGCAGTAGGATTCAGCTTTCTTAAACACACATTTAAATGTCATTATATTAACTTTAAAAGGAATAAATATTCAACCATGTGCAAAACATTTCTGTCGTAGTTTAAATTTATCTAGCATCGATGTGATGACTGCTCCTCTGCAGCGTGACGCGTTAGAGCAGAGGTAGGGAACCTATGGCTCGGGAGCCAGGTAGGGCTCTTTTGATGACTGTATCTGGCTCTCAAGCATTTACCACAATAAAAATGTATTTTTGCTAACATTTTAAAGTAAACATCACAGAAATCACTGTTAAAAATAATATTAAAAATCAAAACGTTCTTATGCATTTTAATTCGTCCATCTATTTTCTACTGCAATACGGCCGACCATATCCATCTTTCTTGATGATATTTTCCAGGTCAAACACCAAAACTTGATTATTACTGGGTAATGCTGTAGTCTACCTCGGTCATTGAGATGTCAACATGTAAATATAAACTTTCCTCCTTTAGTCAAATAGTCACCTAGCTAAAGCTGCAGAACCAAGCCTTCTGGTGAAGATGGCCAAAAGAATGAAATACGTGTACTGAATACGGTTCAAAACTATGCAGCAGCAGAAGTTGCATTAATGGCAGCAAGTATTTGATTTATTATTAGACACTGCGCTGCTCACGAAAGTGTGCTGGCCACACCCCATTGGCGTGGGGTAGTGTGCCTGGTCTACGTAATTAGAGCCCATTATATCTAAAACTGTTGGTCTTACATAAAAATGCACACATTTTATTGCATTCAATGTTTAAAAAAATGTATATGGCTCTCACAGATACACATTTAAAAATATCTGGCCTTCATGGCTCTCTTAGCCAAAAAGGTTCCCGACCCCTGCGTTAGAGGGATAGGAACACTCAAAAGCAGCGATCACTAACTAGCCTAACCAATATATCAGTGGGCCCGATTGTCTACCGCCTCAGTACGAATTTGGGAGCATGCAGATCTATCTAGGACAGGGGTCTCAAACGCGCGGCCCGCAGGACACTAGTTTGAGGTCCCCGCCTTGATATGAAAGTTTAATGTTAGTGCGGCCCGCGCAAGTTTGATATGGATGCTGTATGGTATCATGTACCCAGAAAAAATTATTACGTTTGATTAATGTTCATGTTAAAGGTTAAATAACTGTTAATAGTTATCCTCCCTATCCGTGTGGAAGTGGTAAGTTTTTGGCTATTTAAGTTTAAAGGAAATAACTTGAAGGCTACCGTTTAGGTCGCTAGCTCTCTAGTTTGCGAGTTAGCATGTGTCTCAAGACCCTGCAGTTGCGCAATATGTTGTAAATAAAAAGAGTATAAATGTGACTATAGTCGTGTTTTGTCATGTCTACAGGGCTCTAATAATGCTTTGTTCATTTTAATCTGAAAAAAATAATTTGTCTACCCACCAACTATATGTGGTTTCTTAAGTTTTTATTATTTGCCGTTTTATTATTATTATTATTATTATATTTATTTATTACTGATTGATTGATTTTCTTTATTCTTGATTTGTTTATTTATTTTTCATCTTATTTTGTGCAGAAAAATAAAAATTAAGATATTTGAGAACAGTGGAATGGAGCTTTTATTGTAGAAAATCGGAACCAAAGCACTGAAAAAGTGTGTATATTTTTCTGTTTTTAATAAATGCGTTTGTTTTTTTGGGGAAAACCTGATGCAGCCCAGTCTTGCCCAGACCCTAGCTCCAGTGGCCCCCAAGTAAATTGAGTTTGAGACCCCTGATCTAGGACTTTTAGTGAAGGAGAAACTTTCGGCTGTGTCGGGCTATGCATGACGTGTGACGCGCGTACCCTCTGCAACCACTTGTTACTTCTTGCACGCATGTCAGTCTCGGCACTTTACCCAGTTCAGCTGTCCAATGACGAGTGAGCGTTTGTGCCACCCTTGAAACTGCACACCGATTTCAGCTGTGGTGCCGAGCTGACGGAGCGGAAGTGCCGGCATTTGCCGAGGGCACAGAAGAAGGGGCCTCAAAAAGACAACCAGTTACATGTTAGCGAAAAGGACAAAACCAATTTAAGGGTACCCAGTGCCCAATGGGGCGGCCTGCAACAAGTAATATCATGTTTTTAAAAAAAAAATGCCCTGTAACAATATCCTCTCCTTTGCAGTTATGTGGCCTGGCATTGATTGTAGTGGGAGTCCTGGTTCAAGTCTCCTTGCATAGCACCCTGATGATCAACGATGCGTCTGCGTCAGGAGCTCCCATCGTCATCATCGCCGTGGGTGTGGTCATTTTCTTTGTCGCTTTCTTCGGCTGCTGCGGCGCCTGGAAGGAGAACTACTGCATGGTTACCATGGTAACTGTCGTTGTTGAATCCCTAACAAAGGCTATAACAAGTATATGTAGTTTTTCATTTTTCATTTCGCTTCCCCAGTTTGCCATCCTTCTCTCACTGGTCATCCTGGTCCAGATTGCTGCGGCAATCGCTGGTTACATCTTCAGAAACAAAGTGAGCGAGTGAATAAACGGTGCTAAAAATGCCACATAGTAAAAGTACTTAAACCGTATTTCCACTTGTGTCCTTCCCACGAGGTCTCTGACGTCGTCCAGGCGAGTTTGACTGACATGATTTCCAGTTACAACAACAGCTCAGCTGAATTCAAAGCCAGCGTGGATGCACTGCAGGAGGATGTGAGTTACTCCTCGGTGTTTACCGAGTCCTGACAACACCCTCGCATTAAATCCGCATCCTAGTTCTGCATGACTGCTCGACACTGGACACTGTTTGCCCTCACATCCTGTCTTGTCATAAGTTACTTCATGACATTCATCTTGTGTGCATTTCCAATACCTCAACGCTGCTGTCGGTGCTTCCAGTTGAAATGCTGCGGCATGAACAGCTCCTCTGACTGGAGAAGCTTCCGACCCGACGGGAACTCCGTGCCGGATTCCTGCTGTTTGAATGTCTCGACAAATTGTGGAATTGGTGCCATGAGAGACTCTGCCAAAGTTTACCAGGAGGTAACCGTTTAGTTATTATAACATATTAGCTCATTAAATACAATAAAAACTATTTAAAATACAACAAATAAAGGGCTGCACGGCGAACGAGTGGTTAGCACGCAGACCTCACAGCTAGGAGACCCGAGTTCAATTCCACCCTCGGCCATCTCTGTGTGGAGTTTGCATGTTCTTTAACAAATTTCTGTTTACTGGGCATGACAGAAAATAATTGAACCACTCGTCTATGAAATATCAAATCTCCATTGGGCAGCTCTATGTGGAGTTTGCATTTTCTCCTACTTCTTCTTTCTTTCTCTTTCGGCTTTTCCCTTCAAGGGGTCGCCCTCATGTCCTCCTTCACTACATATGTCTGGCCTCTCCAAGGCCTCTAACATGTAATGTCCCTCTAATGTACTCGTTCCTGATCCTATCCATCCTGGTCACCTCTACTAAGCATGAAAAACATGCATTGGCAAGTCTAAATTGTCCATAGGTATGAATGTGAGTGTGAATGGTTGTTTGACTATATGTGCCCTGTGATTGGCTGGCGACCAGTCCAGGGTGTACCCCGCCTCTCGCCCCGAAGACAGCTGGGATAGGCTCCAGCACCCCTGCAACCTTCGTGAGAATAAGCGGTAGAAAATGAATGAATGAATGACAACAAATAAATAAAATGGATAAAATGACACTTTAAAAAGGAACTATCAACTGCTTTATGTTTTCATTTTCTTTGCAGTCCGTTTTCACGTCAAGGCAATTGCTCCATCAAAATATGGCCAAAACCAATGCATATGTCGTCATATCTTTATGGACGTTTGATCTCCATGGACCCTTAACCGACATTAACTTGTCAGCCTACCTTCTTCTTATGTATTTTAAGTACATTTCACACCTACTGTATGTTTGTCGTGCACATAGCGATGCATATAGGACCATACTGACAGAAATCCACTTACTCAAGTTTCCTTTTCTTTGCCTCCAGGGTTGTCGCAAAGCAGTCGAGGATTTACTCAAGAAAAACATCCAGTGGGTCATAATTGCAGCTCTGGTTCTTGCTTTTATCGAGGTATGTAAGAATGTTTCATCAGAACGTTGTATTTAACTCGTCTGATATAAGTGGTGTCCTATTTTAAAAGTTATGAAACGCATTGTGATTGCAGGTCACGGGTGTCGTGTTTGCCTGTGTGCTGATGAGAGGCATCCGTAGCGGCTACGAAGTCATGTGATTCAGTTCACGCCTGCATAAACAACGGATGTAGTGCACAGAACAATTCCCCCCCCCACTCCCCTTTTTCGATAGGTCGGGAGTGTTTTGTGGTTTAATACACATTTAGGCATGTCAAATACATTTCTTAGGCAGCACAGTCTACTTTTTGTCTAAATGTTTTCTTGATGGTTAAAGAATTTCAATGTTTCTCATTCAGCTAGAAATATACATTTTAGTTTTAAGGTGTGTTGGTTCCCTTTGTTTTTATTAAATACTCCTTAAATTATTTGTGATTGACTTCTTTAAGAGCAAATAGTTTTATTTTTATTTGGACACACTCATTACATAGCACATCGATATATCACTTAACATGAACAAATAATAGAAATTGTGCCAGCAACCCATAATTAATGTAATGTGTCCTTGTAAAAGGCACAGGATGAAATGGTATTTCCTTTAGTGCATAAGTAGGAACTTCCTCTTTGTACAGTCAGCACAAGCTTTGACATTTTGTGCTTCAGCGTCATCGGAGTAAAAAAATGAGGAAATTTTTGCTGTCACTCAGTCGGCTTCGAATATATAATAATTATTTACCAATAAGTTACATTTTCACCACATGCACACACTCAAGTTTTCTTCAAAACCCTCCTACAGCCAAATTTCACCATCATGTAATTACCTTGACGTCTTTAAAATAAAATAAGCAGTGCGTACAACGAGGTACTGTACATGCAACGAGAGATTGATGACAACTTGTGAATGAAATCCGCGCTTTTTACAAACGGAATGTGTCTGAACAATGATACCACTCCTCTGTAGCTTTATTCAGACATAAGTAGCAGGAGGTTTTGGCTATACTGAGGAAATAATGAAATCACATCATTAGAACCACTTGTCAGTTCTTTTTAAGTCCCCTTGTGAAACGTGTAAACTGCACTCCATATTCTCTCCTTGATCAGCCTTAGTAATGCACGTGTAAGCCTTTGTACCAAAGTAAAGATGCTCAGATTTGACAACAAACATGCCTTGAGGGAGGGGGGGGGGGGGGGGGGGGGAATCTTAAATTTTCCCATAAACCTGAAGTCCTGCCAAGAGAAGCAAGTATTAAAATACTTTTCCCATCTGTAAAAATGAGATGTTAACTAGTCAAATGAAGTAACTGCTGGCTGCGTTGTCAAATGAAGAGGGCGCCAGGCTTCCTGTTTAGGCGGTGCTTCCATTATTTCGGTGGTTGGCGGAGAGAAACACAAGGCAGTGCAAAAGTAGCGACACCTCTGATTCTGGGGGTGAAAAAAAAAGCACGCAGTGAGCCTTTTATTAAGTGTAATGAAAACTAAATGTAAAACAGCTTGGGAAATCGAGTACATTACCCTTCAGTGAAGAGGATATGTGAAGCCATTGGGACAACCACTCACGGCACTGTACAATACCAACGCAATCGGAATTGAGGCCCCGGACATAGCATGCCTGAAAGAGGAATACACATTTATAGCGACACACAGCTTCCAACGCAGTTGACACAAGTTAAAAGTCTCACCTGTCTCACTTCTGCGTCACTTAGTTGGTCAGGACCGAGTCTGCTGAGAGCTCGGTCCAGCAAGGTCAGCTCAAAGGCGTGCCCAAGGAGCCGCCGCTTAATTAAGAACCCTGGGAGGCGGGGCGTCAGGAAGAAGAGCGAGCTGATCTGTCTCTAAAAAAAACAAAAAGGGCAGACACACTTAAATATATGCCACTGTGGGAATGGTATCGAAGTGTGAAAGGACAGGTTTTACTGACCATCTGACCCACAGTCAACCTATTTATGCCTAGATGGGGCCCTGAAAACAGGCTCCGTACAGCAAGAACTTCAGACACTTTGGGATTGGCTCCAGACTGCACCTGTACAATAAATTGTATCAGACACGTTCTATAACAGGGGTCTCAAACTCAATTTACCTGGGGGCTACCGGAGCTAGGTTCAGGGTGAATTCCGGGCCGCATCAGGTTTTCCAAAAAAAAAAAAAAAAACCCAAAACGCATTTATTAAAAACTGGAAAAAAAAATCAATAAAAAAAAAAATATCTTCAATGCTTTTGCTTCTGCTATACCCTACACTTTTTCAGTACTTTGGTTCCGGTTTTCCACACCAAAATATCTGATAAAACATTCCACTGTTCTCAAATATCTTAATTTTTATTTTTCTATACACAAAATAAGATAAAAAAAATAAAGAAACAAATTAAGAATAAAGACAATAAATCAATCAGTAATACATAAGTAAAATAATAATAAAACAGCAAATAAGAAAAACGTAAGAAACCACATACAGTTGGTAGAAAAATTATTTTGTTCAGATTCAAATGTACAGTATTAACAGTTATTTAACCTTTAACATGAACATTAATGAAACTTAATCATTTGACCCAATTAGCAAGTTAGCATCGTACTCATAGTTCCATCTGGGAGTAGCGTCGTAACTTTAACAACATGTTACACTTGACGTGTATTTTCCGTTTTATTCCAAATGATTTCCTGCATTTATTTGTACCCAGTGTCATAAGCAATTAGCTTCATTGCTAATCCAAAGCAAAACAGGGTGGGGTAACAAGGTAGGGTAACAGTTTCAACTTTAACATGTTTCAACATGTTGTCATTTCAACATTAAACTTTGGTATCAAGGTGGGGGCCTCAAACTAGCATCTCGCGAGCCGCATTTGGCCCGCGGGCCGCAAGTTTGAAACCCCTGTTCTGTAACAACGAATAACACACTCTCTTACCTTAGAACACAGGTTGTCAAGACGTCTCTGTAGTTGGGAAACTGTCAACTTCCTGCTCGCATGCTGGAGCCCTTTAAGTATTGGCCAGTGGTGTTGGGCCCTCAATGAATGGTACACTTGTCGATACTCTGCCTGCTGCTTTGGGGTCCAGAAATGAGGAATCAGCAACTGGCGAGGGAAGAAGTACCTACGGAGCAAAAAAAAACACAAAAAGTGATGAGACAAAGTAGAGAAGAAAAAAAAAATCAGTGTAACTTACATCAAGACGAAAACTAAGTAGTTGGCAAAGGGAGGGATGGATATTAGTGCCAGCGGGATAGCCTTGATCAGGTCTCGGCGAAACTATCTCACAAATGTAAAGACACACAAAAGGGGCAAATATGAGTTCAGGCACACATCGCTGGAAGTATTTTATAAGTAGTTGTCTCTTTACACAACCCTAATATGAAACAGTATTATTTGACAATAAATCTACTCAGTGCCTTTATTGTACTGCAAAAGGGGCAAGGTACACACTTCAGTGGTATGAAAAAGTTTGGGCACCCTGGTTTTTCCTTCTTTGCAGCCATTCCAGTTAAATATATCATATAGCAGACAAACACAGTGATAGATGAGAAGTGAAATGAAGGTTATAGGATTTACAGAAAGTGTACAATAATGGTAATGGTTTAATTTCATTTGAACATGCATCAGATTACAATTGAATGCATCACATAATCAGTTCCCAGTTCCACATGTCGACAAGGAGTAGGAAGAAGCAAAGCTTATTAAATCCTACCCCTCCATCTGGTACTTTTACAATCAGTAACTGTTACATTTGTTCACTTCCTGCTTTCCTAATATAGTTTTTTTAGAGAAGTATTGGATGACATTTTTAGGTAATTGTAATTGGTAATTGGTAATTTAGGTTTTTAGCCTTATGCATTATTTTAGCTGTTTGAAAATTAACTATATCAGCAAGTTTAAGTATTTGTGACTCCTTATTTCTAAAATCACAAATACTTAAACTTGCTGATATAGTTAATTTTCAAACAGCTAAAATAATGCATAAGGCTAAAAACAACCAATTACCTAAAAATGTCATCCAATACTTCTCTAAAAAAAAAACTATATTAGGAAAGCAGGAAGTGAACAAATGTAACAGTTAGTGATTGTAAAAGTACCAGATGGAGGGGTAGGATTTTATAAGCTTTGCTTCTTCCTACTCCTTTTGGACATGTGGAACTGGGAACTGATTATGTGATGCATTCAATTGTAATCTGATGCATGTTCAAATGAAATTAAACCATTACCATTACCATTATTGCACACTTTCTGTAAATCCTATAACCTTAATTTCACTTCTCATCTATCACTGTGTTTGTCTGCTATATGATATATTTAACTGGAATGGCTGCAACAGAAATAAGGAGTCACAAATACTTAAACTTGCTGATATAGTTCATTTTCAAACAGCTAAAATGGACTATGATGGACTATTATAAATCCTGTGGTGATTACATTAGGAGTCCAACACTAATAAATCAACACGTTCCGTTCTTTACACTGTGTAGGGGCCAACTATATTCATGGTAATGGTTTTATTTCATTTGAACATGCATCAGATTACAATTGAATGCATCACATAATCAGTTCCCAGTTCCACATGTCCAAAAGGAGTAGGAAGAAGCAAAGCTTATTAAATACTACACCACTAATGTGTGTTGTGTGTGTACGAGGGCGAAACAACAAGTCAATTCACCTGTCTGACTTTCTCCAGTTCCCTGTAGGACAGCTCTTCATACATGACCCCATGACTTGCCATCTTGGTTTTGATCTGACTCACCTCTTTGGCATCTTGGAAGAGAAGCTTGAATCCTGCACTGACACAATCAGAGGTAACGCACCACATTGCAACACTTTAGCCACTTTGTACTGCTCGATTCTGACAATGTATTCACTTAACAGTATGTTTGATTTTGTGGTTTGCAACATAGTAGGATACTAGAATTCCTTTGGTACCTGGGACAATGCGCTTTTGGCCTCTGAACAGTACAATCATGGATGTTACGCAGACATCTTCACTTTACCTTCTACTAAAGTATGGTGGAGCACGTAGAAACGGGGGAATCGTCTTTTGAGAAATCCCTCATATTTGTCTTTTGCCCATTCGAGCTTGGAAGTGACAAAACGGAAAACACCTCGCCGCACTTCTGGTGATGAAGAGTATCTACAAAAGTACAAGACGTGTAAAAAATTATTCATTAGTGCAACAATCAAGATGAACTACCCTGCATAACATTACAATGCTGCACGGGGGATGAGTGGTTAGCACGCGGGCCTTACAGCTAGGAGACCCGAGTTCAATTCCACGCTAGGCCATCTCTGTGTGGAGTTTGCATGTTCTCCCCGTGGGTTTTCTCCGGGTACTCCGGTTTCCTCCCACATTCCAAAAACATGCTAGATTAATTGGTGACTCCAAATTGTCCATAGGTTTGAATGTGAGTGTGAATGGTTGTTTGTCCAAAGATCCAAATGTGCAAAATCCATAGTCTAGCAATTTTTCAACTGGTCTTTTGATCAGGTCTGTATATATTCACCATTTTTCATTTCGGAACGATCAAGGCATATACATGACAACATTTAAATAGCTATATGACAGCAACCTAATGTCAACACACCGCTAAGCGACTACATAAAACAACAGTTGTAGCAGGGATATACTTGGTCATCTAACCCTCGTTTTGCCACACAAACCTGGACTGATGGCACATGCATGGGATGCACAAGGCATTCATTTTGTTGTTTGCTCGAACACTCCAGAGTCGAGTCAAAGACATATGATTAGCAAGCCTCAAACAGGACAGCGCCATGTCGGAATGGCAACTTCCGGGTAGTTACCGTAAAGACGCCAACAGGGGGTAATTTAAAAATGGTGTTCACTTACCGTAATGTTTAATGTTTGTGTACTCTTCTGATATTTATTTCACCAGAGTGTCTGTTGAAATCTGTGACATGGCATTGAACAGCAAAGCCTCCATCTGTGAACATGGTCTTCTTTCCAGTGTGAAAGTTGTACTGTGTTTGGAAGGCCAAAGTGTCAACAGGCGTAACAAGAAAAAACGCAATAAGAAACATTCCTAATTTATATACTGTAGCCACATGAGTGTTTACATGACAGAGTCTAGAGTTAAAATTGGATGCCGAAGCAAATGAATGTAACATAATGTAGTTCGCTATGGAGGAGAAAGTCCGCCATGTTGGTGAGCAAGAGAAGTGAGTGGGCGGGGCTAGGCGGACAATAGTGTACAATGTATTCACTAGTTCTGATCTGAGTATAAAATAATGTTATACACTGTACATACACGTTGATAAAATGTATTAATGCTATTTAGTGAACACAATGAATATATATGTATATGTATACATGTGTAAAAGTTCGTTATACGTCAGAAATATGACAACTGTTTACTATTCACTGTTACGTTTGGTCACTTCCTGGCTTTCTGGCATTACTTTTTTTACACATACAGAAGTACAGTATAAGGTAATGTAACCATATAGTGGCATAATGTTTATGTTATTGTCCAAAAAACGATAATCATCATAGCTATATCCACCAAAATGGTGATATATAATAACAAATAAACACAACATGACTCGTTCAAGACTCTTATTCCTTGTATTTTGCAAACATCAACTGCATAGTTTCTTGAATTCACTCATCCTTGTGCATTTTTGGAGTTCCTGAGACTTAAATGGATTTATGAATAGAATTATAGAGTTGTTCAGGTTCTGTTCCACAAGGTGGCGGTAATGCACAACCAAAAAGCTGCTTGCCGCGGCAAATAAACAACAACAGAAGAAAAAGAAGACTACGAAAAAAAGGGGGGTGGGCTGCTTTTGAAAGGACTTGGCATACGACATCAGCCTGAAGACGTAGCTGGGCAAGTAACCGAACCGGTGTTGAGATTTGCATGCACCCCTTACTTGGACCAGCGTAACTTCTATATGTCTATAGTTCACATGATTTACTTTAAAGACATCCACCTCTTGTGTGGACTTCAACTTTGGAGCAAAATAGTTCCCATATTGGAAATATGGGGTGCATGCATTTTACGGCAGGGCGGATTTTTGACCTGCCGAGATTTACATGCACCCCCTACTTGGACTAAGTTAACTTATATATGTTTATAGTTCACATGATTTACTTTAAAGACGTCCACTTGTCATGTGGACTTAATCTTTGGACCAAAAAAAGTTCCCATATTGGAAATACGGGGTGCATGCATTTTACGGCAGGACGGATTTTGTGTTCCTGTCGTAATTTGCTTGCACTAGCGTAATTTACCGGGCGTTTTCACTGGGTAAGTCGTTGTTTTCCTGGCGCTAAATTGTTATACTTAATACTTACTTAAAGTTGTACGTACTTATTGCATGTTTAAAACATAAAAAAACTTTAGTAAAATAGCATGCAGTGGATGAACAAACGAAACAACAAAACATGGCCGCGTACCTGGCACGGGAGGGGCTGAAGCACGTGCCCATGCCCATTTTGCACCTGATGCCCACAAAGTGTTTGTGTGTTTTTGCGCGCGCGACCCCCTTTGAACTTTGAACTTTGAATCTTGAACCTGGTCCTCCAAAAGTCTCTGCACGTGCAGCAACCATTTTGACGCCTTTTGCCATTGTTTCAGGGGGTAAACCAGTCAAAAGTCTGTACCTGCCTCATTTCTACCACACACACAGTTTAAATCTATAAAACTAACCATCATTTTTTTCAATTCTCCAAGTTTGTTGTCCAAAGTTTATTTAAACTTTTGTTGGTGGACACTCTCATCCGCCACTATACATTCACTGCTACTCTCTTTTGAAGGCAGAATCTGGACATTTGGAGACAATGATGGCCATCAGGTTTGAGAGCAGCACGGGACCCTGTCGCTCTGTGGAGAGAACCGTTCAAGAAGAATCTGGTAATAATTGGTTTACCACATTCATGGCATCATTCGCAACAAACTCATTTAATGTGATCATGTATTTTTCTTATATTATAGACGAAAAGGGGAACTTTGACCCGGATAAACTTTGCCAGTGCCCTTTCGATAAGAACCACCAGATCCGTGCTTGTCGCCTCGCTTACCACATTTTAAAATGCAAGAAGGTGAGTGGGGAGGGAATGAAATGAGTTTTTCCACGGTGTATTCCCCTCAGGTTCAAGTTGCGGGCATACAAAATGTTTAAAATATACTACAACCCCTTTTTGTTGTGTGCCGCATTGTTACAATAATTGACGAACTAACAATAACCTAAGTTGATAGTACTGGTTATATACAAGCACACTCATTCCTTTTTAGATTGAATGCATACATTATCATGTTTGAAGATCATGCTTGAAGGTCATGTTTGAAACCTGCATACACTGCATGCATTTCGACCCTAGAATAGTCGTCCCTTGTAATATCACAGTTCAATTATCGTTTCAGTCAATTCAAATGATAAATGATGACTGTTTTTAAAACACAAGTGATATGTAGAAACTGGGCAGTAATGCCACAAAACATTGACACATTACCTTACAAAACATTACCTTAAAGCGGCATGAAGTAGATTGAAAAAGTTCTTCTCTGATCCCGTGGTATGTTTTTGGCTTGAGTTTAGATTAAATCCATTCCTGTCTAGGCCCTGCAGCATAGGAGTTGCAATGTAGTGTAAACAACGAATAGTAGTAAAGTGAGGAGTGTCAAGCGTATTTAGAAAATCAGAAACAGGTTTTCTGTGCTTCAATTTATTTAAAATCAATCATACATTGAAGAAATTGATTCAAAGTGGTCGGGTCTGGAACCAATTTACAGCAGTGCTGCTCTGCTGCTTTTTGTTGCATTTTGCATCCAGTTTTAGTTTTGTGTTTAGTCTCTGCATGTCATACATGCACCAAAAAAAAAATCATATTTCAGTTTGGTACATAATTTCCTGTCAGTTGAGGTCTGCATCTACCCGCTTTTTGTGAATTATACTTGGTAGTCTATGCACAGCTAACTGTATGTTTACGACTCTTGTTTTACTGATGCAGAACCATCCAGAACTGGCCAAGCAGCTCAGAACCTGCCCCTTCAATGCTTGCCACCTGGTTCCAAGGGATCAGGTGGCCAGCCATACTGACACATGTCCTGACAAAATTTCAATGGGCACAGAGAATGGTGAGATGACTCCTCCACTCGTCTTCATGTGCTTCTGAATTGTCTGCGGTTCTGCCAATAGGCGGTGTTGAAAAATCGAGAAAATGGGAGGTTCCAGTCACGTCACAAATCGCCACAGACATGACTGAAGACTGGGAAAAGGGTGAGTTTTATGTTTTCAAAAGGGCGCCTCCATCCACAAACTCTAAATTGTAGACAAAATATAGCACGTAAAACATATTTTTTTGGATTGTTCATTGACCAGGTAAACTTTGCTACTTGTTTTGCAGAGATTGATGATGCAGCAGTTCCTTTTATTTGGGGTGACGATACTCAGGGGTAAGTACGAGTATTACATGCTTCGAGTATTAGTTATATTTGTCGGCTGACAGCAATCGGGCAAATTTTAGCTCCTAGTATTATGCTTTTTACTTTCGGGAATGGTGTGAGAGACAGCCGTTCCTCTTATTCCTGAATTGTCACAAGTCTCTTTCGTCATGTCATTGTGTTTAAAACTTCCTTCTCTATCTAGATCAGAAGCCAAAATGACCAACAGTGTTGCTTCAAAGTTCCGTTTACCCACGTCACTCCCATGGTAGATACAATCCTTTGGACAAAAATCCACTTTACACATGATGGTTGCCATTCGGGTCATTGCTGTTTTTTTTTAAATCATGTTTGGTTTTAATTGTTAAAAGCAGCTTTAGCTTTTCAGTTTTTAAATGTCATAATGTTGTGCCTTTTCTTTTTTTAAATAAACTGTTTGCACGGAATGGTTTTGTAATGAGGCATTTTTATTTTTACTTTGGCACAAGTGAACCTTATTTCTACAAATGTTATGTCATTCGATGACCGCTAGATGGCAACCCAGTTTTTATTCGTAAGTCAGCAGGTGCCATAGTTGGTACTAGATAGTGACAACATGAAGGACAAACACAAGTGTTAAATTACACATTTGCTACATCTACCTGCCCCTGTATAATCTTGTCTTAAGCAACTAGTTGGCATCAAGCAGTGAAAACATTTATGAAAATTGCATCAAGTAGAATGAATTATGGCGCAATACTTTAAAATCTATACCAGCGCATAGGAAGCACAGAATGGCAGTCTTTCTAATACTTCAGGTTTTTGTGCAATAATTACAGCAGCTGCTGCTTCCTATCCAGTTCTTCCAACACCCTCCTTTCCTCGACAGCGACCTCAGGCGCCATGATGACTGGGCTGGGGTCTTCAGGGGTCTCTGTTCCATCTGCTTTAGCAAACAAAATCACATATAAATATTCTGCACCGGACATTAATGAACAAGTTTTGTTTTTAATATTGCACAGTTAATATAATTTCCACTGTACCTTCACTTTTCCAATTGTGTGACGAGTCAAAATAATCGCGAATACTGAAAGAGAAGAACAATTTGCATTTAAATAGAACCCTTTTCATCTCAGTTGCTGCATTTGTAAGTGTTGTATATGATACTGGGCTACAACTGCCAAACACTATCACTGTATTGGACACGATTTGTACACTTTCATATTTAACACATTTTAGAATGGTTTGCCATGGTAGTGGAGTTGTGTGTGTTTTGCAGAAGGCCTTATCAAACCAATAGCAGAGCTGGCTGGCTATTAATTTAACAAATTGAAGGGGGGCGTTTAATCATAGTCATATTATTCTACTTCAGCCATTAAATACAGTATGTCTATCATATTTTACTGCTATAGAATGCTGTGCCCAAGCGGTCCAGGGTGTGCTCCTCTCGTACAAAGTCATCTGGAATAGGCTCCAGCATACCCCCCACGACCCTAATGAGGACAAGCGGCATAAAAGATGGCTGGAGAACCACTGTTGATGCGTTTTGTAGCAACATTGTCTTTGTCACAAGCTTTTCCTTACTGTTAGAATTCTTTCATTCATTTTCTACCGCTTTTTCCTCACAAGGGTCGCGGGGGTGCTGGAGCCTATCCCAGCTGTCTTGGGGCGAGAAGCGGGGTACAGCCTGGACTGGTGGCCAGCCAATCACAGGGCACAGACAAACAACCATTCACACTCACATTCATACCTATGGACAATTTGGAGTCGCCAATTAACCTAGCATGTTTTTGGAATGTGGGAGGAAACCGGAGTACCCGGAAAAAAACCCATGCATGTACAGGGAGAACATGCAAACTCCACGCAGAGATAGCCGAGGGTGGAATTGAACCCTGGTCTCCTAGCTGTGAGGTCTGCGCGCTAACCACTCGACCACCGTGACACCATCTCCGAATGAGTTACAGTGAAACAGCGGTGCTAAGCTGAAGGTTTGGACATAACCTGGTCCTGACAGGGTTCCCATGGTTATACAGTATAGCTGCTTTAAAGGAGAGCTACCTTTGTTGAATATTATTTTTACTTTATGGAAAACGCAGAGTGACATTGTGTCCTACAGGAGGAAAAGGCCAATCTTGCATTGGAGTTGCACGCTGTTGTGCTTCTTGACAGATGGAAAAGGTCATAGGTGAATTTCAGTCAAGGGAAAATGAAAACGGACACCTGCCCTTTGCCTATTTTGACCGTCCTCTCCCACCACTGGATAACTGGCATTCTGAGGGGTGTGTACTCTGCATGGCTCCCTAACACTATTATTTGTTAACAGTACAGCATGGCTAATGTCATCTCTATGAAAGCTTTGTACCTTGCTTGGACTTGTGCTGCCATTATTGTTTGTTGACAGCCTGCTTGACTTGAAACCTGATGTTCTTCCTATTCTAATTGCAGCCTCCAGGCAGCAACACTGAACAGGCAATGAATGGCCATTTTGACATTAGCAGTCCACAGATGGAAACACAACTCAAACATTACAGATTATGCTTTACATATTTTATTTTTTTTTATCATTGTAGTTGTCTGACTTGGATGTGTGCTTCTGCCACATCTCCCTGTCCTTTACGGCGTACATGGAGCTCTGGGATTGATGGTAATAGTAAGGGTTTTATTTCATTTGAACATGCATCAGATTACAATTGAATGCATCACACAATCAGTTCACAGTTCCACGTGTCCAAAAAAGATTAAAGACACACCTTTTTAATCAGGCTTTTAACTAATATTTTTTAACTTATGTTTTTATCTTTTTTAGTCCTATTTTATGCTCTTAGTCTTCAGCTTTTAACTCCAGTGTTTTGTTTTTATCTTTTTAGTCCTATTTTATGCTCTTGGTCTTCAGCTTTTAACTCCAGTGTTTTGTTTTTATCTTTTTTAGTCCTATTTTATGCTCTTAGTCTTCAGCTTTTAACTCCAGTGTTATGTTTTTATCTTTTTAGTCCTATTTTATGCTCTTAGTCTTCAGTTTTTAACTCCAGTGTTTCCTCAGGGGGGGTCCTCCACACTGGGGGCTGTGTCGGGTCTGCTGAGGGGGTGCCATCCTTGGGTCCCTTCGACCCGGCCGGCTGGGAGTTCCTCCCTTTAATGTGGGGGTCCGCCCGTTTGTCGGAGTCGGGGGGCCCGGGTGCTGGTCCCCCGATGACACGGCCTGCAGCTCCTCCCAGTGTGGACGGCACCAAAGGTGCCATGCCATGTCTCCCTATTGTGTGTGATAGTGTGTGTGAATGTGTGTGTGTGTGTCTAGTATGGAGGGTGGGAAGGAGGGGCATTTTTTTTGTTTTTGTTTTTTCCTTTTAATTGTGGTAATTGTTTTAATTCTGTAAAGCACTTTGCGTTGCATGTCTTTGCAGGAAAAGTGCTATACAAATAAAGTTGATTTGATTTGAAAAGGAGTAGGAAGAAGCAAAGCTTATTAAATCCTACCCCTCCATCTGGTACTTTTACAATCAGTAACTGTTACATTTGTTCACTTCCTGCTTTCCATAATACAGTTTAAGGTTTTTTTTTTGTTTTTTTTAAATAATGTACCGAAGTACGAGGTGATAGCTTGACTTAAATGAAATTTTGAGAGTCAATCACAAGTTCTACTCATCAGTCTGTCCTGGTTTGTGTTTTTGTTGACATGTACTTTCTGGTTGCCGTGTTCATGCCTTTTAGGATTGACGTGTTTAATTCAAATGATAGGGATTTACCTGTATTCTCTGGGGGGTCTCAGGATTCCTCTGATTTCTTGCACCTCACTGTTGATCACCTCTGTGTCGTCATCATCATCATCATAGGCCAGAATCAGTGTCACCATATAGTTCATATGGGCGTTATTGGCCCAGAAATCGCCCTCGGTGGTTTCATAGCGAACAACAAACTCAATACGAGACCCGTGAGTGATAAAAGGGGGTGCAAATGACAGCTTGAAGGAGAATTTATCAGTGTCCCCATCATGGGAGCCATGGACATACTCTGCAGGGTGATCAAAATACGTGGCCCAGTTGTCCATAGTGGACCTGATGTAGACTGCCTTGTGGAAGGAGATGTTGAGGACTCGGACAAGGCCACAGAAGGCAAGAGGCTCATCCTCCACAGGACTTATAAGCTCTATAGCTACTTTATGTGCACGCACATCCTGCAGCAACGCTTCTCCACTGGGGGGCTCAAAGTCCGGATGCACATGGAACACGGGTTCTCGTTCATACTTTCCATACTTTGCCCGTTCTTCCTCCCACTTTGCAGAGTCTTCTTCGTCGTCCGAGTCGAAGTTGAAAAACTCCCTGACGTCAACCAGATCTCCACCTGTTGTATCGGCGAATGAGACTCTTTTCCCAGGGGAGAGACCCGCCTGGATGCGCAGGTACTCGGCAGTCTCGTCGTGGATGGACGCGCCTCGCTTCCTGGGGACCGGGGAGCATCTTGGGATCAGGCGGACATCTTCCTCCTCCTCTTCTTCCTCCTCCTCATCTTCTTCATCATCGTCGTTGTCACCGTCATCCTCTGCTGACCTGCCACGTCTGATGGGAATAAAAAGACCCTCTTGGTTTGGTATGGTTAAAAAGGACATTTCTGCTGCGTGGTGCAATGACTCCAAATGAAGAAGAAAATGACAAGCGGAGGCACCGCTACCCGTGCATTACGTACGGTCTCCTCGGTTAACGTGTGGCGTTAAATGTCACGCATGGGAAACATGTCCTGCCAGCCCTTGTGATCGTGTATCCTCTGCTAAAACATCACACATCGGCCGCTGTCCGGGGGACTAATTTTAGCCCTGACCTACTGGGCTCCCCATATTCCAAATGTGTCTCCAAGTTGGTATGATCCTGCCCCCTTGTTGCGTTTGGTTTAGGCTGGCTCCAAGCCCAAATTAAATGGATATGTGCCGTTCGTCATATTCATTTAAATGTGACGCCGGGTGATTATTGCAGTTGGACATCAATTCACTTGCACCATTTAAACCCAATTATATTAACGCTAAAATATCTTCAGAGAACACGGAAATAAATACATAAGTGCATAATAATTTTCAACGGGGAAGCCTTCACCCAGGTATTTACATCCAAACGCCATGCATTTTTAATTAAATGTAAACCTTAGTTGTAAATTACATTGGTACACATTGATATCAGCCAGTAAACACATTCTTGATTCTGATTGGTTCAGAGCTTTTAGCGCGACGTGCTGCAACCAATGGGAATATTGTTTCTCTCTACGTTGATACGCGGACAGGAAGCTAAAGGATTAGTCAAACACAAACTAACACAAAGAGCCGCGCGTTGCATTTGAAGGATATTACACGGTAAAGTTTTGTTTTTCCTCATGGCCTCCCCGGACGGTCCAAATTTTGAGCGAAAGTGTAACTCTTAAGGATACACGCTCTGGGTAATATAGCGCTAACTAGCTTACCATAGCTAACTAGCTAGAAGCTAACGTTTCCCGCAGGCCGCGAGCTGCTTCCTGTTTGGTCGTCATTGATGATGTAGGTTACGTCAACAAACCTAGTATAATCACACATTTAGGATTACATATTTTTTTTTATATTCATTTGAGTTACGTTATACGTTCAAATTGATTGTGTTTGTGTGATTGAGCTTGGAGACTAGCTGTTTGGCTAGCTAGCCAACATGAGTGAATTTACGGACAGCAAACAGTCCGCTGACTTGGAATCGAGGAAAAGGTGTCCATTGCCAGACCAGGACGAGGAGTGCTCTGTGCCGAGCAAGTTCTCCAAAGTCGAGGATCCATCTACTAAAGCGCAGGATCAGTCGGAAAGTTGCAAAAATGGAGACTCTGATAGCACTGAAGCAGCTGGGCGAGAGCCGCCGTCAAAACACGAGGAGGAAGCAGATGCCGTGCAAAGAGCTTCGGGTTCAGAAAGTACGCACAACACTGCTTCGACAACTGCCAACAACTCCAATTCTGGTGACCACGAATCTGACAAACCACAGTCTTCAAAGGCTCAAACATCTGCTGATTCCAAGGAGGATGACGCCAGAGAGACCACAGTACCAGATCCCTGCACTCTTTTGGACCAGTCTGATTCAGCGGCCATAGCAGCTGCTGAAGCACTTGCCAGCCTCACAGGAGGAGACGGCGAAGACAGCCGAGAGACTCCATGCTCCTCTGAAAGAGCTAAACAAGTGAAGCAGAGCAATAAAATGAAAAACCGTGGGGACCACCAGGCCCCGACAGCCCACTCAAAAACCCAGGCGGCTGCAGCAGACAGCTCTACATCTATGCACAGCACAGACAGAGATGATGCAGCAGGTGAAGGTGATGAATCTATGTCTGGATCTTCTTCCACACCAAGCTCCTCTTTCCCATCTGAGAATGAGGACAATGAAGATGGTGAGTGCGCCATTGTGTCTGTTAAGATGGCTCCCGAGATGAGACAGTCAGTGGCTCTCCTGGCGCAGGTACAGATGAGACTTGAAGCTCTTGAGAAGAAAAGCGCCTGGCTCCACCAGCGCCTGGAACAGAAAATCAGCCGCATGCGTCGGCCCCATCTTGACCAACGCAGCTCCATCACTAAAACAATCCCTGGGTTCTGGGTGACTGCTGTATCCTTCCACTGAGAGCCACCCCGAGTCAGCACCCTTCACCTTTTATCTTGACTACTTCATGAAAGTAAACATGTTCATGCTTTTCTTTGACTGCGGTTATCAGCTATTGAACCACCCACATCTTTCTGCTCACATCGACGAAACGGATGAAGATGCTCTGAGCTACATGGTTGATCTGGAGGTAGGAGATACACCTCTTAAGGTCTTGATTATTTTGTATGTGATGGTAACATCTAACATTTCACGTGCTTCAGATCGAGACATTCAAGAATCACAAAGTGGGTTTCCGAATCCGTTTTCACTTCAGACGGAACCCATACTTTCAGAACAACATCATCATGAAGGAGCTGCACCTTGGACTTGGAGGTAAAGATAAATACACGGCTTCCTTTGCGCCCACAACTGAGGACCACCAGTACTGATGCAGATTTAGACTTTTGTTATTGATCATGCACTGGCCACAACATGGTCGCATCAGAAGTCTTACCCTAGATAAAGTTTTTTGTATGGAACTATCTTGCCTCCCCAGCCACTGAATTTGCATTTACTATCTGCCCTTTTTCAGAATCTCCCATGTCGATCTCCAACCCCATCCTGTGGAACCGCGGCCATAATCTAACGGCCAACAGTGAACCCAGGAAGATGTCACGTGGCGTCTACCAGACATTTTTCAGCTGGTTCAGTGATCACAGCAACCCTAGTCAAGATGATGTAGCACAGGTATGGCTGACCACAGGTTCACAATATATACATTTCTATGAAATATATTATTGTTATTGCTCTTTGTGTTGAAATATTGCAAAGCTACTGAACTGTATGTTCTTGTCTAGATACTGAAGGACGACCTGTACAGGGATCCCTTGAGATACTACCTCACGCCACTCTGGCAACCAAGAGAGAACGGCAGGTAGGTCACATTCTTAGTGCAATTTTGAATAGCTTCATATTGGAATCAGGCCTCCTCCAAATGATAAAAAGGATACAAATCTACGTATGTGCGACATGAGATGCATTGAGACCATTGAGTCAGGAAATTTCACTCAAAAGCCGAATATCCCTAACCTTTTGTAAGTAGTGTAGGAACTAAAGCGTAATTTGGTACTAAGATCTGCAGTATAAAACCAAACCCAAAAGCTACAGCAATGCATTTCTCATTCATTTTCTAATGCTTAATCCTCACGAGGGTCGCGGGGGTGCTGGAGCCTATCCCAGCTGTCTTCGGGCGAGAGGCAAGATATACCCCATCAAACTGACTACTTCATCTGTTCCCTCAGTGATGCTGGAGGCGATGCCAGAGCTGCTGACGGCAGCAATGGTGATGACTGTGTGGTCATCTCGGATTCAGATGATGATCCTGGCGAGGAAGCAAGCGAGATGGATCAGGGCCATAATGATGGAGAGGAAGAGGAGGAAAAAGAGGAGGAGGCGCCAAGTGCAGGTAGGTCATACTTTTCCTATGGTATTATTTGACATTAAACATTCTTTAAGTATTCGTAGTGTCATCTGATTTGAAGTTGCATGACCATCATAAGCGGTGAAGTCCGTCAAAAGATCGAGACTATCCTGTCAAGCTAGCTGACTAACTGTACACTAAAAATACTTTTCTTGTCCCCAGAAGGGAGCCAGGAGGAGGACGAGGAGGAAGAGGAGGAAGGTGGCGAAATTGTGATTGATGGTAAGTTTTTATCCCACTTTTACTCATGTTTATATTTGATGTTTTAAGGTGTACGTATATGTGTGTGTGTATATGTATGTGTGTGTGTGTGTATGTGTATATATATATATATATATATATATATATATATATATATATATATATATATATATATATATATATATATATATATATATATATATATATATATATATATATATATATATATGTGTGTGTGTGTGTGTGTGTGTATATATATATGTGTGTGTGTATATGTGTGTGTATATATATATATATATATGTATATATATATATGTATATGTGTGTATATATATATATGTATATATATATATATATATATATATATGTATATATATATACAGTGAAGAAAATAAGTATTTGAACACCCTGCTATTTTGCTATTTCTCCCACTTAGAAATCATGGAGGGGTCTGAAATTTTCATCGTAGGTGCATGTCCACTGTGAGAGAGATAAACTAAAAAGAAAAATCCAGAAATCACAATGCATGATTTTTTAACAATTTATTTGTGTGATACAGCTGCAAATAAGTATTTGAACACCTGAGAAAATGAATGTTAATATTTGGTACAGTAGCCTTTGTTTGCTATTACAGAGGTCAAACGTTTCCTGTAGTTTTTCACCAGGTTTGCACACACTGCAGGAGGGATCTTGGCCCACTCCTCCACACAGATCTTCTCTAGATCAGTCAGGTTTCTGGGCTGTCGCTGAGA